>NC_041225.1:88344295-88376379 GCF_002837175.3 Physeter macrocephalus
TTTTTGACCCACCTCCTAGAGAAATGGAAATAAAAACAAAAATAAACAAATGGGACCTAATGAAACTTCAAGGCTTTTGCACAGCAAAGGATATCATAAACAAGACCAAAAGACAACCCTCAGAATGGGAGAAAATAGTTGCAAATGAAGCAGCTGACAAAGGATTAATCTCCAAAATTTATAAGCAGCGCTCTTAATACCCTCTCCTCGCGCACCAGGAAACAAAGAGTCAAGAAAAAGTCTCTTGTCTCTTCGGCAGCTCCAGACTTTTCCCGGACTCCCTCCCAGCTAGTTGTGGTGCACTAACCCCTTAAGGCTGTGTTCACGCCTCCAACCCCAGTCCTCTCCCTGGGATCTAAGCTCCGAAGCCCGAGCCTCAGCTTCCAGCCCCCGCCCATCCCGGCGGGTGAGCAGACAAGCCTCTCGGGCTGGTGAGTGCTGGTCGGCACCGATCCTCTGTGCGGGAATCTCTCCGCTTTGCCCTCCGCACCCTGTTACTGCGCTCTCCTCCGTGGCTCTGAAGCTTCCCCCTCTGCCACCCGCAGTCGCCGCCCGTGAAGGGGCTTCTAGTGTGTGGAAACCTTTCCACCTTCACAGCTCCCTCCCACTGGTGCGGTCCCGTCCCTATTCTTTTGTCTCTGTTTTTTCTTTTGCCCTATCCAGGTACGTTTCTTGTCTTTTGGGAGGTCTGAAGTCTTCTGCCAGCGTTCAGTGGGTGTTCTATAGGAGCAGTTCCACGTGTAGATGTATTTCTGATGTATCTGTGAGGAGGAAGGTGACCTCCGCGTCTTACTCTTCCGCCATCTTCCTCAACTCCCTTATTTCTTGTCTTTTTGATGATAGCCATTCTAACAGGTGTGAGGTGATATCTCATTGTGGTTTTGGTTTGCATTTCCCTGATGATTATAGATGCTGAGCATTTTTTCCTGTATTTGTTATCCATTCGTATGTCTTCTTTACAAAAATGTCTATTAAGATCCTGTGCACATTTTTTAATTGCGTTGTTTGTTTGTTTTTATTTTTGTTTGTTTTTATTTGAGTTGAATTCTTTGTCTTTTTTTTTTTTTTTTTTTTAGCGGTATGTGGGCCTCTCACTGTTGTGGCCTCTCCTGTTGCGGAGCACAGGCTCCGGATGCGTAGGCTCAGCGGCCATGGCTCACGGGCCCAGCCTCTCCGCGGCATGTGGGGTCCTCCCGGACCGGGGCATGAACCTGTGTCCCCTGCATCGGCAGGCTGACTCTCAACCACTGCGCCACCAGGGAAGCCCTCTTTGTCTATTTTGGATGTTAACCCCTTGTCAGATATATCATTTGCAAATACCTTCTTCCATTCTGCAGTCTGATGGTTTATTTTGCCTTGCAGAAGGCTTTCAGTTGGATGTACTCCCACTATTTACTTTTGCTTTTGTTGTCTTTGCTTTTGGCGTCAAATTCAAAAAAATTATTGCTAACACCAGTGTCAAAGCTCTTACTGCCTATGTTTTCTTCTAGGAATTTTATGGTTTCAGATCTTACATTTAAATCTTCAGTCCATTTAGAATTGATTTTTGTGTATCGTGTAAGATAATGGTTCAGTTTCATTCTTTTGCATGTGGCTATCCAGTTTTCCCAGTACCATTTATTGAAGAGACTATCCTTTCCCCATTGTATATTCTTGGCTCCTTTGTCATAAGGCAATTGGCCTTATATGTGTGAGTTTATTTCTGGTCTCTCTATTCTGTTCCATTGATCTACATGTCTGTTTTTATGCCAGTACTATTCCATTTGATTACTGTAGCTTTGTAATATAGTTTGAAATCAGGGAGTGTGATGCCTACAGTTTTCTTCTACTTTTTTAAGATTGCTTTGGCTATTTGGAGTCTTTTGTGGTTACATAAAAATTTTAGGATTGTTCTATTTTTGTGAAAAATGCCATTGGAATTTTGATAGGGATTGCATTGAATCTGTAGATTGTTTTGAGTAGTATGGACATTTTAACAATATTAATTCTTCCAATCTGTGAGCACAGAATATTTTCCCATTTTTTTCATGTCTTTTTCAGCTTTTTTCATCAATGTTTTCAGTATACAGGTCTTTTACCTCCTTGGTTAAATTTATTCCTAGGTATTTTATTCTTTTGATGCAATTATGAATAGGATTGTTTTCATTTCTTTTTCTGGTAGTTTATTATTAATGTATAGAAATGCAACAGATTTTTGTCTGTTAAATAATTCTGTATACTGCAACTTTACTGAATGTATTAGTTGTAACAGCTTTTTTGGTGGAGTCTTTAGGGTTTTCTATATATAAAATCATGTCATTTTCACATACTGACAATTTTGCTTCTCTTCTGATTTGGGTGCCTTTTGTTTCTTTTTCTTGCCTAATTGCTCTGGCTAGGACTTCCAATACTGTGTTCAATAAACGTGATGCCAGTGGATATCCTTGTCTTGTTCCTGATCTTAGAGGAAATGCTTTCCATTTTTCACCATTGAGTATGTTAGCTATGGTCTTGTCAGAAATGGTCGTTGAGCTATGTTTCCTCTAGACCTACTTTGTTGAGAGTTTGTATCATGAATGGATTTTGAGTTTTCTCAAATGCTTTTTCTACATCTATTGATTATATGATTTTTATCCTTTATTTGGTTAGTGTCATGTACTACATTGATTGATTTGTAGATGTTGAACTGTCCTTGCATCCCTGTAATAAATCCCACTTGATCATAGTGTATAATCCTTTTAATATATTATTGAATTTGGTGTGCTAATGTTTTGTTTGGGTTTTTTTTTTGCATTTATGTTCATCAGGGATATTGGCTTGTAATTTTCTTCTAGTGTACCTACATTGGATATCTAGGTAACGTCTGGATAACAGGGTAATGTGGGCCTTATAAAATAAGTTTGGAAGTGTTTTTTCCTGTTCTGTTTATTGGAAGAGTTTGAGAATCTTTCATATTAATTTTTCCTTAAATGTTTGGTATAATTCATCAGTGAAGCCACCTGGTCCTGGACTTTCGTTCATTGGGAGGTTTGAGAGTCTTTTTATACGTTAGATATAAAAGCAGATTCCATGTATCCCACTATATTTTGGGGAAATTTTCTTAGGGATTCCCAGAGTATTTAGTGAAAATTCTGATTACCAATAATCTATAGAGAAGGTAAAATGGATCCCATAGTTATAAGTGATACTTTGTTTCATGTGTATGTCTGTTTCTTCCATGACTTAGAACTCTAAAAATGTGTATGGAAACTGAATGTTTACAATTACGGTTTATAGTTGTTAAGATGTTCTACATCTTAAAATGCCTATTTTGATATAGAAGGACTGTCAAAATGTGAAGATGGAAGATGGTAATTTATATTAGGTGTATTTTACCACAATAAAAAAAATTGAGGGGGTGTGATGAGGGCTCACAAAAAAGAATTTTTCAAGGCTCTAAAACATGTAAAGAGTTGGAGTTTTAAACATTCCATCCATTTAATTACTGATGATAAAAATAAAGTTTCAGGTTTCGTAGCTGAAAATGAGATTAATAATACCTCTCTCTCTCAGTTTTATAAGAGGGGAAAATAACAGATATAGAGCATATATCATAATACCCCACACATAGCAAGCAGTAATACATAGCAGCTGCTGTTATAATCCCAAGAACCAAAATGGCCTCCTCAAGGTCATAAGCCAGTCTGTGGCAGAATCCAGCCCAGAATCTGGGTCTTTTGATCCTGAGTCTCTTAAACTATTACCATGCCAATCTGGCCACTAGGCACAAGGCATGAATCCTTTGTCCAGGCAGTGAATTTTCTGAATCTTTATATAGACCATTCTTTCCTTCAGTCTGTGTTTTGTATCTAAAGAATTAAATGTGAATACTATTTCTAAAGGGAATGCAAATATTTTGAAAGTCCTTCAAAATCTTTTTTTTTCCGCCTTTTCAGAGTCCAGATGTCATTCAGAATTTGAAAATACCACCCATTCTGTCTTCAGGTCAGCTAAGTTTTACTTTCATCATCCAGTGCACCTACCAAGTGATCAAGATTTTTGCCATGAATCCTTAGGAAGAAGAGTTTTCATGAGGCATTCTTGGAAAGATTCCTTTCAGCATCATCCAGACAAACAAAGAGAACACACTTGTCTTCCTTCCTCTTATCAAAATGTGGCAAAGACAAAGTCAGATTATACCACAATAGAGAGCCTCAGTATCAATGTAAACTTGGAAAACAAAGAAGTAAAGCATACTACTAAAAGTCAGGCTAGATATTTTCCAAAATATGACAGACAAGTTAATGACCTAAAAAGGGATCATAAGGCCACCCCAGAGTTAACAACTCAGCACACTGTGAGTTTAAATGAGCTCTAGAACAGGTATCAGGAGCGACAGAGGCAACAGAAAGCTCCTGAGTTCAGTGCCAAGAAAGAACTTTCCTTGGTGGAGCAACTTGATCGTTTGGCTAAACTTCTTCAGCATCCCATCACACATTCTCTCCAGCCCTCAGAAAGTACACAGGATGATAGCAAGGGGGAACAAGATGTTAAGGAATGGAGTGGTAGATAGCAACAGCAGAAAAACAAACTTCAGAAAAAGAAACGGTATAAAAGCCTGGAGAAATGCCATAAAAACACAGGCGATCTTAAAAAACAAGGTTCTTTCTACTCATCAAGCTGGGAGGTCCAATCAGATTAAAATTGAACAGATTAAATATGATAAATATATTCTGAGAAAACAGCCAGGTTTTCATTATATAAATAACACTTCTTCAGATTCTAGACACTCAGAGGAGAGTGAGCTGCTCACAGATACTGCCACCAACATCCTTTCCACCACCACTTCTGTGGAATCAGATATATTGACCCAAACAGATAAGGAAGTGACTCTGCATGGATCTTAAAAAAAACAAGGTTCTTTCTACTCATCAAGCTGGGAGGTCCAATCAGATTAAAATTGAACAGATTAAATATGATAAATATATTCTGAGAAAACAGCCAGGTTTTCATTATATAAATAACACTTCTTCAGATTCTAGACACTCAGAGGAGAGTGAGCTGCTCACAGATACTGCCACCAACATCCTTTCCACCACCACTTCTGTGGAATCAGATATATTGACCCAAACAGATAAGGACGTGACTCTGCATGAGAGGAGCAGCTCTATTTCCACCATTGATACTGCCCAACTGATCCATGCTTTTGGCCATGAAAGAGTTTGTTTGTCACCCAGGCGAAATAAATTATACAGCAGCATCACCGACTATCAGAGGAGATACCTTGAGAAGCGGAGCAAGAAAAACAAGAAACCATTGAATACAGGTTATCCCCAAATTACTTCAGAGCACACCAGAAGGAAACATGTCCAGGTACATGGCTACAAATTCCATCTGGCAATATGACTGCATTTTTCATTGACTTTTTAGTTAAGCTTTGCACACAGGTGAAAAAAAGCCAGTTGCCCTTTCCTCACTATAACGTTTCTTACCAGCTGGAAAAGAGTGAGAAAGTGTAGTACAGTGCTGTTTCAGTTGTCATTCTTTTCATCAACACTCATTTACAAATTACTCTTTGCATGAAAGGCTTTGCTGCTAAATGCTTCAAAATCTGCAAAGTCTATACCTTTGGTACAGGGGAGCTTCAAGTTTAGAATGACCTCCATTCTGAACAATATTGCCTGTTTTTTTTGCCTGTTGGCTTTTGTTTATTCATTCCTCCCCGTCTTTTAAGAAATTTTGCGGTGCTTTTAAGCACACACACACACACACACATATATAAGTAATATGATATGATTTTTTTAGGTAAATGAAGAATTGGAATGATGGAAAATTAGACTGAAGCCAGGGAGGGGTGAGCTACAACATGGTTTAAAAAATAAATACATGAAGAATTAAGAGTGACGGGAAGGCAAGTTGATACCTTGTGGATATGGTTGCTAAAAATGAGCCACAAATTTTGCTTTATGTTTTCTAGCAATTAGTGTTGCGTGATCAATTACATAACTCTGATATAAAAGCAAACTAAATTTTCAAAAGCATTACAGATATTTCTGGTACTAAGACTTCTTAAATTTCTCTCATCTGTCCTCATAAAGAAGGCATTGTGGTGTAACAAAATCCTCAACGGCATCCTTACAGTACATTCTCAGTAACAACAATCATATAAGGCTAATGTGGCCTTCGTTTAGGGAATTCCATAAAGGCAGATTTCAAGGGGTCAGTAAATGCAGACCATTACTTTAACCCAAGATAAAATTGATTTGGAGAGGTGCTCTCCAAATAGGGATACTGGCAAAATGGTTCATTGGAGTATGAACCTTCTAAAATTTATATTTTTGTATATGTTTTACAGTGTATGAGTACAGCAATAATATGTAATTTATAAATAAATATCTACTTTAGTAATTTGTACTCAAAAATATTTTATCAGTGGGACCCCATGATCAAAACGATTTGGAGACCACTGGTTTAGCCAAAAGAAGGCACAAAACATTCAGACATTTAACCATAAATATTATTTCTCAATTGAGTTTTTGGTAGGTATTAAATGACAGTAATTACACACATAAATAGTACAATAAGACTCTTTTTTAAAGTAAGCTCAAAATTGGGAAAGACACAGATTGAGGCTTTTTGTTCCATGGAGGAGGTAGGGGGAAATGATGCAGATAGAGGGTTTTTTGGTGTGTGTACTAAAATACATATACATAACAAAGTTTACAGTTTTATCATTTTAAAGTATGCAGTTCAGTGGCACTGAGTATATTCACAGTGTTTTACAACTATCACCACTATCTAGTTTCAGAGCTTTTTCGTCACCCTAGTAGAAACCTCATACCCATTAAGCAGTTACTCTCTATTCCCCCTTCCTACCAGCCCCTGTCAATCACGAATCTACTTTTTGTCTCTGTGAACTTGCCTATTCTGGTTATTTCATTTAATTGGAATCATATCATATGTGGCCTTTGTGTCAAGCTTCTTTGACTCTAGAATAATCTTTCTGAGATTTATCCATGTCCTAGCATCTGTCAGTACTTCATTGATATTTATGGCTGAATAATATTTCATTATATGTTTAGACATATTTTATTTATCTGTTCATCCATTCATGGACATTTAGGTTGTTTCTAACTTTTGGCTATTGTGAATAGAACTGATACGAACATTTGTGTTCAAGTTTTTATTTGAACACCTACATACAGTTCTTTGGGTATACACGTAAGAGCTGAAAATGCTGGGTCATTTGGTAATTTTATTTTAAGCTTATTTAGGAACCGTCAAACTCTTTTTCACAGTGGCCACACCATTTTTTTTTTTGCCATCCCAGTAGGTACAAAGCGGTATCTCATACTCATTGTCATTTTGATTGTGGTTTGTTTTGCCTTTCTCTTTGCATAATGACTAATGATGTTAAGTATCTTTTTATGTGCTTGTTGGCCATTTTTAAATAATTAATTAATTAACTAATTTTTGGCTGCATTTGGTCTTCGTTGCTGTGCATAGGCTTTCTCTAGTTGTGGCAAGCGGGGGCTACTCTTCGTTGTGGCGTGTGGGCTTCTCATTGCGGTGGCTTCTCTCGTTGCAGAGCATGGGCCCTAGGTGCGCGGGCTTCAGTAGTTGTGGCTTGCTGGCTCAGTAGTTGTGGCTCTAGAGAGCAGGCTCAGTAGTGTGGCGCCCGGGCTTAGTTGCTCCGTGACATGTGGGATCTTCCTGGACCAGGGCTTGAACCCTGCATTGTCAGGTGGATTCTTAACCACTGTGCCACCAGGGAAGTCCCTGCCCACTTTTTAATTAAGTTGTTTGGCCTTTTTGTTTTTGAGTTGTAAGAGTTCTTTACAATCCAGTTCTTCTGGATTGTGGAATCTTATCAGATGTGTAATTTGCTTCCTCTCTCTGGGTTGTGTTTTCACTCACTTACTACTCTTTTTTTTTTTTCAAAATAATTTTATTTTATTTATTTATTTTATTTTTTTGTAGCTGCCTAAAGAATTTATTTATTTATTTTTAACATCTTTATTGGAGTATAGTTGCTTTACAGTGGTGTGTTAGTTTCTGCTTTATGGGAACATATGTATATGTATTACTACTCTTTTTTGAAGCACAGCAGTTTACTTTCAATGAAGCCCCAGTGTACCTATTTTTTCTTTTGTTGCTTGTGCTTTTGGTGTCATATTTAAGAAACCATTGCCAAATCCAAAATCATGAAGATTTGTCTGTGTATTTTCTTTCAAGAATTTTATACTGTTAGTTCTTTCATTTGCATCTTGGATGTATATTGAGTTACTGTATTTATATGGTATGAGGTAGGGGTCAAACATTCTTTCCACATGGAATTGTCCCAAAATCAGCTGTTGAGACTGTTCTTTCTCCATTGAATGGTCTTGGCACCCTTGTCAAAAATCAGTTGACCATAGATGTGAGGGTTTATTTCTAGGCTCTCAGTTCTGTTCCATTGATCTATATGCCTATCTATATGCCATTACTGCACTGATTTGGTTACTGTAGCTTTGTAGTAAGTTTTAAAATTGAGAAGTATGAGTCTTCCAACTTTGTTCTTTTTTTTTTTTTTTTTTTTTTTTAAGCTTATTTAGGAACCGTCAAACTCTTTTTCACAGTGGCCACACCATTTTTTTTTTTGCCATCCCAGTAGGTACAAAGCGGTATCTCATACTCATTGTCATTTTGATTGTGGTTTGTTTTGCCTTTCTCTTTGCATAATGACTAATGATGTTAAGTATCTTTTTATGTGCTTGTTGGCCATTTTTAAATAATTAATTAATTAACTAATTTTTGGCTGCATTTGGTCTTCGTTGCTGTGCATAGGCTTTCTCTAGTTGTGGCAAGCGGGGGCTACTCTTCGTTGTGGCGTGTGGGCTTCTCATTGCGGTGGCTTCTCTCGTTGCAGAGCATGGGCCCTAGGTGCGCGGGCTTCAGTAGTTGTGGCTTGCTGGCTCAGTAGTTGTGGCTCTAGAGAGCAGGCTCAGTAGTGTGGCGCCCGGGCTTAGTTGCTCCGTGACATGTGGGATCTTCCTGGACCAGGGCTTGAACCCTGCATTGTCAGGTGGATTCTTAACCACTGTGCCACCAGGGAAGTCCCTGCCCACTTTTTAATTAAGTTGTTTGGCCTTTTTGTTTTTGAGTTGTAAGAGTTCTTTACAATCCAGTTCTTCTGGATTGTGGAATCTTATCAGATGTGTAATTTGCTTCCTCTCTCTGGGTTGTGTTTTCACTCACTTACTACTCTTTTTTTTTTTTCAAAATAATTTTATTTTATTTATTTATTTTATTTTTTTGTAGCTGCCTAAAGAATTTATTTATTTATTTTTAACATCTTTATTGGAGTATAGTTGCTTTACAGTGGTGTGTTAGTTTCTGCTTTATGGGAACATATGTATATGTATTACTACTCTTTTTTGAAGCACAGCAGTTTACTTTCAATGAAGCCCCAGTGTACCTATTTTTTCTTTTGTTGCTTGTGCTTTTGGTGTCATATTTAAGAAACCATTGCCAAATCCAAAATCATGAAGATTTGTCTGTGTATTTTCTTTCAAGAATTTTATACTGTTAGTTCTTTCATTTGCATCTTGGATGTATATTGAGTTACTGTATTTATATGGTATGAGGTAGGGGTCAAACATTCTTTCCACATGGAATTGTCCCAAAATCAGCTGTTGAGACTGTTCTTTCTCCATTGAATGGTCTTGGCACCCTTGTCAAAAATCAGTTGACCATAGATGTGAGGGTTTATTTCTAGGCTCTCAGTTCTGTTCCATTGATCTATATGCCTATCTATATGCCATTACTGCACTGATTTGGTTACTGTAGCTTTGTAGTAAGTTTTAAAATTGAGAAGTATGAGTCTTCCAACTTTGTTCTTTTTTTTTTTTTTTTTTTTTTTTGCGGTACACAGGCCTCTCACTGTTGTGGCCTCTCCCGTTGCAGAGCACAGGCTCCGGACGCGCAGGCTCAGCGGCCATGGCTCACAGGCCCAGCCGCTCTGCGGCATGTGGGATCTTCCTGGACCAGGGCACGAACCCGTGTCCCCTGCATCAGCAGGCAGACTCTGAACCACTGCGCCACCAGGGAAGCCCAACTTTGTTCTTTTTAAAGACTGTTTTGGCCAAGCAGGGCCCTTGCATCTCCCTATGAATTTTAGGATCAGCTTTTTAAAATTTCTGCTGAAAACGTTGGGAATTTTATACTAATTGCTATTAATATGTAGCTTGCTTTGGGGTTTATTGCCATCTTAACAACATTGTCTTCCAGTCGATGAACACAGCATGTTTTTCAATTTATTTAGGTCTTTAATTTCTTCCAGTAAGGTCTCGTAGTTGCCAATGTACAAGTGTTATACCTTCTTGTCTAAATTTATTCCTAAGTATTTGATTCTCATGTTTTTTTCTTTTTCTTTATTATTTTTAATTGTGATAATATATGCATAACAAAATTTATCATCTTAACCATTTTTTCTTTGTAATTCTATTTTATTTATTTTTCTTCCAGTTTTCTTGATTTAATTGACATATAGCACTGTTTGAGTACAGCATAATGATTTGACTTACATACATCATGATTATCACAGTAAGTTTAGTGAACAACTATCATCTCATACATATACAAAATTAAAGAAATAGAAAAAAATATTTTCCTTGTGATGAGAACTCTTAGGACTTACTCTCTTAATCACTTTCATATATAATATACAGCAGTGTTAGTTTTATTTATCATGTTGTACATTACATCCCTAACAGTTGTTTACCTTATAACTGGAAGTTTGACTGCCCTCAACAAATTCCCACTCCCTCCCCCCATCCATTGCCTCTGTTAACCACAAATCTGATCTCTTTCTATGAGTTTGTTATTTTTTTCTGAAGTATAATTAATCTACAACATTATGTTAGTTCCTGTGCACAAAATAGTGATTTGATATTCCTATACATTTCAAACACCACAGTAAGCCTAGTTATGATATGTCACTATGCAAAGATATTACATAGTTATTGACTGTATTCTCCACACTGTACACTTAATACCCGTGACTCACTTATTTTACAACTGGAAGTTTGTACTTCTTAATCTCCCTCACCTATTTCTTTCCTCCCTTCACCACCTCCCCTCTGACAACCACCTGTTTGTTTTCTATCTATAACTCTGTTTCTGCTTTCTTATGTTTGTTTGTTTTGCTTTTTAGATTTCACTTAGCATGATACCCTCTAGGTCCATCCATGTTGTTGCAAATGGCAAGTTTTCATTCTTTTTATGGCTGAACAATATTCCATTTCATAAATATATACACCACATTTTCTTTATCCATGGGCATTTAGGTTGCTTCCATATCTTGGCTACTGTAAATAATGCTGCAGTGAACATAGGGGTGTATATATCTTTTCGAATTAGAGTTTTTGTTTTCTTCAGAAAAATACCCATATGTTAATTGTTGGATCATGTGATAGTTCTGTTTTTTATTTTGTGAGGAGCCTCCAAACTGTTTTCCATAGTGGCTGCACCAATTTACGTTCCCACCAACAGTGCACGAGTGTTCCCTGTTCTCTTCATCCTTGCCAGTACTTGTTGTATTTTGCTAATAGCCATTCTGACAGGTGTGAGGTGATATCTCATTGTGGTTTTTTTGTTTGCTTGTTTGTTTGTTTTGCGGTACGCGGGCCTCTCACTGTTGTGGCCTCTTCCCTTTGCGGAGCACAGGCTCCAGACGCACAGGCTCAGCGGCCATGGCTCACGGGCCTAGCCGCTCTGCGGCATGTGGGATCTTCCTGGACCCGGGCATGACCTGTGTCCCCTGCATCAGCCGACGGACTCTCAACCACTGCGCCACCAGGGAAGCCCTCTCGTGGTTTTGATTTTCATTTTCCTGATGATTAGTGATGTTGAGCATCTTTTCATGTGCCTCTTGGCCATCTGTACGTCTTCTTTGCAAAAATGTCTATTCAGATCCTTTGCCCATTTTTAAAATTCAGGTTGTTTAGGTTTTTGATGTTGAGTTGTATGAGTTCTTTGTATATTCTGGGTATTAACCCCTTATCAGATAGATTGCTTGCAGATTTCTTCTCCCATTCAGTAGATGATAGTTCCCTTTACTGTGGAAATCTCTTTAGTTTGATATAGTCCCATTTGTTTATTTTTGGTTTTGTTTCCCTTGCCTGAGGAGACATATGCAAAAAAAAATTACTAAGATCAGTGTCAAAGAGCTTACTGCCTATGTTTTCTTCAAGAAGTTTTGTCTTTTTTTTTTGTTGTGATTTCAGTTCTTACATTTAAGTCTTTAATCCATTTTGAATTTATTTTTGTGCATGGTGTAGTTTAATGGTATTTAATACATTCTTATTGTTGTGCAGACATCACCGTCACCCATCTCTAGGACTCTTTTCATCTTGCAAAACTGAATTTCTACACTGACTCAAATAGCAACTCCCCATTCCACCTTATGCTCAAGCCCCTAGCAACCACCACTCTAAGAATTTGACTACTCTAGGTACCTCATGTAAGTGGAATACAGTATTTGTCTTTAAGTAACAAGTTTATTTCACTAAGCATAATGTCCTCAAGGATCATCAGTGTTGTACCATCTGACAGGTTTGTCCTTTTTTTAAGACTGAATGATACTGCATTGTATGTATATACCACATTTTGTTTGTTCATTCATTCATCCATCCGTTAATAGATACTTGTGTTGCTTCCACCTTTAGACCATTGTGAATAATGATGCTATGAACATGAATGTACAAATATCCATTCAAGTTCCTGCTTTCAATTTTGGGGGGTACATATCCAGAAGTGGAATGGCTGGATTATATGGTAACTCTATTTTTAATTGTTTGAGGAACCACCATACTGTTTTCCACAGCAGCTGCCCATTTTACAGTCCCACCAACAGCACACAATGGTTCCACTTTTTCCACATCTTTGTCAACACTTGTTATTTTCTGTTTTTTTAATAGTGGCATCCTAATGTGTATGAAGTGATATATTTTTTTTCTGCTGTACGGGGGCCTCTCACTGTTGTGGTCTCTCCTGTTGCGGAGCACAGGCTCCGGACGCGCAGGCTCAGCGGCCATGTCTCATGGGCCTAGGCGCTCTGTGGCATGTGGGATCTTCTGGACGGGGGCACAAACCCGTTTCCGCTGCATCGGCAGGCGGACTCAACCACTGCGCCACCAGGGAAGCCCAGTGATATGTTTTTGATTTGCATTTCTTTCACGATTACATTGAACATCTTTTTATATACTTCTTGGCCATTTGTATATCATCTTTGGAAATGTCTATTCAAGTACTTTGCTCCTTCTTGAATCACGTTATTTTTTGGTCATTGAGTTGTAGAAGTTCTTTACATATTCTGAGTATTAACCTCTTATCAGATATATGATTTATAAATTTTTCTCCCAGTCAGTGGGTTGCCTTCTCACCTTTGCTGATGGTGTCCTTTGATGCCCAGAAATTTTTAATATTGATGTATTCCCAATTGTCGAGTTTACTTTTGCTGCCTGTGCTTTTGGTGTCATATCTAAGAAGTCATTACCAAGTCCAATGCCATGAAGCTTTTCCCCTGTGTGTTCTTCCAAGAATGTTATGGTTTTAGGTCTTTAATCCATTTTGAGGTAATTTTTGTATATGATGTAAGATAAGGCTCCAACGTCATTCTTTATTTTTTTTTCCAATTTCATTCTTTTAAAGAGCATGTGGATATCCAGTTTTCCCAGCACCATTTGTTAAGGAGACTGCTCTTTTCCTGTTGAATGGTCTTGGCCCCTTGTCAAGGATCAGAGGTCATTTGACCATGTGGCACAGAAGTTTATTTCTGGGCTCTCTATTCTAGTCCATTGATCTATTTATCTTTATGCCAGTACCACACTGTTAATTATATTAGTGTTTTGAAATCAGGAAGTGTGAATCCTCCAACTTTGTTGTTCTTTTTCAGAATTGTTTTGGTTCTTCAGGGTTTCTTATCATTTTTAATGATTTCTTACTGTTTTCAATTTTTTTATTGCTACATGATTTTCTTTGAGTTGTTTTTTTGCTGACTTAGCAGCCATGTACTTAACAAATATGCTTAAGCCACTGTCTCAATGTATCACCCAGATATGAAATAGTATCTATTGACTCCATTATATGAAAAATTAAGAAACTGGTTGCACTTGCCCTACTTCTCCCCACTCCTCACCTACACACACTTCCCCCAACATAACAATATTCGTTATATTTTGTGAATGTTGTCTCAGTTCATTATGGTAGTATTACTACTGTATTGATTAGCTTTATTTTTAAGAAGTATAACATTTTTCTTCCATGTTATAAGCAAAATCACCATCTTATGTGTTTTTTAAAGAGGGTCAGTATCATGAGTCTTTTCAGTGTAACTGTGAGTTTATTAATTTAAATAATTTTATTGTTTAGCTAGATTTTTCAACAGTTTTTCAGGAGTAAGCATCTCTTCAGTTCTTATAAATTTGAGATTATCATTCTGTAATCTTTGTATAGGAATAACAACTTGTTTGGGTATAAAACTTTTGAATAATAATCTTTAATTCAAAACTCAGTCAGATTTACTCCCCCTTTCTGGGCACATTTAATATTTCTGTGCCAGAGGCAACCCTAATATTTTTTCCCTATTGGATCCTGGATTGTTGTTGGGTTTTTAAAATCTAAGTTTTCTTACTTTCCCAGGGTAAGTCTCAGTGTTGGTCAATCTCTATTGATTTTTTAAAAATAAAATTTACATACCTTACAATTCATTCTTGTAAAGTATACAATTCAGTGGTTTTTAGTATATTCAGAGGAGGTTATACAACCACCACCACTAATTCCAGAACTTTTTGTCATACCAAAAAGAAACCCTGTGCCCCTTAACAGTCATTTCCTAGCCTTCAACAATTAATCTACTTTCTGTCTCTATGGATTTGCCTACTGGGGACATTTTATATCAAATCATGCAATATGTGGCCTTTTGTGTCTGGCTTCTTTTACTTAATATTTTCAAGGTTCATCCATTTTGTAGCAGGAATCAGTACTTGTTGTTTGTTATGAACAGTAACAAACAGTATTTCAAATACATATACAACCTGTTTATTCATGAGTTGTTGGACATGTGGATTGTTTCTGCTTTTTTGGCCATTATGAAAAATGCTGCTGTAAACATTAATATACAGGTTTTTGTGTGGACATGTTTCTTCAATTTTCTTATGTATATACCTAGGAGTAGAATTGCTGGATCATATGGTAATTCTGTTTAAGCTTCTGAGTAACTGCCAAAGTGTTTTCCAAAGTGGCTGCACCATTTTACATTCCCACCTGGATCATATTTCAGTTTGTCTACATTCTCATCAACACTTGTTGTCTGTCTTTTGATAATAGCTATCTTAATGGGTGTGAAGAGGTATCTCACTTTTTAATGATTTGAATTTGCATTTTGCTGATGACTAAGATGTTGAGCATCTTTTCATATGCTTATTAGCCATTTGTTTACCTTTAGAGAAATGTCTGCTCCGATCCTTTGCCCATTTTAAAATTGGCTTATTTGTCATTTTATTACTGAGTTGTGTTTCTTTGTTTATTCTGAATACAAGTCCCTTATTAGGATATGTTTTGCAAACATGTTCTTACATTCTGTGCCATCCTTTTCACTTTCTTGATGATTTTATTTGTGGTACAAAAGTTTTAATTTTGACAAAGTACAATTTCTGTGTTTCTTCTTTTGTCACTTGTGCTTTTCGTCATATCTAAAACTATTGTCTAACCCACGGTTACAAAATATTTACTCTTTTTTTTCTTCTAAAAGTTTTATAATTTTAGTTCTTACTTTTAGTTCTATGATCATTTTTTAGTTAACTTTTGTATGTGGCGTTGAGGTAGTACAGTTTTATTCTTTTGCCTGTGGATATCCAGTGTCTTAGTACCATTTGTTGCAAAGACTATTCTTCCATTGAATTGTCTGGGCACCCTTGGCAAAAATCAATTGAGCATAAGAAAAAAAAAAATCAGAAAAATAAAAATAAATTTAAAATTGAAAAAAAAGCAATTGATTATAAATGTAAGGGTTTACTCTAGACTATAAACCCTATTTTATTGATCTATATGTCACTCTTTATGCCACTACCACACTGTCTAATTAGTGTGAATCCTCCAACTTTGTGTTTTCTTTTTCAAGATTGTTTTATCTATTCTTAGGTCATAGGAATATTCAGATCAGCTTGTCAATTTCTGCCAAAAAGAAAAAAAAAGACAAGTTGAATCTTGGGTAGGGATTGCATTGAAACTGTAGAAAAATTTAGGGAATACTGCTGTCATAACGAACTTAAATCTTCTAATCCATGAACTGGGGTGTTTTTCCATTTATTTAGGTCATCTTTAATTTCTTCAACGATGTTTGTGGGTTCCACTTCTTTGTAGTTAGGCACTTCTGTTGTTAAAATATCCCTGAGTATTTTATTCTTTTTGATACCAATGTAACTAGTATTGTTTTCTTAAGTTCATTTTGGGAATTTTCCTTGTTGTACAGGAATATTACTGATTTTTGTATTTATTTTGGTTCCTGCAACTTTGCTGAACTTGCTTATAAGTTTGAGTAATTTATGTTTGTGTTCGTGTGTTCCTTAGTGTTTTCTATATAAAATATTGTGTCATTTGCAAATAGAGATAGTTTTCCTTCTTTCCGATATCATGTCATTTACCTCTTTTTCTTGCCTAGTTGCCCTTGCTAGAACCTCCAGTACTGTGTTGAATAGAAATGTTAAGAATGAGTATCCTTGTCTTTTTCCCGATTTTAAGGAAAAATCTTTCTGGTCATTAAGCATGATGTTAGCTGTGAGTTTTTTTATAAATGCCCTTTATCAGGTTGAGGAAGTTCTCTTCTATTCCTGTTTTGTTGAGTGTTTTTATTATGGAAGGGTTTGGGGTTTTGCCATACGCTTTTTCTATGTATAATGAAATGATCCTATGTTTTCTTTATGCATATGGTGTGTTACGTTGATTGATAATCATATATTGAACCAACTTTGCCTTCCTGGGATAAATTCCTCGTGGTTTCGATGTATAATCCTCTTCTGTGTTGCTGGATTCAGTTTGCTAGTATTTTGTTGAGGATTTTCCTTCTATATTCATAAGGGATATTGCTCTTTAGTTTTACTGTATCTTTGCCTTTTTTATCAGGCTAATACTCTCCTTATAGAATGCATTGGGAAGTGATCCTTCTCATTTCCTTTTGATGATGATGTTGTTTTTTGAGTTTGTGAGCGGTTGTTGTTAATTCTACGTTAAATGTTTTTTAGAATTCACCAGTTTGGGCCTGGGCTTTTCTTTAGGGGGTGTTTTCTGATTACTGACTCAGCCTCTGTCCTTATTATAGGTCTGTTCAGATTTTCTATTTTTGCTTGAGTCAGTTTTGGTAGGTTGTTTTTCTAGGAATTTGTCTATTTCATCTAGGTTACCTAATTTGTTGACGTGATTGTTCATAATATTCCCTTATGATCCTTTTTAATTTCTGTGTGATTGGTAGTAACATCCCCTGGTTCATTCTTAATTTAAATGATTTGAGTTTTCCCCTTTTTTCCTTTGGTGAGTTCTAGCTAAAGATTTGTCCATTTTTGTTGACCTTTTCAAAGAACCGACTTTTGATTTCTTTGATTTTTCTCTTTTTTTGATTCTCTGATTCATTTATTTTCATTCTAATCGATATAATTTCCTTCATTTTGCCTGCTTTGGTTTTATTTGGTCTTCTTTTTCTGGTTTGTTAAGGTTGAAGGTGAGGTTATAGTTTTGAAATCTTTCTTCTTTTAATATGGACATTTACAGATACAAATTTCTGTAAGCTCTGCCTTCACTGCATCCCATAAGTTTTGGTATGTTTTGCTTTCATTTTCATTAATCTCAAAGTATTTTCTAATTGCCCTTGTGATTTCTTCTTTGAACATTGGTAGTTGAGAGTGTGTCGTTTAATTTCTCTATATTTTTGAATTTCCCAAATTTCCTTATTGATTTCTAGTTTCATTCCATTGTGGTCAGAAAACATACTTTGTATAATTTGTTAATGTATTGTGACTTGTTTTATGGCCTAGGATATGGTCTCTCCTGGAGAACATTATATGTGACCTCAGAAGAATGTGTATTCTGCTTCTGTTGGTTGGAGTATTATGTATATGTCTTTAGGTCTAGTTGGATTATAGTGTTGTTCAAGCCTTCTATTTCCTTATTGGTCTGTCGAGTTTTTCTATCCATTTTGAAAGTGTAATATTGCAGTCTCCAGCTATTACTATTGAATTGTCTATGTCTCCCTTCATTTCTGTCATTTGTTTCCTTTGGTACCTGTCCTTGGTTTTCCAACACATGGCAGACATTCATTAATTTTTTGATGAAGTGTGTTAATTTGTCAACGACCTTTTAGTCTCCCTCTATTGTCCTAGCTTATCGTGATCCATTTCATTAAGTCCGTATTCTTTTCAAATTTTCTCTAGAGTGAGAGTACAAATTCTTTATTGACTAAAATGGGTAAACCTTCTGGCAAAATAAATTCTTTCTCTTTTCCTTCTTTTTTTCCTTCCTTTCTTCCACTTTTTTCTTTATAAATGTATTTATTTTATTTATTTATTTTTTGCTGCATTGGGTCTTCATTGCTGCACCCAGGCTTTCTCTAGTTGCAGTGAGCGGGGGCTACTCTTCATTGTGGTGCACGAGCTTCTCATTGCCGTAGCTCCTCTTGTTGTGGAGCACGGGCTCTAGGCACACAGGCTTCAGTAGTTGTGGTGCGTGAGCTCAGTAGTTGTGGCTCGCGGGCTCTAGAGCACAGGCTCAGTAATTGGGACACCTGGCTCTGTTGCTCCGCAGCATATGGGATCTTCCCGGACCACGGCTCGAACCCGTGTCCCCTGCATTGGTAGGCGGATTCTTAACCACTGCGCCACCAGGGAAGCCCCCTTTCTTCCACTTTAATGCTATAGGATATTTTCATAAATCCTTCTCTTTTGTTTTCAGATTACCTTTGTCTCAAAACAGTTCTGTGGAAACCATTTATTTGATCACAACCATTTATTTGATCACATTTGACGACCTTATTACCTATTTACAAGATACTGCTTGAGTCCCCTTCCTAGGACATGAACTTGAAGGCTGATTGTGTATGGCTTGTATTTCTTTTGCCCCTCAGAGTTTGGGAAATGCAGAAAGATAGTAATTGATTCTAGGACTCTGGACAGCTACAGTAGGTGATATTTTTCTCTGCCATTGTTTTCAAACTCATAAATTGATGGCCACCTTTTCAAGTGTGGAGGTGAGGAAAGTATCTTGTTCTACAGGACATGCCCTTGGGGTTTTGCTATTACACTACTGTAAAGTCACCTGGTAGCTGCTTTCATAGCATTATTCTGTGGGCAGTGATATGGCTGAGGCCTTATTTTTTTCTAGCAAATCTTAGTAATAAAACTAAGATATTTAGACTTAAAAGGTTATTTCCCATCCCTTTTTCTGACTTCTTCCTGGCCAGAGCAGGCATACAGTACACCATTCTGGCAAGGGCATTAGGAGCTATTTTTTCACAGGGAACATGTCTCCAATTGGCACATTTCTCTTTCTCCTGGGCCATTTATTACCTCAGTCCCTTTTCTGAGATAACAGTGGTGTATTTTGAATTGTTGACTCACCTTTTACCCTTCTGTATGGTCCTTTGTGTAGGAAGAGCTTTGTGGTGGCTCCTTATATTTATTCCCAGTTGTTTCTTTAGATATTAGATATTATTTCTGGAATTTTGTGGTGTGAGTTGAGTCTGTTCCCTAGATTCTGAATATTTTTTTACTTTTTGAATAAATTTGTTTATTTATTTAGTTAGTTATTTTGGCTGCATTGGGTCTTTGTGTACGGGCTTTCTCTGGTTGTGGCGGGCGGGGGCTACTCTTCGTTGTGGTGCGCAGGCTTCTCATTGTGGTGGCTTCTCTTCTTGTGGAGCACAGGCTCTAGGCACGTGGGCTTCAGTAGTTGTGGCACGTGGGTTCAGTAGTTATGGCTCGTGGACTCTAGAGCGCAGGCTCAGTAGCTGTGGCACACAGGCTTAGTTGCTCTATGGCATGTGGGATCTTCCTGACCAGGGCTCGAACCCATGTCCCCCGCCTTGGCAGGCAGATTCTCAACCACTGCGCCACCAGGGAAACCATATTTTTTTGCTTTTTGATGCTTTTTGTTTGTGTCTTTCAGTTATGAAAGAAAAGGTTCATTAAGGTCTCTGTGCTGTCTTATTTTCTAAAATCCATTATCTGTTTTCTCAGTTTTGTTTTCTCTCTCTCTTTTATTTTCGATTTCTTCCTTTTCTATAGGCTCCTTCCTCTCAGCTAGAACCATGCTTATGTCTTTCCTTATCATAGACTCTGGAGTGGAGGACTTGCCTGCGGTTGATGCTTCTACCACTTTACATCTCTCTCTTCTCTTTATTACTAAATACTTTTGTCAAAAAAGATATTTTATTACTTTTGAGTATAAAAGTAAAAAGATAACTAAATATAAAGAGTTTAGATAATATATTAAATATAAAGACCTTGGAAATCACCCATAACTCTCACCATCCTGAAATAGTCATGATTAACATTATAGATAAGCTTCCAGGTTTATATTTTATGATTCACATACCTACTGCTTATCTTGGATCTATTTTATTAAGTCTGCAATCTAATGAAGCTAAATATCAAATGAAGAACTCCATAAGTGCATAAAATGAGAGCTTTATTAACGTTTAATTAAATGTTTACCAGTGTTTCTTACACTTTTATAAAACAGGCTGATTTCATATCAGTCTTCACAATCATGTTCGTATATGGAGAGAAACAACAGTCCAAAAAAATGAAATCATACTATGTATATTGTTTTGAAGCTCTGCACTTAGTATGTCATAGACATCTTTCTATGCAGTAAATAAAGATTTATGTAGTCATTGTTAGTAGCTTTATGGGTTCCATTGTATAAATATAATATTTAGTTAGTTCCTAATGACAGATATTTAAGTTTTTTTGTATTTTTCTTTATCATAATCTGCACTTCAATGTGTAGTCTTGTTACATCTTTCTGAATTTTTCAATTTCCTTGAGAAACATTTCTAAACATGGAATTTCTGGGTTACCAAGTGTGCACATTAAAAATGTTTAATCCACACTACTAAATTGTCCTTCTGAAATGTTGATTCAATTATTTGTTCACCAGTAATGTGTAATAATATTTTGGTCAATACCTGCCAATAGCATTCTTGTTAATATTTGTCACATAGGCCAGAAATATGGTATCTATCCTGATCCACATTTCTTTAATCACACGGAGTTTTTAGTTCTTTTGTGTGTTTATCGACCGTATTTCTTCTTTTTTGAACTGCCTATCTTATCTTTAACCCAGGTTTCCTTAGATATGCTCATGATTTTTTTCCTGAACCTGTGTACCCAGGACATGTACATTTGAGGGGTTAAGAGTGAATATAAGGGAATAAGTGCAACTGCCTGCTTGTTCTTCCCTTCTTCCTTTGATTACACCTACTCTTTCTTTGACTCATTCTTTCTGTGCCTCTCTCTGCTGTGTCTATGCAGGCTGTCCCCAGGCTCTATAGTTCATGCTTTTCTCTTATTACAGTATCTTTGCACCCTGTCTGCTTCTGTGTTCTTTCTCTCTGCCTCTGTGCACCCGCATTCTGTGCACTTGTGCTCTCCTCCACCCCACCCCATGCTGTCTCTTGTCTCACTGACTCTGCTGTGTATCTCTCTTGTTTTTCTGGTTACTCCTTTTCTCCTCTCTTTCTCTCATGTTCTTGCTGTGTTTGTCTCTGTGGTCTTTCTCTCTCTCCCTGTTTTTTCTTTCTTTCCCCCTCCCTTTCCCATCTTTTTCTCTCAATGTCTGGGTGTATATTGGGATCAAAGAAAAGGGATAGTTTACTACTGTCAGTACAAAAGAAGTCATATTTATTCAGCTTTTGTTTATGGAGAAAAAGCTAAAGATGAATGATTTCTCTGTATTTTTGACCTCTCATTATTTCCAGCTGCCCACGTTTTCAGCAGTGGGGCAAATGAACAACACAGGCTAACTACCAAACAAAGAGACCTCCATGAGAGAATAAAATGAGAGCTTTAGTAATATTTAATTAAATGTTTACCAGTGTTTCTTACATTTTTATAAAACAGGCTAATTTTGTATCACTCTTCACAATTACACATATATGGAGAGAAACAACAGTCAAAAGCAGTATCTTGGAACCCAAGGATAAATTTCATTATATGCTAAGAGGTAAAAAGCAAGATATAATATTTACATGTATTTATATGAGTGGAACAAAATTAAATATTAGCAGATTATCTTAAGATTATGGGATTATACATTTTTCTTTTTAATTTTTCATGTTTGTTTTAAACAAGAAGCATATCTTTTCTAATACAAAACAATAAAAATTTCTTTGTGACATTAATTAAAAAGTGACCTCGGCCAGACTGATCAAACATAAAACGTTAGTTATGAGCTGGAAGAGAGAATTCTCAAGCTTTTCATTGTGTTCTAGTTTCTGCCTAAAGTACCTGTTTGAACCTCCAATCTAGTCATAACAAATCCTTCTAGAAGCAGAGTGAAAGAATAGAATTAATACACAGTTTGTATGTCAAGATAAAGTTAAAAAAGATTTTTAACTTCAGCTGCCACGGGTTGAGTTAAGTATACTCCTAGGTTCATGGCCTCCCTTTTAAAAATTTCATTCCCATATCCCATCCTCATTCCTGTCCTCCCATCGGAACTGGCCTTGTTATGTAAATATCTTTTGGTTTACAAGTGTTCTTACAAAATATGTATTCTGTGTTTGTCATGTATTTTCAATTTATATAAAAGGTATATCATTATTTTTGTTATTTTCACTAAGCATTGTATTTTTAAGATTCATCACATTGCTATACATACATCTAATTCATGTTTCTGATCATTGCATAGTACTCTACTGAGTGCATCTACCAATTTACCTATGCACTTTCCCTGTAATGGACACCCAGGTCGCTGTCAATTCCCAACAATGCAAAACACCAGCAGTGCACATCCTTGTCCATATTGCCTTATGGACCTTGTGAGACTACCTTTGTTGCACAGACCCAGAAGTGGAAATCTTGGATCATAAGCTATATGTATACTTAATTTTCTTCATTAGAACCAAATTAATTTCCAGTCTATATTCCTACCTGCAATGCATGAAAATTCCTATACTTCCACCTTTCTGCCAATAATTTATAGTTTTGCCAGATTAGAAATACAAGTTTCTATACCATGGAAAGGTAGGGTTTTTTGGTCGTTTTAAATTAAATGTTACTTGTCTTGAGAATCTACCCTATCTCCACTCTGTAATTTCCAAGGGAAGAAAGAATCTTTCAGAGACTTCCAAAATTACTGCTGTGCTTTCAACCAGAGTGCATTCATATGTTCATCCAGACATAATTACAATATACAACGTGACAAAAGTACAAGAATGGGATATTTTCATTGTTTTTATCAGATTTTGACATATAACAGATATGGAATATAAATATATCTTCCATATAAAAGATATGGAAGATTTTAATAGCAATATTAAGAAGTTTGATTTAAAGTATCTAGATAAAACTTTATTCCCCAAACACAGCATCCACAGTTGTTCCAAATGCCCATGGAATATTTACAAAAATTAACTGTACATTTAAGCAAAGTGTTGATAAATCCCCAAAGTAGAACATTTCTAACTAAGCTTATATTCTCTAATCACAATACAATAAGGTTGGAATTTAACAACTATAACTTTTTCCTTAAATAAACATTTTAAAGCATTCTAGACTTTTGGGATATAGGAGAACTAAAAATTGAGATTATAGAATTTTTTTTCATTAATGACAGTAAAAGCACATATCCAAAACTTACGGGATGTGACTAAATCTATATTTAGAGGAAAATGTATGGTCTTAAATGATATTTTAGTTCAACAAACTCAACTAGGAAATAATTGAAATATGCATCCTATAAATCAGTCCCCAGAATTGATCTATATAACCAAGATCTGGTTCTTTCAAAAAAAAAAATAGACCAAATCTCTGGTTATTCTGACCATGAGGAAAAGGATCAACACTAATAGTAGGGAAGGGTATAACCACAGTCAAAGACGTGATTTTTTTTAAAGATTACTGTATGCAACTTTAGGCTGATATATTTTTGTGTGTGGGTTTTTTTTTTTTTTTGTGGTATGCGGGCCTCTCACTGCTGTGGCCTCTCCCGTTGCGGAGCACAGGCTCCGGACGCGCAGGCTCAGCGGCCATGGCTCACGGGCCCAGCCGCTCCGCGGCATGTGGGATCCTCCCAGACAGGGGCGCGAACCCGGTTCCCCTGCATCGGCAGGCGGACGCGCAACCACTGCGCCACCAGGGAAGCCCTAGGCTGATATATTTTAAAACCTAAATTAGATGGATGATTTTCTAAGAAAATATAAATTAACAGAATTGACCAAGAAGTTTTAAAATCCTAAGTAGATCATTAATAATAGAAATATAAAAGACTCAGTAATCTGTAGACCTTCCCACCTCTAACTATGTGCCCTCCAGAAATTTTGTACAAATATACGTGCCCACCAAAAGTATGAGAGAATGTGTTTCTTCATTCCTTTGCCAACTATGGGTAGTATCAGTCTTTTTAATATTTGCTAATCTGATGTGTGAAAAAACTCATTGCTTTAAATTACATTTTTTAAATATTAGGTTTCAGAGATTGCTCTTTACATTTCTTGCTTTGAGAATTAGCTGCTTATATCCTTTGCCCATTTTTCTCTGAAGAATTTTTCTTATTAATTTTTGAGCATTATTTATATTGTATTATTTATATTGTATTAATAGTGTAATAGCATTGTTGTGTACTCAACTTCTTTACTTTTTTCCACGCTAAGAAAGATGTCCCCAACCACAAGATTATAAAAAAGTATTCTCCTCTATTTTTTTATACTTATTTAGGGTGGAGGGCACTGCATTTAAACACTTAATCCACATGGAATTTATTTTGTGTGTCTAGATATAATTTTATTGCCAAATGTTCAGCTAATTGTCAGAAAGTGATATTCATAAATTAATTAATGAGAAGAAACTAAGCTGGACTCTAATCACTTGGACTTGGTAATTAATAGCCATGGTTCTTTTGAAATTTCTACCCAAAGCAACTAAAATACTATGCAAACACCTTATCAAAATGGAGAGGCTGTAAGAGGAAACTAATTCTGACTGAAATATGAAGGAGTTTTATTTATTAAACTTGAAGTTAGATCAAAGATCCAAGTGAAAATATCTAAAAACATAGATACATATGACCTCATGAGTATGTCATGAGTGGAATAAAGATTTTAGAGCCATCTATGTAAAAAAGGTGATCATAATCCTCATAAATACTAAAGCTAAGAGGAGAGATTTCAGAGAATGAAGAGAAGAAAAGAGAGTGAGAGGGTCACTTCCAGACCATAATTTTTCAAACCTGATAGAAAATCCTTTGGGACTTATGTCATCTAGCTCTACCACCCTCTACAAGATTTTAATGATCATTTGCTAACCTTCCAGTTTTTCCTGTATATTAATTGGGGACTTTAGCTCTTGATTTTCTTTCTTTTCTACCTCAAACCCAGCCATTATCTGGGAACCTTACCATCCTGTTAGTTTCTTGACCTCGGTTCTAATGACAAGTACTTCCATTACGTTTTAACTATACAGTCTCATGGCCATACTTTGAATTTGGGCATTATTCAGGTTCGTTATGTCTCTGCAATCTTTACTCATTCATGTATGAAAAGAAATTTTCTGAGGAGCATTCTGCAGGCACAATGCATTTTTGATTTGAGGGGGAGGATATATTAGAGTTATCATCTACCATACTTGCAGAAATAATTGACCAGTTCTGATTTTCTGATGGTGAATAGTAGACAGTTATCACCTTAGTTCCTGCTTTTATAAGTTCTAATCTTGCCTCTCAGAATTAAATCTACGTCAAAATGTTATTTTGGGGGGCAGACTGGCTAGTAAGTTTTAGTACTGAAACTCCAGTTGCCAGTTTGATCTGTGCATATCTAAAAAGTTTTCTCAGAAAAGACTGTCTTTTGGTGCCATCGACTGTATTTCTAATTTTGACTCTGTCTTATCAATGTGTATCTCTGGTCCTAAACTTTAGTGGTTATAAATAAATTAGCATAAACCCATTTTTCTGAAAGAAAAGCATCTTTCAGCAGGCACCTTGCCGGCAGAAGGTCAGCAATAACAATCTTCATACATGAAGAATAGCTGTATAAGGTGATGTAAGAAAATGCAGCCTTTTTCCTATATTTGATATGTTTTCCTAAGCTCAGTTTCCACCTAAAAAGTCATTATTTAACTGAAAAGCTTTTTTTTTCTGGGTCTCTATGATGGTTTGTCTGATCAATGAATATGGGAATGAATTTCACCTAGATTTTTTTTCTTTTTTTTTTGCGGTACGCGGGCCTCTCACTGTTGTGGCCTCTCCCGTTGCGGAGCACAGGCTCCGGATGATGCGCAGGCTCAGCAGCCATGGCTCACGGGCCTAGCCGCTCCGCGGCCTGTGGGATCTTCCCGGACCGGGGCACGAACCCGTGTCCCCTGCATCGGCAGGCGGACTCTCAACCACTGCGCCACCACGGAATCCCTCACCTAGATTTTAATTAAACTAAAAAGTACTACAAAAAGCCTGAAACATCTCTGAGATGGTGGCAGTTACTTTTTCCCCAGTTGTAATAAGGCATTAACAGGTGAGTTTACTCTCACAATAATATAAATTAAAACAGAAGAAGCCAGCCAGTGTGTATGTCCTTTCAAGACTCTGCAACAGAAAGCTTAAACCATGGTAGCTGATAATGTGAGTTGACTTGTAGTCACTTAAGTCTTTATGTGTAAGCCCAGTTGCAGAGAACTGAATGGGTTGATTCACATCCAGGCGCTAAGGGATGATGAGATCATTAGAGGAAATGCCTGAGACTCTCCCATGGACTAAGGAAATGGATTGTTGTGGTTTACCAACAGCATCTGTAAATGAATTCAGCAACAATTATGTTCTATCCCATGGTGGGTCCTCAGCACAAATTGTCAGGCATAGTGCAGGCCTGTGAATTGTGATGATTGATCGAATCTGTGGAAGTCAAAAGAGCGTGATGGCACGGTTCTGACGGTTTGCACTTAGCGCTAGCTGTAGGGTGTGTAGCGCTGCACCATACGTACAATACCCAGCGCCCACATTTTTGTTAGGACTGTCCACTGTTAAATGGAAATGACACTGTTGGTCACCTTACATTGTTCTTGTACCCCTGATTCAGTAACAGAAGATATAAGAACAGAGAGCACGAGAAGCTTTTTTCTCCAAATAAGGCTTCATAATCTACATGTATTTCAGTTTGCGTACATGAATAAACACATTGTTATAGCTTTCTTGAGATCTTTAACATACCATAAAAGTCACCTATTTTAAATGTACAGTTAAGTGTGTTTTAGTATATTCACAGAGTTGTGCAACCATCACCCCGATTTAAAGACATTTTCAACACCTACCATTAGCACCCTATATACATTAGCAGTCACTAATTTCTCCCAATCTCCCACCCCTGCCCCAGCCCCTGCCCCGGCTGTGGTTACTAATCTGCTTTCTGTCTGTATAGATTTCTTTATTCTGGACATTTCATGTAAATGGAATCATACAATATGTGATCTTTTGTGACTGGCTTCTTTCACTTAATATTTTCAGAGTTCATCTACATTGTAGCATGTATGCATTCCTTTTTATGGCCAAATAATATTCCATTGTATGAATATACATATTTTACTTATTTATTCATCAGGTAAGGGACATTTGGATTTCTTCCACTTTTTGGCTACTATTAACAAAGCTGCTGTGAACATCCATGTACAAGTTTTTGTGTGGACGTATTTTACATTGCTTTTGGGCATATGCCTACGAATGGATATACTCTGGATAATATGGTAACTCTATATTTAACCATTTGAGGAACTACCAAACTGTTATGCAAAGTATTGTTAGCATTTTTCATTCCTAGCAGCAATGTATGAAGGTTCCCATTTCTCCACATCCTTGAAAACACTTGTTTTTGTCTGTCCTTTTGATTTTCACCATCCTAGAGGGCTAACTAGATACATTTTGTTGAGAAAGAATTTATTTTTAGACTATTTTCTGTGTTTAAATGTTTACCATTTTATAGGCAGGAATGAACTTAATCAGAAAGATTGAAACTAGCAGCAGAAACACACACACCAAGGCCCCTCATTTAATCCGATGGAAACGTGTGCGCTTCACACCCATCGGCGCACGCCATGTACTGTGCAGGTGCCGGAGGTCCTCAGACTCGCTCTTGGAAGGGCCCATCAGCACTTCTGCTGTCTCTGCTCCACAGGGCGCTCCAGCCTCCGCTTCAGCAGCTCCACCGCTCACTTGCCGCTCACTGGCCGCTCACTGGCAACTTGTTTCATTTGTCTAAGGCTCCAGGTGGCAAAGGTTTTAAAACTTAAGAAGATCCACAATCTGCCTGTACTAGATTTCCTGGCTCTGCTTCCAGTCCTGCTCTCTGAAGGCACAGAAAAGAGATCTAACCTTCTACCTCTCAGGTCCCCACTTCCTTCCCTGAAGTATTTTCCCTCAGCTCTTCACTCTTTGAACCCTTTCTCACAGGTCATCCTTTCTACTCCCCTTTCCTAAGTTGACAGCTTCTGGGTCTATTTGTTGACATCCTGTTTTTAAGCATGTCCCTTTGAACTAAGCATGTTGTGCTTCAGATGGTGACAGAGGATTTATCATCTTCCTTTCTGTAAGCTAGAACGTTTCTATGGCCTAACATATGTTTTACTCCTATTGAACTCACCAAAGCCATTAAACCTTTACTGCCACACTCTTCCTTATAAGTTTTTGTTTTGTTTATTCTCATTTCTTAAACTGATAATACATGGTACAAAAGTAAAAATATATAAAAGAGTATTTGATAAAGTGTTTTCCCTCTCCCGTTCCCCATTCACCCATCTTTCCCTTCCAGCGCTACTCAATGTTACTTGTTCTTGCATATCTTTACAGAGATTTTTAAAACACTTTATCGAAGTATAATTTACATACCATAAAATACATCCATTTTAAGTATACAATTCAATTATTTTTAGTAAATTTACAGAGCTGTGCAATCATCACCACAATCCAGTTTTAGAACACTTCTGTTACCCAGAAAAGTCCCTTATACCTGTTTGCAATCAATCCACATTCCCAGCCCCAGACAACCTCCAATCTGCCTTTTTCCTTTTCTGCACATTTCATGTAAATAGAGTTATATAGTATCTAGTCTTTTGCATCTAGCTTCTTAGCGTGATGTTTTCAAGATTCATCCTTGTTATAGTATGTATCAGTACTCCTTTTTATTGCTGGTTAGTATTCCATTGTATGGCTCTACCACGTTTTGTTTATCCAGTTGCCAGTTGTTGGACATTTGGATTGTTTGATTTTTTTTTTTCGGATAATGTGAATCATGCTGCTATGAACATCTTTGTAAAAGTTTTTGTGTGGACATATGTTTTCATTTCTTTTGCATGTATATGTAGGACTGGAATTGCTGGGTCATATGGTAAGTTTATGTTTAGCTTTTAAGAAAATGCCACAGTGTTTTCCAAAGTAGCTGTACCATTTTACGTTCTCAGCAGCAGTTTGTGAAGGTTCCAGTTTCTCCACTTCCTTGTCAACACTTAGTACTGCCCATCTTTCTTATTATAGCCATCCTAGTGGGTGTGAAGTAGTATCTCATTGTGATTTTAATTTGTATTTCCCTAATGACTGATAATGTTGAACATCTTTTCATATGTTTATTGGCCACTGTTATATCTTCTTTGGCGAAATGTCTATTCAAATCTTTTGTCCATTTTAAAATTACATATGTGGAATGTCTCACAATTTATTTGAACCATTCATTTCTCCCACCAATGTTTTATAGTTTTCAGTGTGCAAGCCTTGCACTTATGTTGTTAAATTTATTCCCTGATTTTGTTTGCTTAATTTTATTTTCAGATTGTACGTTGCTAGAATATAGAAATACAATTGATTTTTTATCTTGTTGATCTTGTATTCTGCAGTCTGGCTAAACTTATTCATTAGTACTAATACTTTGTGGATTCCTTAGTATTTTCTACTGATAGCATCATGTCATCTACAAATAAAAAGTTTTACTTCTTCCTTTCCAATCTGGGTTCTGTTCTTTCACAGATATTTTATACATAAAAAAGCAAGTAACTGCATATGTTTTCTTCCCTTTTCACAAAAATGGAAGCAAACTTTGTTTTTTGTACTTGACAGTCTATATTGAAAGTCCATTTTAGTGCATAAAGTGTTCTCTCTTTTTTTTAAAAAAACACCTGCAGAAAAATTATATTGCCAGTCAGATCTTCCTCACCACCCTTTCATACATATTGATTTAACATCATCATAATCTCATAGTTTTATATTAGTAGCTTTTTACTTTTTTTTTTTTTTTTTGCGGTACGTGGGCCTCTCACTGCTGTGGCCCCTCCCTCTGCGGAGCACAGACTCCAGACGCGCAGGCTCAGCGGCCATGGCCCACGGGCCCAGCCACTCGGCGGCACGCAGGATCCTCCCGGACCGGGGCATGAACCCGCGTCCCCTGCATCGGCAGGCGGACTCTCAACCACTGCGCCACCAGGGAAGCCCTACATTTTTTAATCTAAATCATTTGTTCTTTGTAACACTTCTATAATTTCAGAAATTTAGGTGTTCCCTTTGCTAGGTGGGGAAATCGGCACAGAGATTATCGCGTCCCCTGCATCGGCAGGCGGACTCTCAACCACTGCGCCACCAGGGAAGCCCTACATTTTTTAATCTAAATCATTTGTTCTTTGTAACACTTCTATAATTTCAGAAATTTAGGTGTTCCCTTTGCTAGGTGGGGAAATCGGCACAGAGATTATGGCTTGCTCAAGTAGAGACAGCTAGTAAAGGGAAGATCTGAGACTGGTTTAGGTCTTTGGACACCCGACTCAGAGCTTTTTCTACTGCATCGGAGTTGCTGCTATTCCTCCTGCCTGATGTGTAGGGCCTTACAATTATCCCTTGTTTGATTTGGCCTATCATGCCTGTTATTATTTGGGATCCTGACAGCCCTTTCGGCCCTCCCAGATGTGCATTATACGGGAAAGCTGGTTCCACCAACTTATCCTTCAACCCCTATAACTCCGTCTTGCCCTCAAGTATGTAATGAGAAATTTTGTTGTTTTATTCAAATCGAGTTGTGACCATGTCTACTAGGAAAAACAAGGCTAACCTGGCAGGGCTTATTCTGCCAGCCTTAATGAACCTTGGCTAAAATTTTCTCATCTTTTGTTTAACCTCCAAATGCTTGCAAATTATCAAATTTGTGATCCATGCTAGAATTTTACAGGTCATCATTATTAAACTCCACAGTTTGCAATGCTTATCTTTTTGAAAATTAAAGTATTTCCTGTCCCTAGACATCTAACATAGCCAGCCCCATCTCCTCCAGGATCTGTTGCAAATTCCCTAAAGACCCTGAAATATAGTTTATCTAGTTCAGGGAAGCAGATACTCTGTTTCCTTTCCTGACTTGGGCTTCAATTTACTCTACCAAAGGTGCTTAAGTAGACAAGCACCTGACATTTATTCAAAATATAGATGCCCAGAGCCCTCACCTAGAAACTCCAATTCATTGTTCTGGGTTAGGACCTCCCTCAGGAGATTGTTCTGATGAACAAGTTTAAGAAATACTATTTTAGAGATTAGCAGGCAAGATGGCGGAAGAGTAAGATGCGGAGATCACCTTCCTCCTCACAGATACATCAGAAATACAGCTACACGTGGAACTTCTCCTATAGAACACCCACCGAACGCTGGCAGAAGACCTCAGACCTCACAAAAGTTTAATAACTATATTTTATCCTACTTTATTTTGTCTTCTCCCTTTCTTTCTTCCTTTCTTCCCTCCTTCCCTCCTTTCTTCCTTCCTTCCTCCCTTCTTTCCTCCCTTCCTTCCTTCCTTTCTTGCTTCCTTCCTTCATTTCTTCCCTCCTTCCTTTCTTCCTTCCTCCCTTCCTTTCTTTCTCCCTTCCTTC
>NC_041225.1:88380181-88404502 GCF_002837175.3 Physeter macrocephalus
GGTGGGAGGGAGGGGGGCGCAAGAGGGAGGAGATATGGGAACATATGTATATGTATAACTGATTCACTTTGTTGTAAAGGAGAAACTAACACACTATTGTAAAACAGTTATACTCCAATAAAGATGTTAAAAAAAAAAAAGAAATACTATTTTACATCATATTTGTTCGACTATATTTTGGTAATCTTTTTGTCATCCACTAACACTCCACCATCAACTCCCTTTATTGCTCTACTTGCTAAAAACAACCTTTTGGGCTCAAATCTTTAAGGGCTTTTTGCAATATTCCACTCATTCAGGACTTCTCATGGCACCTCTCAGGTCTTTGTCATTTACCCTTTAAGTTTTTATGTCGGATCTTATTGGAAATCACACTCTGCAGTTCATCACTCACTCTCTTTAGTTATCCCCTGCCTTCTTTATCTCTCATCAAAATCTTATGCTGGTGTCAACTCAGAATTTCACTCTGAAGGCACACCAGGCTAATCTTTGTCTCGCATCCTCTTCAGAGTTTTTTCAAGTCCTGGGAGCATAGCCAGTCTGTCCTGCCTTCTTAAAACAGCTCAGGCCCGTATCCAACTGCAGCAACATCCCCCTTCCCATCTCGAAGTGTGTAGTAGCATCGTCACAAGCTTCCTGGCAACCTCATCTCAACAGTTTGAACTGAATTAGAAAGGGCTCTTGGTGATAGTATTTTCTTATCCCTTGGGTAAGTGTGCCATTGACTACAGGTAATGATGACAGGATCTCTTGTTTTTCCAGGTGACAGACCATATTTCTTCTGACTCTGTTTCATCTTCTACCAGCAGTTTCTGGAGCTCGAGCTCTACCCTTTGCGACAAGGAAAATGTACATGTGTTAAATAAGGGCATACAAGCAGGTAAATTAATTTAAACACTTCCATTGAAATACAGGTAGCTCTTAAAACTATGGTAACATACTCAACTTCACTCACAATAAAAGAAATGAAGATTAAAACTATACTCAAATGCCATTTGTCACCTATCAGATTGACAAAAATCTAAGTTTGATAGTAAGTTTGTGGGCAAGCCTGTAAGGAAATAGGTACATTCTAGTAGGAATATAAGTTGGGAGTACAACCCCTCTTTGGCAGTTTCTATCAAAATTACTTTGACCCAGCACTTCTACTTTAGGAGTTTAGCCTATAAGTATACAGTGCATATGTGTAAAATGGCAAGTGTACAGAATTAACCACTGGAGTATGGTTATTATAAGCAGAAAAGTAAAATCAACTTAGATGTCCATCAGTAGCCAGATTGTTAAATAAGTTATTGTATATCCATATAATGAAGTCCTACATGGGATGAGGAAGCTCTTGCTACTAATATGTCAAGATCTCCGAGATATATAGTTAAAAAGAAAAAGCAAGGTACAAAATAGTGTATAGCATGCTACTACATGTATTTTAAAAATGAAGGAAGAGAATTGCTTGAATTTGTGCAAAAAATTCTCTGGAATCACAGGGTTATAAACGTAATGAATGAAGAACAAGAATGGGGAGGAGGCTTTTCACTTTATGACTTCCTATATCTGTTGACTTTATAACACAGAGATAAACTTGCCCCTTGATGATTTTTCGCTTCGAGTCGTGTCTTTACATCTGTTAACCTCTTCCTTACCTGGGTAACTGCCAGTAGGACTAGTAGCACTTACTGTCCCTCTCACTTGGGACCAGAATGGAAATCCTTTTCCCATTGAATCCATATGAGTAGTTCTTTCCCTCTAATATCTAAACTGACAAATGAAAACCCTCTCTCCCTCTCTCTCTCTGTCACAGACACACACATCCTCCATCTCTATCTCTACCCTCGTCTTCCCTCTCTTCTTCTCTCTCCCTCATACCCCTTCACCCCACCCAAGAGGAAGCAGTAGCCTGCGATTTTGAAGGCTTAAATTTTTTTCATTTACTGAAGTGGAATAAAAAAATCCAACTCTAATGGTAATAGTGAAACTACCCTTCCTTATTCAGGTATCATAATAAGAAAAACATGTATATTACTTATCATAGTTAGGATACCTTCTGATGACAATAAGAGAAAATACAACTCAAACTTGTTCTAAAAAATAAGGAAATATAAAATCTCACATAACGAAATTACAATAAAACTTTGAAGAGGCTTGATGTAGTAAGTACAATAATATGATTCCAAAACAGTTTATATCACCTTTCAACTCTGCTTGCATTGTCTTTTGCATTCATTCAGAGCACTATCTTCAACAAATATTTTTACATAACGATACTTGTTAAAAATGTGTCTCAATGATTGTTTTGAATATTTTACCAGGTTTATTTATTTATTTATGTATTTTTGCCACACTGCGCGGCACGTGGGATCTTCCCCAAACAGGGATCGAACCTGTGCCCCCTGCAGTGGAAGTGTGCAGTCCTAACCACAGGACCACCAGGAATTCCCTATTTTACCAGATTTAGATATGAAAATTATAGATCTTCTCAATTCCTTTTCTTTACAGAATAGAAAATAAATGATTAATTTTTTTTTAAGTTTTCATTTACTGACTTGAATATACCTGCCAACCAAGTCTCAAGGCTCTTCCCCTTAGGTACGTTGGAGATTGTGAATGGTGTCAGAAAACACACTCGAGATGTTGGAATGACTTTCCCAACTCCAAGTTCTAGCGAGGCTAGAGTAGAAGAGGACAGTGATGTGACTTCTTGGTCAGAAGAAAAGATAGAAGAGAAAAGGCTCCTTACCAATTATCTTGGGGACAGAAAGTTAAGGAAGAATAAGCAGAGCTGCTGGGAAGGTCAGTTTCTAATTCTGCTTTCTTAGTAGAAAAACTAGTGAATTTCAAGTCTTTTGCAAAGCTAAGATTCTTTGTTTCTAAATGACTTTATGTTGACCCTATCTTTTCTCCAGCACCACCTTGGCAAATTTTGAAAGTACAGTCATCCCTCCGTATCTGCAGGAGATTGGTTCCGGGACCACTCATGGATACCAAAATCCATGGATGCTCAAGTCCTTTATATAAAATGGCATAGTACTGGCCCCTGAATCCAAGGATTCTGTGTACATGGATACAGAGGGCTGACTGCATCCAACACTACAATTACTGAGTCACAACTGCAGTTAAGCAGACTCCAGGGCATCCTGGTGGCCACTGATAGCTGAGTCCCTGAGAGCCTATATTATGCACGTCTCTGATGAAAAAAGTGAAAAATCTTTTTTTTTTCTTAAAAATAATTCCTATAGGAGTTTCATGGTTTGTTCCTGTGGAAAATGTGAAGTCTGGTCTTAAGAAGGAAAACCTGCCCAAGTTTCATGGCCCTGGTGTCTCCTGGTTTGCACCAGTAACCAACACCACACCTTGGAGGGAGCCACTACAGGAACAGAACTGGCAAGGACAGCACATGGACAGCCACAGTTCAGTAGCAGGCCCAGGCAGAGATCCACTGAAGCCATTTGTGAGAGCAACCCTATAGGTACAATGACATTGAGTTAATTTTAACCATATGTTTAAGGAGGAAGAAGGGGCAAGATACAAAAGAGTTAAACCTGTGACTTGGCTTTCTGAAGTACAGTCAAGTGATCCTCGTTTCTAGCACCTCCACAGTTCATCTGTTCTCACACTCACTGTTAACCGTTATAAATCGTGCATCACCCTCAGTATCTGGGGGCAAGGCAATAGAAGGGAGGATGTTGTGTAGCTGCTCATTGGGTTTGTACATAGATACCAGCACGTGGAGCGCAGTAGAGGCCTGATGTTTGCGCCAGCCTTATATTTGTTCCTGCATTTACATAACTCCTATTTCTGCTTCACACAGGGTTTTAAAGGCACCGGCTCTCTTCTTTATAAGTACCTGGGGAGCTAAAGAAAATGTTTTTGTTTTGTTTTTTACATTTATTTATTTAGTTATTTTATTGTTGGCCACATTGGTTCTTCCTTGCGGTGCACAGGCTTCTCATTACGGTGGCTTCTCTTGTTGCGGAGCACAGGCTATATAGGTGCATGGGCTTCAGTAGTTGTGGCACAAGGGCTTAGTTGCTCCGCGGCCTGTAGGATCTTCCCGGACCAGGGATCGAACCTGTGTCCCCTGCATTGGCAGGTGGATTCTTAACCACTGCACCACCAGGGAAGTCCAGAAAATGTTTTTTTTAATGATGTATTTCTTTGAAGGGAAATTAAAAATAGCACAATGGGCCAAGCTTTATCCCATCAACACTGGGGAGAGTTGTTGCCACAGTCTTAGTTCTTGGCTTATTCCAAAGGCATTTCTTTGATCCCTCTGATTTTCCTACTGGAGCTTTCCCGCACAGGGAGTTGTTAGATAATTCTTCAACTCTATTTATTTTCTATAAGTTACAAACCTGTTAGGCAGGTACTGTTTTTTTCTAGGCCCTTGGAGAAAAGCCTACATCATTAATGTGAGGTTGGGCACTTTTTCTCCTCCTCAGGAATCACTGCAACTTCACAGACCTGACTTCATCTCATGCTCTGGGGAACGGATAAAGCGCTTGAAGTTAATAGTCCAGGAGAGGAAGCTGCAGAACATGTTACAGAGTGAACGGGAGGCACCGTTCAACACTGTGCGAGAATGGCAGGGCCAGCGGGACGCCATGCACCTGCTCCCCAAGAGAGGTATATTCTTCCTGTTCACTTTCCTGTTACTTGGTAGAGAGGGCAAGGTCTGCTTCATGCAAGGCAGCACTGCTCAGTGCCAGGCTAGTTACAGGTCAGAAAGTGACCTTTTGCTTGTTGAGACTCAAATCTCCTTAGGTAGCAGAACCTGCCCAATTTAGCTCTCAGCACTTTCACAATCCATATAAGCCCAGTTACTCTTGCCCTATCACTACACTTTAAAAATGAGAGTGTGCAGTGAGAATGGTGTTTGGGTTTGTTTTTGTTTTGGGGGCGCCACGTGGCTTGTGGAATCTTAGTTCCCTGACCAGGGATTGAACCCGTGCCCTCAGCAGTGAAAGCACGGAGTCCTAACCACTGTACAGCCAGGGAATTCCCAAGAAAGGTATTTTTAAAAACCAGCTCTGTCACCATGAGCAAGTTAGTTCCAAAAGTATAATGTTTTGAGGGGCTTGGGGCTGATTGCAGGCTTGCCTTCCTCATAGGGTAGCAATAATAATAACAAACACTTATATAGCCCTTATGTTTTGCCCAGACCTTGTTCTTGTTTAATGCTTACAGAACCTCTCTGAGGTGATAACTATGAATATCCCTGTTTCACAGATGAGAAAACTGGGCCAAAGAGAGATTAAGTACCTTGCCCAAGATTTACACACCTGTTAAACTGGGATTTGAACCCTGGTGGGCTGGCGCTGGAGTCTGTTCTCTTAACAATTATGCTAGATGTAAGATCTCAATAAAATAATATGTGAAATCTGTGAAAACTGTGAAGTACTACCTAATGCTTTCATCACAGCCTTACCTGTAAACTGGTCAGTGTTTCAATGCACACTGTCTAGTCTGTGCCACAGTGTTGTGTCTTCAGAAGCCTCAGGCTGCTATCATAGTCATCATAGTCTAACCCTGGCCTTGGCCTTGGCCATTACTCACCACCCAGCACCGCCAGCTCAGAGTAGGGGCGCAAAGTCCTAGCAGGTCCCTCTCACAGTTCTTGAGCAACACACCCTTCCTTATTAAGATACAGTCCCCTGTTACTGATCCCCTAAGTGTGGGGGACCCCTCAATGGGTCCTCTGCCTAGAGTCACAAATGTCAGTTGAATGAGACCAGGTTCGACATAGCAGAGCATAGACTTTATTCACTGATCAAAGAATGGAGAAAGGAGAGCTCATGTTCTAAAGATACTTTCTCCCTGAAGGGAGCAGAGTAAGGGATTTTAAGGGTTAGGAGGCAGATAGGTCATTAGGGCTTGAGGAAGGGGGTGGAGATTTTCAGGGGCAGCCGGGGGCAGCCAGGGCATGCTCAGTCTTCCGTGGTCCTTTGCACATGGCGCAGATTGTGCCTAGCAGAGTACAAATGCCCGCTTTGAGCAGAGATCATAGCATGGTAATGAAGCAAAGGTAACTTTTGGACACTTCCAGGTTTCATCCGCGCACACTTATTCTTATGGTCAAGTCAGAACCTGTTTGGGGGAGTTCACCACTACATATCTCTCAAAGCATGTATCTCTCAAAGTACAGCTGCAAAACATCTCTGCCAAATGCCAGGTACTTTTGAAACTAACACAAAGATAAAACAGGGCAAGTGTCCTTCAGCTCTCAGGGTCTGGTATGGAAACAGAGTGATAAATCAAGTCACAGGTCCTTCAGTTTTTAGGGGCTGGTATGGGTGACACCACTGCTACTCAGCCATAAAAAAGAATGAAATTTTGCCACTTGCAACAGCATGGATTAACCTGGAGGGTATTATGCTTAGTGAAATAAGTCAGACAGAGAAAGACAAATACTGTATTACATCACTTATATGTGGAATCTAAAAACTACAACAAACCAGTAAATATAACAAAAAGAAATAGACTCACAGATATTGAGAACAAACTAGTGGTTACCAGTGGGGAGAGGGAAGGGGGGAGGGCCAAGATAAGGGTAGGGGATTCAGAGATAAAATAAATAAGCTACAAGGACATATTGTACAGCATAGGGAGTATAGCTAATATTTTGTAATAACTATAAATGGAGTATAACCTTTAAAAATTGTGAATCACTATGTTGTACACCTGAAACTTATGTAATATTGTAAATCAACTATACCTCAATTAAAAAAAAAGACACAATACGTTAAAAAAACCTCTTCTTCTTTTGCTTAGGCTTCCTGGCTGCCCAAAAGAAAAGGCCTGTTGGAAAGAAGGAAATGATTCAGCAGTCTAAGTGGTAAGGCCAAAAGAATAAGTAACTATAAAAGTATAAATCAGGCCACCAAATGGTCAGGAGCTATAGCTTGGCCCCAGAATAAGGGCATTATGCTCTAGTTAAAACATTATGAGAGATAAAAAAAAATACATTATGAGAAAATTAGTTACAAAAATAGTTTCTCACTTATGGCACTAAAAAAGAAATGAAAAATAGCAGATCATGGTATGGATGCCTCATATATAAAAAATACAAAGAATCACCAATAATTTGTTTACCTTAATCAGGCTTGTGTTTGTTAGAAACAAATATAAATAAAAAATATTTTTAAATAAAATTAAATATCTGGGGCCTTATATCTAGGCAATCCTTTTACTAGGAATTGTATCCAGTACAATGAGAAATAGGGGAATAGTCTCCAAGACACAGTAAATTAGGCTTAAAAAAAAAATCAAGTTTCAGAAGCATGTGTACACTGCCACCAATTGTAGTCTTTAATAAAAAAGTATTTGTGCTTACACAGATGCATATACTTGTATATGCATAGATTATCTCTGGAAGGATACCCAAAATACTGGTAATAGTTGTTGCCTTTGGGACAAGGAACTGAGTGACTGGGGTACAGAGGTTGGAGAAAGACATTTTTTACCTTTTAAAATTTTGTGCCGTTGCATTCATTAGCAATTAATTAATTAGAGATATGCATATATTGCTCATGAGACTGCCATAGAATAACTAAGTTAATAGTTTGTTACCTCTTAGGGGGTCATTGGAGACTTCCTTTAATAAGAACAGTTTTATAGTTGGCATAGTGCTTTAAAACAATTTATCTGGGCTTCCCTGGTGGCGCAGTGGTTGAGAGTCAGCCTGCCGATGCAGGGGACACGGGTTCGTGCCCCAGTCCGGGAAGATCCCACATGCCGCGGAGCGGCTGGGCCCGTGAGCCATGGCCGCTGAGCCTGCGCGTCCGGAGCCTGTGCTTCGCAACGGGAGAGGCCAGAACAGTGAGAGGCCCGCGTACCGGAAAAAAAAAAATTTTATCTTAGGTAATTAAAACATTCCTCTTGAAATCTTTTTACTCTCCATTTAGTAAACCATTTCCTTATAGGTATTTCAAAGGGATGCTTTAATTAAGTGGTTTTCAAAGTGTGGTCCATGGGCCTCTGGAAGTTGCTGAGACTCTTTCAGGGGATTTGCCAGGTCAAAACAAATTTCAAAATAATACTAGGATATTATGTGTCTTTTTAACTATATTGACATTTGTACAGATGATGCAAAAGTAATGAAGGGAGGACTAAAACTGCTGATGCCTTAGCACTATTTGAGACAGTGGACCAAACTGTGCTAGTCTAGTTGGCATTTTATTCTTCACAGCCACATGGCAGCAGTGTAATGCAAGTACACATAAAGCACTTCTGCTGCATACCAAGATATGATGATTGGTTCAAGGAAAAGCCTTGGTTTGTGTAGTGAGCTGAACTAGCTGCCTTTTTCATGGAACATAGCTTTTACTTGAAAGAATGACTGATAAACTAATTATTCCAAATTCGGTATATGACAGATATTTTCTTGAAAATGAGGAAGTGAATCTGTCACTTCTCCAGGAGAACAGCTGACAGTATTTATTGCCAAAGAGAAAATCTGAGCTTTCAAGCAAAGAATAGAATTCTAGAAAACTTGTGTCTACCACTATGAGATTGACTATCTCCCAGTACTCAGACTTTTCTGATGAGATCAGCAGTGACATAAATAATTGTAATATTTTTCATATTATATAAGTAAATATGTCAACATTTAAACTACCACTTGTCAAGATTTGGTATAGCATCAAGAAAATCAGGGAATTCCCTGGTGGTCCAGTGGTTAAGACTTGGCGCTTTCACTGCCGAGGGCGCAGTTTCAGTCCCTGGTCAGGAAACTAAGATCCTGCATCCTGAAAGCTGAGTGGCCAAAAAAAACAGAAAATCAGCAATTATCTGAAAAGAATATTAAAATACTCTTTTCTTTTCCAATTACATATGTGCAAACTGGATTTTTTTTAATGTACACTTTAACCAGAACAACATATAACAGCAAACTTAATACAGAAGCAAATATAAGAATTCAGCTGTCTTCTATTAAACCAGACATTAAAGAGATTTGCAAAATATGTATAACATGCCACTCTTCTTATTTTTGTTTTGGAAAGTATATTTATTTTATATGTTAGCATGTAACAGGCTTTTTTTTTTAATAAATTAAGAAACAAGTTTTTTATTGAAGTATAGTTGGCTTACAATGTTATATTAGTTTCAGGCATAAAACATAGTGATTCAATATTTTTATAGGTTATACTCCATTTAAAATTATTACAAAATAATGGCTATATTTCCCCATGCTATACAATATATCCTTGTTGCTTACTTATTTTTTACATAGTTTGTATCTCCTAATCCTATACCCCTATTTTGCCCCTCCCTCCTTCCTTCTCCCCACTAGTAACCAGTGGTTTGTTCTCTGTATCTGTGAGTCTGTTTCTGTTTTGTTATATACATTCATTTGTTTTATTTTCTGGACTCCACACATCAGTGATGTAATACAGTATTTGTCTTTCTCTGTCTGACTTGTTTCACTAAGCATAATACCTTCTAGGTCCATCCATGTTGTTGCAAATGGCAGAATTTCATTCTTTTTATGGCTGAGTAGTATTCCATTATATATACATACCACACCTTCTTTATCCATTCATCTGTTGATGGACACTTAGGTTGTGAAATAAGTATTTTTGAAATTCTTTTTAAATGTTTTAATTTCTAATATAGTAAGTATCAATAGATAAAATCCACATTCACCAAAATTGCCCTCAATTTTTAGGAGTATAAAGGTGTCGAAAGTCCAAAAACTGTGAGAATTATTGCTTCATTCTGAATGTCACAAAATTTAATTAATGGAAATTACATAGTGTTCATTGTGTGGCAGCTAATAACACTCTCACCTCAGCAAGAGGAGTCTTTGCTCTATGGGACTATGAAGCTTGCCTGCAAGAAGGTAGGGCATCTTCAGAAAGATATCTGTGCTTTAAAATATAAGTATAGTTGTAGGAGTGGATTAAGTACCCATCTTCTAGGAAGAGACAGGTTTTAAATCGATACATTTTTATTAGAGTACTTCTGTTCCATTTTATTTCTGATATGGCCCTCTTTCAAAGAAGCCATCTACTTCCATCTGAGAATCATAGAGTTGAATGGGATCTTAAAGATCATCTAGTCTACCTTTAACTTTTAGGAAACTGTAACCCAGAGAGAGGTTGCCAGCAAGTCAGGGCCAGAGCTGGGGTTAGAGTCTGGCAGCAGGCTCCCCACCCAGTACTCCTTCAACTGTATCATGTAGAGGACTTGGAGCTCTGGATCTCTGTGTTACTCAACATCTTTTCCCATCACCTACCTCTACCAAAGATGTTTAAACGTTTCTGATAAGAGAAAAGATTTGGAGAAGAGAGAACCTGACTCTCTTAACTTGAAGCATTTCTTCCAACGTGTCCTTTAAGAGAAGTGTTTTCACTAACTTATTAATGCATATATTTGGGTATGCGCCAGGCACTGGACTGGGTACTACAAATGAAAGATAGTTGACTCCAGACCATGAGCAGACAGACAGTTCCAATAGTATGTAGTAATTGCTCTCAAGGATCCATTTACAAAATGCAATTTCTGGCTACTCTGATTAGCCCGACTCCCAGCTTTCCAGCCCTAGAATACAACCTTTACTGGCCCAAGCAGATCTTCTCTTCACATCACATGTTCTCCTTGGGATAACTCGTCTTTTTCCAATGGGCTTTGTTATCCCTTCTCTAACGCAACGGGAGAGGCCACAGCAGAGGGAGGCCCGCATACCACAAAAAAAAAAAAAAAAAAAAAAAATAGCCATTCTAACAGATGTGATGTGCTATCTCATTGTGGTTTTCATCAACAGTGACTTTTTAAAATATATGTTTTTTTTGTGTTTTCAGTTAGTGATTATCCTCACTAACTGTGTCCAAAGTGGACCTACCCATTTTCCTCTCCCACACTTACTTGGGCCACCCACTCACCCAGTAGAAAAGCTGGGGAGCTATTGCCTCCAGCTCCGTGACCCCACACTGCATGCACAGCCGGCTAGTGCATCCTGGAAACTCACCTTCCTGATTGCTCTGGAACCCATTCTCCTCACTGCCCTGATGCGGGCTTGGCCTCCTCTCTCGGAGAACTGCTCTTCTCCCACTTCTGTTCTTTATCTTCTCTAATCTCTTTTCCACAGAGGCTCTACATCATTATCAATGATTTTCTTTTCAGATTATAGAAAACTTTGGAAAATATAGAAAAAATTAGAAAGAGGAAAACAAATGTCACTCATAATTCTTCCATCTAAACATAACTAACACTAGTCCTGTTTCTATGGGGATTTTGCAGAGACCTGTGTTAACACACTTCTTTCTCCCCAGATTGTTTATCATACTATATATACAGGTTTGTAGCCTGCTTTATTTTGCTCAACATTGTATTGTGAACGTTTTCCCATAGCATAAAAGCTATTTAAAACATTTTGTAATAATTTTATTATAGCCCATATAATTTGTTTAACTGTTCTTTGGTTGGAGATTTACATTATTTCCAGTTAGAGTGTACTTATCAAATGCATGTTTGATCATGTTCCTCCCTACTTAAAATCAGTGGCATCCAGTCCCTGATAGGACAGAGCCCAAGGTTTTCACATGACTACAAGACCTTCACCCCATCTGCTTCCCTCCTGTTCCCCTACACTCTCTCCGTGAAGCCTTGACTCAATTCTTACCAACACTCCCTTCTCCCCACCTCCCCTTCCTGCTCCTAACTATTCTTCAAGACCTACCTCAAGCTTAGTCTCCTCTCTGGTCTTCCTTGACCTCCTTCAATCAGAATAAGTTCTGTTTCTTTTCCTATAACTCTATGTAGCATTTTGTAGATATGACGATTATTGTATTTTCTTTTGCATTATTTTTCATGCTTAAAAATATGGTAGTAATACAAAGTCATTATCTTATATTGAAACCATACATTTTTCCAGAGAGAGTGAAAAGAAGTTCATCTCCACCCCTTATTCCACTTCTTTCCCATAAGTAACCACTATTAGCAGGATTTTATTATGTTTTTATCTGTATCCCTTTTCAGATCATGAGCACTGCAGGCCAGGGTTCTTTGTGTCCAAGTGTCTAACAGGAAGCTGGGCACACAACAGGCCCACAGCCTGTCTGAGGGACTGAGTGCCTGGAGAGCAGTAGAGCTTAGGGAGGTGTGGGGAGGAGTGATCGTGTGCCTCTGTGGTCAGGTGACCTCACTGCTTTCTGTCTTTCCATCGGTGCCATTTCTAAGGATTTATGAACAGCTTCCAGAAGTACAGAAAAAGAGAGAAGAGGAAAAGAGGAGATCGGAATATAAGTCATACCGGCTGCGAGCCCAGCTATATAAAAAGGTCAGTCATTCCTAGAGCAGGATTGATGAGATTTATCAGGGGAAAGAGAAATTGAGAAAAACACATCTGACCTGTTTGAATTAACCACATTTGGAGAGTGAACTTAAGCTCATAACGCATTGTACCACTACTAAAATTTAGAAGATAAAAGCACCTGTAACTAGACTTCAAATCTGAAAATCTAGAAAGGCAAATCTAAAAAAGGCATCTTCCAGGGACTTCCGTGGTGGTCCAGTGGTTAAGACTCAATGCTTCCACTGCAGGGGGCACAGGTTTGATCCCTGGCCAGAGAACTAAGATCCCACATGCCGCACGGCATGGCCCCCCAAAAAATTGTTTTCATGTTTTTAAATTGTTTAATAAATAAATAAATAAGGCACCTTCCAGGCATACATTTGGAATGAAACCAAATTTCATACTTGGGTGTCAGTTTAGATGCCATGCTGGAAATGCCCACATCTTTCAGAACTGATGAGTTTTATCTAGAGTCCCAAATGATAGTTTTATGCCCCTTACGGGTGAATCATATACCACTAGAACTTTTTAAATAAATTGGAAAATGTCCAAGTGTAGCATACAAGTTGGCAGTTTGGGTACTCAGAGCCTTGAAGCCACTACCATTTCCTGCCCACAGCCCCAGTAGAATCAGTGGTACTGCAAGTCCCAGAACTTCACAGGCTAGGGGACTTGCTACCAATTAATTCCTTGAGAAAGCCGATGGGCTAATATGCCTGAAGGTCCAGATCCTTCAGTGTTCTCATTTCTTTCCCAACCCCCTCACTTCACCCCCAGAGGACTCTGAAAGTCAGAAACCAAGAGACAAGTTCATACCAGACCGATGTGGGATTGGAGAGCTGCTTCTGGAGCGCATACCACAGCTCAGGCTGGGCTCCCTCAGGTGGGGACGCCCCAGGCACTACATGGCCTGTCTGGTGTGTCAGCATCACAAGGCCAGGCCTCTTATTGTGCTTGTGTGTTTGTGAACTGATGGATGGATTAGTCTATTAGGATTATATTAATATTATATTTCTGTGTAGACTATAATAGACTACAGATCATCTTCCCTAAACACTTCAGGAAGTATTTTTTTTATAATTACCATAGTTTCTGTATCTGGGAAAGATAAACAAGATTTGGGGAGAACAACACTGGTCTCTTCAGCAACACGTCTGGGGTGAGGAGTGGCTGTCTGCCTCTAGTGGCAAGAGTATCTAACTTCTTTCCTGCCTTTCTTTTCTTCCACAGAAAGTGACCAATCAACTCTTGGGGAGAAAAGTTCCTTGGAACTGACATAAGAGTATTTTCCTCAGAGCCTTGGAATTATTATTATTTTTTTTTTTGGCGGTACAAGGGCCTCTCACTGTTGCGGCCTCTCCCGTTGCGGAGCGCAGGCTCCGGACGCGCAGGCCCAGCGGCCACGGCCACGGGCCCAGCCGCTCTGCGGCATGTGGGATCTTCCCGGACCGGGGCACGAACCCGTGTCCCCTGCATCGGCAGGCGGACTCCCAACCACTGTGCCACCAGGGAAGCCCAGAGCCTTAGAATTATATTTTATCAGCCTGGAGGAGCACAATCCTTACTTTTATGAGTCTGGTTTAATAAAACTTATCTTGTTGTCCATGTGTAATTTAGAAGTAGTAACCTTCTAAAGAGTCTTGGGTAGAATGATGACTAAGATTATTAATGGTTTAGGAGCAATACTTTCTCCACAGTGGCCTTGCCCACAGGGATGTTTGTTACAGTGGTATTATCTTAATTCTAGGCAAGAGTAAGTCCCTTTTTGTATGTGTTTTTATAGAAAATAACTTCTGATTGATGCATAGTAAAGCAAGCAGCAGAGGGTTATTTATTTCCCATCTGTAGAGGTGCAGGGAGCTATGCAGTGTCTCCCTGAGGTGTGTGGGGAACTTCAGTCTAAAAGCACCAGTCAAGGAAAAGAAATGCAGCATAACACGGTGAGAGCCCTTTTGTTGACTTGGTGTCAGACAGTGTCTGGTTAGGGTAGCCACCAGGTGGGCCCAGAGACTCTCAGCAGACACAGGTGCCTTGGGTCCAGAGCTACCTCCTAGCCTCATTCCAGCTTCCTTCGGGGCCATTAGCCTTTAGTAGACACAACTCAAGAGGCAACAGAAGCTTGATTTAAATCATGACCTGGTCCTGGATGTGGGTTGTGCCACTTCTAGGTCTAGTCCATGTCAAATCCCACACTCTGTCCCTGGCTGCCTTCTTCCCCTTGAGCAGAGACCTTGGGGGCCATAGCAGACTGATGGCATCGTTGGCCCTGATCCTTTTCACGTGGATTCTTCTCACACTCTTTCTCCACGCCCTTTCCACATGACTTCGCATTTCCTCTCACTGAAGAGGCAGGGCATGACACCTGGAGATCTAAGGGGCGGCCCAGCCGAGCTCAGCCTAAGCTGCCGACCCACAGACTCATGAGCTAAAAAAATGTTTATCATTATTTTGTGGTGGTTTTTTATGCAACATTCTCATGGCACTAGATAAATGAAACAGTAGCAACCCCAAAAACTGAATGGAGCAGAGCCACCCCACCACCAAGGCCATCGGGTTCCAATGTGAACAAGCAGTAAGCTTTTACTGTGGGGCACAAACCCGTATCCCCTGCATCGGCAGGCGGACTCTCAACCACTGCGCCACCAGGGAAACCCTGTGGTGGTTTTTTTATGCAATATTCTCGTGGCACTAGATAAATGAAACAGTAGCAACCCCAAAAACTGAATGGAGCAGAGCCACCCCAACACCAAGGCCATTGGGTTCCAATGTGAACAAGCAGTAAGCTTTTACTGTGCCGTCGCAGTGAGACTGCAGGGTTTGCTTATTACTGCAACAGAGCCGATCCCCCCTAACTAATCCACAACGACACAGATCATAGGCCCCCCTCCTTGCTCCAGTGCCTGAGAGACCTGAGCAGAGGGGAGACGGTAGACAAATTGCAGGGACAGCAACTAGCCTATAGCTTGTGGAGAAGAAAAACTAGCCCATCTTCCAGAAGCCGAGGCGCTGGTAAAGGGCCAGGGCAGAGTACTGCAGTGTGCTGGTGCTGAGGACCACTGCGCTGTAGCCCTGGTCCCACGCAGACTCGGACAGTCCTGACCAGGGCTTTTACTTATCCCTGACCACGGTGCTCCAGGGCCACACGTAGGTGAAGCAGCTGCAACTGCTCATTCCACAGGGTGGGCTTCTTAACGGGCAGTGCTCCCACCATGCCCACCACATGCCCCTCCGACTCAACCACCCAGAAGCAGGAGCCACTCTCACTGAAGTAGGATTTGGTGATGTCAGACATGTCTGTGTGCCAAGACATGACCTCAAACTGGATCCAGGGGTATTTGGCAAGAAACCTCAGGGCAGCAAGGAGGGCGAGGCTGACCACGAAGGCCAGGACCCAGGAGCCAGAGACCAGGAATAGGGCAAGGGGCCCCTGCAAGCAAGAGCACAAGCGTTCGTGGCAGCTTTAAGATGTGGTGGAATGTGGTGGGAAGGTGCTCGGTCATCACCTTGGAGAACAAGCCCACGAGCCATTTGTGATAATTTTCCTGGTATTTGTCGATTTGATAAGAAGCCATGGAAGACTTCTGTGTCTGGATCTCAAAGTTCAAGAGAGAGGTAGGAGTCCCTGTATGACTTCCTGGCAGCCCTGGGGGAGAAAGAAGAAGCCATGTGAGTGGCTTATCCTCCCACCCCCCAGAACTGGGGATGACCCTGCTCAAGGATGTGTCTTCTGCTTCTACCCAAGAGGAAATGGGCCACAACCACTGGGAGAAGGTGTAGAGTCAGCAGAAAGGTCTGCATTTGATCCTGTCTCCATGCATGACCTTGGGCATGTTACATAATCTTCTCTAAGAACTTGCCTTCTGAAGTTGTTTAGAGGATTTAATAAAATAACATATACAAATCTCTGGTTATAAAGTACCCTCCCCTCCCCCTCAGCAGAAAGGTCTGCATTTGATCCTGTCTCCATGCATGACCTTGGGCATGTTACATAATCTTCTCTAAGAACTTGCCTTCTGAAGTTGTTTAGAGGATTTAATAAAATAACATATACAAATCTCTGGTTATAAAGTACCCTCCCCTCCCCCTCGTTCCCCTTTCCCTGGCTCTCTCAGCTTCTCCATACATTGGGGTGGCACCATGCAGCAGCCAAGCATGTGTCCCTCTCTGAGGGACCATACACTGCAGTAGTCCTGTGTTTCCAAGTACAAGTTTCAACAAAGGCTTCTTCCCACTTGTTTGCAAATTTTCAGGCTGTTGAGGTGGCATAAGAGCCAAACACCAAAAATAGACCAGGCTTGAGAGCCAGAGGAGGGTCCAGAGCTCCAAGCCACACCTAAGAACACTGTCCTTCCACCCATGGCCTCTCACCTGCTACCACAAGAGCCTTGAGTGTCCAGGGCAGCCTCTGCCCTCAGCCTCCACCTGGCATCCAGGAGAGACTGCAAGGGCACGCTCCACTTCCAGGGACCAGGTCCTGGATGGCACCTCATTGGCCAGCTCCTGGATATTTGTTCATCATAAATCCCAGGCTCAAGTAGCTGGGTTATGATGGAGTAGGGAGTCCATTCTGCACTCTCTGATCACTGGGGAATTAGCCTGGAGGGGGTACGCAGGGTCTGGAGCAGCTCAGGAGTCCTTGCCCTTGTGGACGGCCTCCACCCCACACCATGGCAGTTCATCCAGCACCTTGGTTCTCTCTGATGTCCACCCTCAGCCCCTCCACACAGCTGCTATGACCCTGGGGAATTTGCCCCTCACCCTGTGCTCTGTCATCACAGACCAGAGTCCAAGTCCCCTGGCTCAGCACACAAGGTGCTTCACAGCTGGAAGAGGGCAGCAGGAACCTGGCCATGCAGGGCCTATCATCCAGGTTGAGAAATTTGGACTCTATTCCAAGAACACCAGAAGGCCATTGCTATGCTTTTAGCTGGGGAGTAACATAACCAGAGGTAGGGGTGGAGTGTGTGGTGTGTGTCTATTACTCTGGCTACATGTGGAAAATGGATTGGAAGAGCCAGGAATGGAAGCATATATCCCCCTGCCCCCAGAGGCTAGCACAGCAGTCCAGGCGAAAGAAAGAAGGGCCTCCAGATACAGATATGCAGGCTGCTCACTGTAAAAGAGCACCTCGCCCAAGAAGTCTAGTGGGAACTAAAATCCATGAACCCTGGCACAGAGCTGAGTCTGACCAAAGGAAAAGGCACCTTTTTCTTATTTGCTCAAAGGTGTCGCTGCTCACTGAACTGTGTTTCCAATAGGTTGTGTCTTTGTGAAGGGGGTGCCTTGATCTGTGTTCACAAAGGAGCCATCCTGGCTAGCAGGGGTCCTACAAGAGAAAGCAGTGACTTGGACCAGAGTTGGGCCATGGGTGTGACCTGGCCCACTTGGAGGTGCACTTTGGGGGCAGAAATGGCAAGAGTTGATGATCTGAGGATGAAGAAGTGGTCAGAGATGACAGCCAGATTTCTGGCAAGAGCATCTAGGAAGGCGCTGGAGAGAGACCAGACTTGGAGAGAAAGATCATGACCACCCCAAAGGTGCCATCCTGGCAGCTGGAATCCAGGGCTGGTGATGGAGACTGCTGAGGCTCCAGATCTCTGGCACGCAAAAAGGCCACCAGGGTTTAACTAACATGAAGGCAGGGTGGTGAGCCATGGGTATGTTACATTGTTTTCAGTACATTTTAATATCTTTTTAAACGTTAAGCAAAACTTGAACTAAGAATCAAAAGAGAATAGAAGGCTCCAAAGTACAGCTGAGTATCCCTAATGAGTCTATCTAATAATAACCAGTCAGAAACCTAATAGTCAAGCTGAGGGGCCAGAGGTCCTTGATCTGTCCCTGCCCTCTCTTTCCTGTATTCTCACCGGCTTCTGTGGCTTTCTCAACACCCAATGGCCTTGGTTTACATTCAGGCTTTTCAACCTTCCTCATAGCCATGAATAATGAGGATTTATTGACATGAAAAATAATTGTCAAAATATAGCACCAAGCTATAAAGGTTATGAAACGGTATGTTTTCATTCATTTTAGGAAAAATATAACAAAAATAATTTATACACACAAGCATGCAGAGAGAAAAGTCTGAATGGTTACACCAAACATTGGCAGCATTTGTCTCTGGATAGAGGAATTATGGGTAATTCTCTGTGTAAGAAATGAAGTCTGGAAGTCTCAGCACATTCCAGACTCTTGGCCCTGCATGCAGATGATGAAATTGAGGCTTGGGAAGCTACCTGTCTCTGCCTCAGCCAACTTCTTCTTTATTTTTTTAAAATTTATTTTATTGAACTTAGTTGATTTACAATGTGTTAATTTCTGCTGTGCAGCAAAGTGATTCAGTTATACATATATATCTGTATCTATATATCCTTTTCCATATTCTTTTCCATTATGGTTTATCACAGAATATTGTATATAGTTCCCTGTGCTATACATTAGGACCTTGTTGTTTATCCATCCTATATATAATAGTTTGCATCTGCCCATCCCAAACTCCCAATCCATCCCTCCCCCATGCCCCCTCCCCCTTAGCAACCACAAGTCTGTTCTCTATGTCTGTGAGTCTGTTTCTGTTTTGTAGATGAGTTCATTTGTGTCATATTTTAGATTCCACATATAAGTGATAGCATATGGTGTTTGTCTTTCTCTTTCTGACTTCACTTAGCATGATAATCTCTAGGTCCATCCATGTTGCTGCAAATGTGCCTCAGCCAACTCTTTTTTTTAAAAAAATATTTATTTATTTTTGGCTGCATCGGGTCTTAGTTGCGGCACATGGGATCTTTTGTTGCAGCGCACCGGCTTCTCTCCAGCTGTGGTGCACAGGCTCAGTAGTTGTGGTGCAGACTTAGTTGCCCCACGGCATGTGGGATCTTAGTTCCCTGACTAGGGATCGAACCCGTGTCCCCTGTACTGGAAGGTGGATTCTTAACCACTGGACCACCAGGGAAATTCCCTCAGCCAACTCTTAAAAGTCTAAAGAGACCCAGCTAAGATTGTGAACTCCTAAAGGTAAGGCAGGTGTGTTATTTTATTCTATTATTTAATTTAATTTATTTATTTATAAAATAAATTTATTTATTTATTCATTTATTTAATTTTTGGCTGCATTGGGTCTTCGCTGCTGCACGCGGGTTTTCTCTAGTTGCTGAGAGCCGGGGCTACTCTTCGTTGCGGTGCGCGGGCCTCTCATTGCGGTGGCCTCTCTTGTTGCGGAGCACAGGCTCCAGGCACGTAGGCTTCAGTAGTTGTGGCACACAGGCTTCAGTAGTTGTGGCTCGCGGGCTCTAGAGCGCAGACTCAGTAGTTGTGGCGTACGGGCCCAGTTGCTCCGCGGCATGTGGGATCCTCCCAGACCAGGGCTCGAACGCGTGTCCGCTGCATTGGCAGGCGGACTCTTAACCACTGCACCACCAGGGAAGCCCTATTATTTTATTTTTAATTAACCATTTAAATGTGTACAATTCAGTGGCATTTAGTACATACAGAATGTTGTGTAACTACCACCTCTATCTAGTTCCAAAGCATTTTCTTTACCCCAAAAGGAGACCTGTTAGTCAGTAGGTAGTCACTCCCTATTTCCACCGCTCCCGAGCCCCTGGCAACCACTAACCTGCTTTCTGTCTCTATGGATTTACCTATTCTTGATGTTTCATTTAAATGGAAACACGTAATGTGTGAACTTTTACGTTCAGCCTCTTTCACTTTTGTTCTCAGAGTTCACCCATGTACTAGCATGTATCAGTACTTCATTGCTTTTCATGGCTGAATAATGTTGCATGGTATGGATAGACCACATTTGTTCATCCAGTCATCCATTGATGGACACTTGAGTTGCTTCCACCTTTCAGCTATTGTGAATAGTGCTGCTATGAACATTCTGTACAAGTGGTTGTTTCAACAACTGTTTTCAATTCCTTTGGTATATACCTAGGAGTGGAATTGCCAAGTCATATGGTAACTCTATTTTAACATTTTGAGGAACTGCCAAACTGTTGTCCAGAGTTTTACTTTCCACCAGCAGTGAGTCTTATTTGGTTTTACTTTCTGCCTCAGCACTATGCAGGTACACACAGGGAAGGAGAGACAGCTGTTATTCACTGAGATATTAGATGCCTGGCACTGTGAGAAAGCACTTTTCCTATGCTATACTATTTGATATTGGCAGCAACCTAAGAGCTAAGGTTGATATTGTTTCCATTTTACAAATGGGAAACCGAAGCCCACAAGCCTGAGATAGCCTATCCACAACCCCATAGAACATGGCAGGGTGGCACCCAAGCCTTGGCAGCTCTGACTTGAAGGCCTGAACATTTTGCTTTTTCAGTACCACATGCTGACCCCAAGAGGCAGCTGTCTGACAAGTGAATTATTAAGTAGTGTAAAGCACTGTATTCCAGGAGAACCAGCTCTGTCTGCTGGGATGCAAGATTCACCTCCAAGCCTCATTATGCCCCTATCACCAGCGGTCAGACCATACTTGACCAAATTCCAATACGTGACTAATGCTCTGTTCTTTCTTCAAGATCCAGTTTAGTGCTACCTTCTCCATCAAGACTTCTGACCCCTCCCAAGCAGATGGATCTTGTATCTGCTCCCTCTCTGAAGCCTTTGCACTTCTCATTAAGCACTTATATCACTGTTAATTTGTTACTTGCTTAACAAGTAACTGTTAACTTATTACAGTTAATTAAACAGTTACAAGTAACTGGATAAACTATTTTATTTTTCTATTGCCTATAGGAGCCTGATTATAATAGGTAATTATATTTTTGGAATCACTGTTATTCCCAGAGCTGTGGGACTTCAGAGCAGCATGTCAATGAAATCCCATGCTTGCATTTATGAAGAACACTTGCCTAATAGACCAACTCAGTCCAGAAGTGGGCCAATGAAATGGAAGGTAGACAGTCAACACTCATAGTGTTTTAGAAGCCTCAGAAAGAGAAGGAAAATGTCCTGGAAAGAACATCATCTCCCCTGATCTCTCATCGGGGCTCCCCATAACCTAGCCTCAGGTCAATGCCCTGGTCTCCCACTGAGGACTCATAACTTAGACGAATGAGAGGAAATAACAGCAAATTATTTCAAGGGGAAAGAAAGTGGACTAATAGGTCCTTGGCAGGACGTTCAGAAATCCTAGAACAATGATTCAGCTCTACAGAAGTGTTTCTAATCTAACCTGACTTAACCTTTTAACAAATTTAGCAAAAGGGAGATGGTATCAGCACTCCAATTAGGATAACTCGAGCTGATTTTACAGATATAGATCACCAAAGGGCCTAATTATGAAGGTGTGGATGGGTAGAGGGGAACCAGGTGTGTTATTGCTCAGAGGCCTGAAGCGAGGCGGAGGGAGAGGTGACAGGAGCCTGACCCAGGAGTTGAGTAGCGCAGACCACCCTGAGAGGTTCAGGGCCAAAGCCAGCCTAGGGGGTCCTTGCAGGGAGGGGCCAGGAGAATAAATACCCTGGCCTCGTTCTCCTGCTAGCCTCCCCCCTTCACACACACTGGCCAAACCCAAGTAGAAGCCAAGGGGAAGGCAGGACCTCTTGCTGGGTACATGGTAAGTCAGCCTCCAGGGCAGAGAGAAGAGTGGAGAAAGATGAAGGGTGACCTGGAGGGAACAATGGGAGACTACTGGCACAGAGGATTATGAAAACAAGAACAGGCAAATTGGATGAATACAAACTTTGCTCATTGCACCCAATCAGCCTAGAGATCTGTGCTTTACTCAATATTGTAACATGGAGTACAGATGGCACGTCAGTCAGCAAAAAATAAATACCCTGGCCTCATTCTCCTGCTAGCCTCCCCCCTTCACACACACTGGCCAAACCCAAGTAGAAGCCAAGGGGAAGGGAGGACCTCTTGCTGGGTACATGGTAAGTCAGCCTCCAGGGCAGAGAGAAGAGTGGAGAAAGATGAAGGGTGACCTGGAGGGAACAATGGGAGACTACTGGCACAGAGGATTATGAAAACAAGAACAGGCAAATTGGATGAATACAAACTTTGCTCATTGCACCCAATCAGCCTAGAGATCTGTGCTTTACTCAATATTGTAACATGGAGTACAGATGGCACGTCAGTCAGCAAAACAAAGCCAGGAGCAGAGAAGCAGCTGCAACCCCAGCACAGGTCCCGGAGCAGAAGAATTGACTACTGTAGTTCGCAGACAAGTGGAAAGGTCATCAAGGGGAAAGGCAGAATGATAATGGCAGCAGGAGGCAGGCCTGAAATAGTCTGTGAGCCATGAGGCTCCTTCTAAAAAGAAGGTGCAGGGCTTAGGAGCAGTTCTTGTAGTTCTTCTGAGTGTGTGGTGGGGAGGGGAATAGGGGATTAAAGACCATTTCACTGTAGTTACAGCCTTAGTTGTTCCCAAGACTGGGGAGATGGGGAGCAACAATGATTGCCTGGGTAACAGAGCCCCCTTCCCTCACCTTATCCCAGAGACAGCTGGCTTTTTACTTTAATATGTAACCCTTGACTAAGGCGCCAGATAAGGGTGTCCTACCAAACTGCATCCCTTCTCTGCCAGCACCAAAGTCCCTATAATTACAGGTTGCTTTTGCTGGGGAGCCTTTAGGCTCTGAAGCAACCTGGTTAATTTAGGAACAAAGAACATTGTTCCTAAATTGGATCAATTTTTTTAGAGAAAAAGCTTGTGGAGCTTACGTTAACTTCTTTCCCAGGAAATGGCATTACTTTTTCTTTTTTCTTCTTCACCCAAAGGCTCACAAAGAGTTGAAAACATTATAAATACAAAAATAAACCCTTTCAAAACACTCTTCATAACAAACTAATAAACAGTTCAACTTCACCCAGTAGTCTGACAACTCAAAATGGTGAAAATGTTGAAAAGTTAAAAGGCACTGTTGGCGAGTCTGCTGAGACTGGCGCACTTGTGCCAATTACAAGTGCAAAATGGCACCTTTCTGGTATTAAAAAATTCATATCCTCTTCCCTAATAACTCCACTTCAGGGAAGCTATCCTAAAGAAAGAGACGTGTACAGAGATTTATTTGCAAAAGCGAAGTGAAAAATTGAAAGCAATGTTATTGTATAAAAATAGAATTACATACGTGATGTTTCACATTGATAAAAACATGTTTGAGAGTGATGGCATGGGAAAAAGCAGTGTGATGGAGTCATTAGGAGCATAGAATCAGGGGTCACTCAGATAGATCTGAGTTTTAATTTTGACCACAAGCACTTTGAGCTTTAGGGCAGCTTTGACTCCCTAAGCTTCAGGGGAAAAGATGCCTTCATAATGGAGAGGTCTGGCAGGGGGTGGGGACCACCTTAATGAAGTGACCAAACTGTATCCCCAATGATGAGGCCAACTCCCAACAATATACAACTGGAAGGACACAAAATATATCTACTATCATTCCCCAAAATTTTAAAGCTGACTCAAATCATGAACAAACTCATTCTGAAATTCTGAAACACATCTAGGGTACTCGTCAAAGAATGTCGACATCACTTTAAAAAAAAAGAAAGAAAGATTGTTCTATGGGACTTCCCTGGCGGTCCAGTGGTTAAGACTTTGCCTTCCAATGCAAGGGGTGCAGATCTGATCCCTGGTCGGGGAGCTAAGATCCCACATGCCTGTGGCCAAAAAACCAAAACATAAAACACAAGCAATATTGTAGCAAATTCAATAAAGACCTTAAAAATGGTCCACTCCCTGGTGGCACAGTGGTTAAGACTCTGCGCTCCCAATGCAGGGAGCCCAGGTTCGATCCCTGGTGAGGGAACTAGATCCCACAGGCATGCTGCAACTAAGGAGCCTGCGTGCCACAGCCAGGGAGCCCACCAGCTGCAACTAAGGAGCCCACATGAGCCACAACTAAGGAGCAACCTGCTGCAACTAAGACCCAGCACAACCAAATTAAATAAATATTTTTTAAATAAAAATAATTATGAATAAATATTTATAAAAAATGGTCCACATCAAAAAAAATCTTTAAAAAAAAGATTGTTTAGATTAAAGGAGACTAAGAGACATGACAACTAAACACAATGTA
>NC_041225.1:88405367-88407296 GCF_002837175.3 Physeter macrocephalus
TGGTGCACTAACCTCTTCAGGCTGTGTTCACGCCGACAACCCCAGTCCTCTCCCTGGGATGTAAGCTCCGAAGCCCGAGCCTCAGCTCCCAGCCCCCACCCGCCCTGGCGGGTGAGCAGACAAGCCTCTCAGGCTGGGTAGTGCTGGTCGGCACCGATCCTCCGTGCGGGAATCTCTCCACTTTGCCCTCCGCACCCCTGTTGCTGCGCTCTCCTCTGTGGCTCCGGAGCTTCCCCCTGGTTATCTTTTACAATACTAAGAGATAGGATCAGGAATGTTTTTTTTTCCTTTGTTACCATTCTGTGCTTTAAAATTTTCTACAACAAACATAATAGATTTTATAATCCAGAAAAAATAATGAATGTTATTTATAATTGCTGAAAATTTTTAATATTTCTGTCATTTTACAAAACATCTTTTGTTGACATTCTACAAATGATACCATCCAATGATGTCCCAATACTTTCTTCTTGTGAAGATAGTTTATATATCTGTAAAAATAAAAGATTATGACATGCTGACATATTCATGTACTACTAATTGTCATTACACAAGCATGTATATGTGAATTTATTTATTACTCAATTATTGGGATAATGGTGTAAAATCACAATGTGATTAAAGTATGGAATGTAGATAACAATTCATCACTTACGTCAAAAGTTTCAATTGCAGTTATGGTGATAACTCTCTAAACTTAGAAATACATTTGTACCAATTTTAAAAGCATACATCTAGACATTAACTTCATACTACATTTTACATTTCAAATGTACTGTGTAAGATATAGATATTTAAAATTATCTATTCTTTTAAAAAGAATGCATCGGGCTTCCCTGGTGACGCAGTGGTTAAGAATTCATCTGCCAGTGCAGGAGACATGGGTTCGAGCCCTGGCCCGGGAAGATCCCACATGTTGCTGAGCAAATAAGCCCATGCGCCACAACTACTGAAGCCTGTACTCTAGAGCCCACGAGCCACAACTACTGAGACCCTGTGCCACAACTACTGAAGCCTGCGTGCCTAGAGCCCGTGCTCAGCAACAAGAGAAGCCACCACAATGAGAAGCCTGCGCACTGCAACGAAGAGTATCCCCCGCTTGCCTCAACTAGAGAAAGCCCGTGTGCAGCAACGAAGACCCAACATAGTCACAAATAAATAAATAAATTTATATATATATAAAAGAATGCATCAACTAAGTTTTTAATTATATGTTACATAAACTTGCATTTCCAATTCTTTGCATCTATAATTATTTTTCAAGTAACTTTTAATTACATTAATCTTTCTTAAAAGTTAAAAAAATATATAGAAGCATTGGTGTTCAGTAAGCAAACAGTATTATTCCACATGTATCATGCTCTTTCTAAAAATACAGGCTTACAAACCTTTTTGACTTTCATAATATTTGTTATTTCAGGGAGATTTTTGAGAGAAACTTGATGACCTTCTACCTGAGATATTAGGTATTCTTGATTTATTTGTTTTTCTCCCTCTTCAATATAAGCAATCAGAACTGAAGTGTCATTTGCCGAGATACCAAATTTTTTCAAAGGCCTCTGAAATCTAAGGGGGAAAAAAAGACAATAAAACCAGTAGTTTCAACATCTGAAATCTCTCCCCATTTGTGCTCTTTCCTGGTCAGATTCTTATTTTTCATATCCTAATGGTTTTCTCTGTCTACAGTTTTCCAACAATCCCTTCCTAATATCTACCAGCTCTGCCTCTTTGAGTACTCCCTGCTCAAAGCTGCACCTCATTCCCATAGATTCAAGCCTGGCCTTGGCACGGCGCACAAACACCCACTCCCCCTGGACCTAAGTGACCCTCCAGCTATGCACTCCTGCCCTCTAGCCCGTCGGGACTGTTTGGGGCTCCCGTCATTTCATACTTTTCTGCCTGGGCTCACACTTTGCCCTCTGCCTGGAG
>NC_041225.1:88407796-88410076 GCF_002837175.3 Physeter macrocephalus
GCAGCTTTGACTCCCTAAGCTTCAGGGGAAAAGATGCCTTCATAATGGAGAGGTCTGGCAGGGGGTGGGGACCACCTTAATGAAGTGACCAAACTGTATCCCCAATGATGAGGCCAACTCCCAACAATATACAACTGGAAGGACACAAAATATATCTACTATCATTCCCCAAAATTTTAAAGCTGACTCAAATCATGAACAAACTCATTCTGAAATTCTGAAACACATCTAGGGTACTCGTCAAAGAATGTCGACATCACTTTAAAAAAAAAGAAAGAAAGATTGTTCTATGGGACTTCCCTGGCGGTCCAGTGGTTAAGACTTTGCCTTCCAATGCAAGGGGTGCAGATCTGATCCCTGGTCGGGGAGCTAAGATCCCACATGCCTGTGGCCAAAAAACCAAAACATAAAACACAAGCAATATTGTAGCAAATTCAATAAAGACCTTAAAAATGGTCCACTCCCTGGTGGCACAGTGGTTAAGACTCTGCGCTCCCAATGCAGGGAGCCCAGGTTCGATCCCTGGTGAGGGAACTAGATCCCACAGGCATGCTGCAACTAAGGAGCCTGCGTGCCACAGCCAGGGAGCCCACCAGCTGCAACTAAGGAGCCCACATGAGCCACAACTAAGGAGCAACCTGCTGCAACTAAGACCCAGCACAACCAAATTAAATAAATATTTTTTTAAATAAAAATAATTATGAATAAATATTTATAAAAAATGGTCCACATCAAAAAAAATCTTTAAAAAAAAGATTGTTTAGATTAAAGGAGACTAAGAGACATGACAACTAAACACAATGTAAGGTGAAGTGCCATGAGGTCTGCAATTTACTTTCAAATATTTCAGAAAAGCAAGCAAATGTAGCAAAATGTTAACAAAGTGAAATCACATGAAAGTCACATGGATGTTCATTGTATTATTTTCAATTGTTCTGTAGGTTTGAAGCTTTCTGAAAGAGAGCTCAGAGACTAAATTTGCTTCCTTGAAGGTGGTAAAATCTCTTGGGGTTGTAGAGAGGACTATATGAGGCAGTGCATATAAAGAGCTTAGCGCAGCACATGAAAGAAACGCTAACGATGTGCTTTGGTACCTTATTATTTATGACCACAATGGAAATATATGTCTGTCCCCTAAGGATTTCTACCTCTCCGTTCTCTATCATGGTGCAGGATCGCACTCCCCCACCCCTTTTGATGTTGGCATGGCCATGTGACTGGACAGTGAAACATGAGATAAGCGATATCTGTCACTTCCACATGGGAGCTTTAAGAGCCACCATGTAACTCACAGCATGACTTCCAGCTGTGCAGTGACCCACAGAGCGCATGCTGACATAAAGCCTTCGGCTGACTGGATTCCTGAGTCACTGCAATGAGTCTTCCTACTGATTCACAGTGGCTATGTGGAGTGAGCAAGACACAAACTTTTGTCGTATGAAACCAATGAGCTTTAGGGACCCTAAATTACAGCCTAATCTAACCTAGAAGTCCAGAAACTACTGCCCTCTGGTCAAATCTTGCCCATCACTTATTTTTGTAAATAAAGTTTTACTGGGATACAGCTGTGTGTATCATTTATATACTGTCTGTGGATGCTTCAGCACTACAACAGCAAGAGCTGAGTAGGTGCAACAGACACCATATGGCCTGTAGAACCGAAAATACGTACTACCTTGTCCTTAACAGAAAAGTTTGCTGACCCCTAACCTACTCTATCTTGACTGACACAATCATATTTTAAGACAAAATAGAAAAAAAAAAACCCAAAGCATTTATAAAACATGACTTTTAGCGTAAAACCTTGGGCAAGTTATTTATTACTTCTACAACCTTTTAGTTGCCTTTGTGTAAAATGGGAGCATTAACAGTATCTACCTCATATGATGCTGTGATAATTAAATGAATTCTTGCATGTAAAAACTTGGAACTAGGAGGCTTGGAACAGCAATGCTGGAGTAGCCAGAAGTAAGTGCAGGAATATGAGCTGAGGGATATAAAGTCATGAAGACAAGAACTCAGTACATTGTAGACACCCAATAAATGTTAGCAATTATTCCACTTACATAAAAATAAAATATATTTGAACAGAAACAGAAGACTAGAAGACAATAACAAATAACAGTAACCATGGTTATCTTTTAAAATATTAAGAGATAGGATCAGGAATGGTTTTTAATTTTTCCTTTGTTACCATTCTGTGCTTTAAAATTTTCTACAACAAACATAATAGATTTTATAATCTGGAAAAAATAATGAATGTTTTTTATAATTGCTGAA
>NC_041225.1:88410119-88412580 GCF_002837175.3 Physeter macrocephalus
TAGAAATACATTTGTACCAATTTTAAAAGCATACATCTAGACATTAACTTCATACTACATTTTACATTTCAAATGTACTGCGTAAGATATAGATATCTAAAATTATCTATTCTTTTAAAAAGAAGGCATCGGGCTTCCCTGGTGAAGCAGTGGTTAAGAATCCGCCTGCCAATGCAGGAGACACAGGTTTGAGTCCTGGCCCAGGAAGATCCCACATGCTGCTGAGCAAATAAGCCCATGTGCCACAACTACTGAAGCCTGTGCTCTAGAGCCCATAAGCCACAACTACTGAGCACATGTGCCACAACTACGGAAGCCCACGTGCCTAGAGCCCGTGCTTGGCAACAAGAGAAGCCACCACAATGAGAAGCCTGCGCACTGCAACAAAGAGTAGCCCCCGCTCGCCGCAACTAGAGAAAGCCCGTGCACAGCAATGAAGACCCAACATAGCCACAAATAAATAAATTTATACACGAACCCGGTTCCCCTGCATCGGCAGGCGGACGAGCAACCACTGCGCCACCAGGGAAGCCCCTAAGTTTTTAATTATATGTTACATAAACCTGCACTTCCAATTCTTTGCATCTATAATTATTTTTCAAGTAACTTTTAATTACATTAACCTTTCTTAAAAGTTAAAAAAATATATAGAAGCATTGGTGTTCAATAAGCAATTCATCTGCCAGTGCAGGAGACATGGGTTCGAGCCCTGGCCCGGGAAGATCCCACATGTTGCTGAGCAAATAAGCCCATGCGCCACAACTACTGAAGCCTGTACTCTAGAGCCCACGAGCCACAACTACTGAGACCCTGTGCCACAACTACTGAAGCCTGCGTGCCTAGAGCCCGTGCTCAGCAACAAGAGAAGCCACCACAATGAGAAGCCTGCGCACTGCAACGAAGAGTACCCCCCGCTTGCCTCAACTAGAGAAAGCCCGCGGGCAGCAACGTAGACCCAACATAGCCACAAATAAATAAATAAATTTATATATATATAAAAGAATGCATCAACTAAGTTTTTAATTATATGTTACATAAACTTGCATTTCCAATTCTTTGCATCTATAATTATTTTTCAAGTAACTTTTAATTACATTAATCTTTCTTAAAAGTTAAAAAATATATAGAAGCAGTGGTGTTCAATAAGCAAACAGTATTATTCCACATCTATCATGCTCTTTCTAAAAATACAGGCTTACAAACCTTTTTGACTTTCATAATATTTGTTATTTCAGGGAGATTTTTGAGAGAAACTTGATGACCTTCTACCTGAGATATTAGGTATTCTTGATTTATTTGTTTTTCTCCCTCTTCAATATAAGCAATCAGAACTGAAGTGTCATTTGCCGAGATACCAAATTTTTTCAAGGCCTCTGAAATCTAAGGGGGAAAAAAAGACGCTAAAACCAGTAGTTTCAACATCTGAAATCTCTCCCCATTTGTGCTCTTTCCTGGTCAGATTCTTATTTTTCATATCCTAATGGTTTTCTCTGTCTACAGTTTTCCAACAATCCCTTCCTAATATCTACCAGCTCTGCCTCTTGAGTACTCCCTGCTGAAAGCTGCACCTCATTCCCATAGATTCAAGCCTGGACTTGGCATGGCGCACAAACACCCACTCCCCCTGGACCCAAGTCACCCTCTCTAGCCATGCACTCCTGCCCTCTAGCCCGTCGGGACTGTTTGGGGCTCCCGTCATTTCATACTTTTTTGCCTGGGCTCACACTTTGCCCTCTGCCTGGAGTGCCCTCATCTTTCAAGGTCCAGTTCAAATGTCACTCCCCTTGCACTTTTCTCCTTACAGAATGAATTGCTTCTTTGTTCCCACAGATTTGCATTATTATTCCCATTATATCAATTATCTTAGGGCATTTGGACTTTGTCTTGTTCATCTGCCTTCCTCAGAAACATATTTGTTTCTTCTGCCCCTACAGCTGGAACAGGGACAAACTCAACAGATGTTTATGAATTGTACAGTCTCTTGAGTTATTTCAGTGATCTCAAAGAAACAATAGTTACCCAGTAATTTCCCCCCAGGTACTGGGGAATTCTATTACCACACATTTTATAAACTTTTCAATCATCTGTATTTTAAACTATGCCATGGGTTTCTTAACTTTTCTCTTGATGTCAGCACTTGATTGTGTTGTTAACAGTAGTGGTAATACTAAAACTTTGTCAGCAAAATTACATTTTTTTTTCAAATGTGCCCCAGGTAGAATGTTTTTAACTCAATAACTTTGATTACTATCAGTATCTCAAACCACAAACTCTTCCTATGCACTGGGTGTGTGAGCATGTGTTAAAGGGCTGCTCTAGGTCCCAGGTAGGCTTCTGGTGTATGGAAAAGACATGGGTTCTATCCTCAAAGAGTTTATGGGGAGAACGAGAGATACACATGATAACACACAAATATCCATGCCTAATTTTTATCATTAGATTTAAATATCAATTAGAGTGA
>NC_041225.1:88412682-88416871 GCF_002837175.3 Physeter macrocephalus
TTTGGGGAATGATTGAAAATAATTTCAGTAGATAGAGTTCTTCTCTTGATTTTTCCCAGTTTGTAGAGGTGAACTGCTTTGTTTGCTGCCACAAGTATCTGAAATGGATCGACAATCTACCAAAGAGAACAAAAAGAATTACACACAGAGAATCTGGAGTACTCTGAAGACGTATGCCCTATATCATGGTAACTCCAGTGCCAGGCTGTTTTACTCCATCACAATTCCTATGGACTACATTTTCAAAATTTTCAAAATCTCAAGGGCCTACAGTGTTTAGAAAATCACAGAATTTTCCAGCTGCAAGCAACTTAGGTAAATAGGAAAAAGTTTTAAAACAACACTTATTGAGGGCTATTATTATGGGAAAGGCCATATTCTCAACATTTTACCTTCATTTACTATACCTCTCAAAACTACCCTATGATATCTGTATCATTATTCACATGCCATAGATGAGGAAACCAAGGCAAAGAATGAGTTGGAATTCCAGTTCTGTCACCACCGAGGGAACCTGGGCAAATTCCTTAGTGTTTTATCTGTAGAAGCAGATAATCACCATATTTACTTCACAGAGTTGTTGTGAAGATTAAGTGAGTTAGTGGTATACGTAAAGAACTTAGAACAGTGCCAGGAACCAAATAAACACTATATAAATGTTGGCTACCACTTGCTCAAAGTCATAATAAATGGCATATCTGGGATTTTTGTCCTGCTGATGCTACCACTATGCAATGTCTCCTTTACAGAGATTTTCTAGTTCAGAAGAGAAGATGGAGATCCAGGCATCTGCCATCACATCAGAGCTAGACCACCTTTCACATCTCCAAGGGCAGGCCCTGGCACTTCAGCTTCTATTCACTGTTAAATTCAAGGCTGGCCAAATCTGATTCCACTCTACAGCTTGGACAAGAACTTTTTACCTGAAGATAACAATTTTAGGCTAACCTATAATGTCATGAAAAATCATCATATTCTTAAACTCCCCATATAGTTCACTCATTCCCACGAGTACTTACCACTGTAGGATTTATTAATGAGCCATCAATGGCACCTTCCATGGCCTTTTTTCTCAAGTCTCCAGCATTTTTTACATCTTTAAATAACAGAAGGGTCACCCTGTATTCGGGAAATAGGTCCAGCTGATGTGTTAACTGCATTTCATCAATAAGCAGGATTCTATTGCACAAGACCAAAAGACCAAAAGTTAACAACTGTAAGTCACTAACAAACAAATATCCTTACTAACAATTAAATATATTAAAGTAACTTGAATAAGATGTAGAACTGTTAAACTAGAAAAATCCACCCCAAAACATTTGGCATTCTCATGAGACACTGTCTTCCTAACTCTGCTGAGCTGTTTCTAGCTCCCTTTACCGTTCCTGGGAAAGGATCAAGGTTGACACCTGGACCCCTGGCTGTGCAGATAAGGCATGCTCTGATGCATGGAAGAAGGGCAGCTTCCCAACAGACAACTAGGAGCAGAAAACCAAAAATTTTTTAGACCACAGGTTACTTGTAGCATTAAGGAAAACTCACTCTAACTTGGTCTTTTTAGCTTTCTGATATCACCATTTATTTATATTTTAGCAGAACCTAGACACAAATATAAAGAAAATAATCTTATAGAAGAAAGTATGACACAACTCAAAGATATTCATTTCACACATGGGAATTTAGCCAAGAGGGTACAATTCTTAAATAATAATACTGACCCTTTATAGACATAAATTTAACAAGAAAAGGACATAAAAGACAAATAACTGGAAAGACATAATCTATCTTTGAAATGGAAAAACTAGGCACTGCAAAAATCTGACCTTTAAAACAATTTCAGTTAAAGTCCCAATGAGATATTTGGGTGAGGCAATTTTATAGGTTCATTGTATCCTTTTACCTAGGAGGTTCCATTGTTAGCATTTTTCTTAAGGAATAAATTGGCAACTGAAGATTTATGTAATAAGATGTCCTTCTCATCATCCTAAGAGTAAAAAGTTGAAAACCTACCTAACTAGTAACAGGGGATTGGTTTTTACTAAACAACCATTAAAAACTAGTCTTGAAGAGTAGTTAAGGATGTGTAAATATAGCAATAAATAACATTAAGTACTTCACATCTGATTGGAAAACAAAACACAAAATGTGACATAAATTGTGGGTTTTTTAAAAGGTACACAAAAAGAAAAAATATTGAAAGAAAAATACAACAAAAAGTTATCCTTGACTTTCTGGAATTACATCTGATCTTTTCTGTTACAATCAGGAAAGAATAAAATTTGTGAATAATGTCCTAGCACACAGCAGTTCAACCTTTATTATCATGATAACGTCCAATGGAAAAAAAATAGATACAGATAGAATGTGTACCCAATTATACAAAAAGATGCACTCAGAAAGCAAAAACGTAAAGGAAGCACACCAAAATACGGCCATCTTGGATAGCAGAATTGCAGGTAATTTTTATTGTTTTCTATAAAAAGTATTTTTGTGTGTATGTTCTGAATTTTCTGCAGTGTGCACACAAAATAATGAGTATGTATAACCAGGGAGGAAAAAAAATTTTTGTGGTTTTTGTTTTTACACTAGGGGAAAAAGGCCCCCTAGCAAACGTCAAAATGTTTTGTTTTGTTTTATATAATTCACTCAGGTCAGAAACTTCGAATCATCGTTGGATACTAACCTCTCACTCAAATCCCATATCCAATCCAAAAGTCTTGTCAATTTTTAAATATCATCTTTAAAGCTCCAATTCGCTCCTATACCCACTGCCACCACCGTAGGCCACCATCTCTCATCTACATCTGTGACCTCCTAGAAGAGGTCGCTTCACAATTCCTGCCCTATCATCCAACCTCCACCCACGGGCGTTCCAAACTCTATGATCTGGGCCCTTCCTCCCTCTTCGGCATCCTAGCGCACCCCTCCTCTGATCGTGCTCATTCCGCCACCGCCGCACTTGACTTCTCAGCTTCAAGTCACCAAGCTCCCGCCCCCGCGCGCCCTCTAGGACAGGCAGTTCCCCTGATGCAGTCCTCCCTCCCTTCAACTCGCCGGTAAGAGTCCATTTACCAGCGTCCCCAAAACCCAGGACTAGCTCCCTATTCTACGAGCTCCTCTGTCACAACTTTGGTGAGTCGCGGCCTTATCAGGATGATGTATCGTCAGCTGATACATCAGGGAGAGACTAAGCAGATCATTGCCGGGCTGCATCCTAAGGCCGGGCCTCGGGAGGCGCTCGATAAACGAGGACGCCGAGAATCACATCCGTTGTCTCTAAAATGGGTGCCAGGACTGCGTCTTCCGTTCCCGCCCGGCCAGCTCTTGCTCGGCGAGGACTCACCGTCCCGTCCCTGTTCGTCTCGTAAGATCTTCCCCACGGAAACAAAGCCCTGAACTTCCGGAAGATCGCCCTCAGCTGCGCCCCTTCTCCGCCCTTCCGGCACACCCTTCTTCCCCGGCTTGAATCGCATCAGCGGACGCGAAGGAGAGCCGGGGCTCCGTCCGCCACTTCCGGCGAGGGAGGAGGCGAGACTCCTCCGGCGGGGCCGGAAGCTGAGGGATGGGTGTGGGTCTCAGCCCGGTCCTTAAGCACCTTGGCCTTGGACGAGACGTCCTCAGTTTCTTCCCGTGCAAGGAAAAGTATTGGCTCCAATGAGCTCTACGTACGTCTCCGCTGCTCGAGATTCAACAGTTCTTTTTCGAGGCAGGCGGGATTCAGTTTGCTTCTTGTTCTGGGTACGCTCACGGGGGAAGGATCTCCTGGAGCAGAACGCAGTCAAAAAAAATTGTTCTGACAGAAGACTGGTATCCAGATTATGTAAAGAACTCCAACTCAAAAATTATGAGACAACCTAATTAAGAATAGTAGATAGTTTTGAACACACTTCACAAAAGATATATGAAAGACCAATAAAAACTTGAAAAAAATGCTCAGCATCATTAGTCATCAGGGAAATACAAATTAAAAACATAATGAGATACTACTACATACCCGTAAGATGACTAAAATTTAAAAGACCTTATGGCGCAGTGGTTGCGCGTCTGCCTGCCGATGCAGGGGAACCGGGTTCGCGCCCCGGTCTGGGAGGATCCCACATGCCGCGGAGCGGCTGGGCCCGTGAGCCATGGCCGCTGAGCCTGCGCGTCCGGAGCCTGTGCTCCGCAACGGGAGAGGCCATGACAGAGG
>NC_041225.1:88418214-88421844 GCF_002837175.3 Physeter macrocephalus
GCGGGGCCGGAAGCTGTGGGATGGGTGTGGGTCTCCGCCCGGTCCCTAAGCACCTTGGCCATGGACGAGACGTCCTCAGTTTCTTCCCGTGCAAAGAAAAGCATTGGCTCCAATGAGCTCTACGTACGTCTCCGCTGCTCGAGATTCAACAGTTCTTTTTCGAGGCAGGCGGGATTCAGTTTGCTTCTTGTTCTGGGTACGCTCACTGGGGAAGGATCTCCTGGAGCCGAACGCAGCCAGCGACCTACCTGAGGTACTTCAGAGAGAGGTGACAGTACGTTAATGGAATCAACCTCTTCATCCAGCAGGCTCACAAATTTGACTTGTCATCCTTAAGTGTATCAGCCTCCAAAAGAGGAGGTAATCCGCTGAACAGGCTGTAGAGAATTATTTTCCATGTTTTTTATGCTTGGGGCTCATGTTGGTCAATACTTTTCTTTAAACAGAAAGACAGGTAAATAACAAATAGGGTGGATATATGCTATGGAGAAAAAACCAGAGGAAATGGGGTAATGTCAGGCCGTGGGTATTACTAGTTTAAATAGGATGGTTAAGAAAGATCTCACCAAAAAGGGCCATTTGAACAGTGACTGGAGGAGGTCTGGAAGCAAGTTCTGTGTGTATTTGAAGAGCAGCATTCCAGGCAACAAAGAGTGTTCAAAGGCTGAGACAGATATGGCTTTAGCCTATTTAAGAAAGAGCAAAGAACCTTGTGGCTTGAGCACAGCCGGGTTCGCGCCCCGGTCTGGGAGGATCCCACATGCCGCGGAGCGGCTGGGCCCGTGAGCCATGGCCGCTGAGCCTGCGCGTCCGGAGCCTGTGCTCCGCAACGGGAGAGGCCGCAGCAGAGGGAGGCCCGCATACCACAAAAAAATAAAATAAAAAAAAATAAAAGACCTTAAAATTTTAAAATACCAAGTGTTGTCAGACATGCAGACCTGGAACCCTCACATGTTGCTAGTCTGAGTATAAAATAGTATAACCACTTTGGAAAAGAGTTAGGCAGTTTCTTTAAAAATTAAATGTATTCTTACCATACCCAGCAGTTTCACTCCTTGGTATTTACGCAGAAGTGAAAATGTGTCCACACAAAGGCTTGAACGTGAATGTTCATAGTAACTTGACTCATAATATCCCCAAACTGGAAACAACCCAGTGCCCAACAACACATCAATGGATAAACAAATTGTGGTAAATTCATGTCATGAAATACTATTCAGTAATAAAAGGAATGAACATACTTGCAACAATACTTGCAACATGGATGAATGTAAAAACATGCTCAGCAAAAAAGCAAGAAACTAAAATTATGTTACTGTATGATTCCATTTCTATAACTATAGGAATTGCAAATTTATTCTAGAGTGACGGAAAGCAAATTAGTGGTTGCCAGGAATGGGCAAGTGGGAGACACTGACTGAAAAGAACCCCCAAGGGAAGCTTTGCAGTGAAGCCAATGTTGTATATCTTGATGTGGTGTTAGTTAAAAGGGAGTATGAATTTATCAAAATTCATCAAATTATATACTTTTAAAGAGTACATTTTATAAAATTATGCTTCAGTAAAGTCAATTAAAAAATAGACATAGAAAAAAAAAGTTGTCCCAGTTCATTGACTTGTCTGTGACCACCGAAAGCTGGAAACAACCCAAATGTTCATCAAGTGAATGGACAAACTGTATATCCATAAAATGGGATACAACTTTAAAGTCAATTTAAAAATAGACATAGAAAAAAAAAGTTGTCCCAGTTCAGTGACTTGTCTGTGACCACCAAAAGCTGGAAACAACCCAAATGTTCATCAAGTGAATGGACAAACTGTATATCCATACAATGGAATACAACTTGGCAGTAAAAAGGAAATCAACTATTGCTACATAAAATAACATGGATAAACCTCAAAATAGTCATGCTGAAAGAAAAAAGCCAGACATAAAAATATACTGTATGACTCCATTTATATAAAACTAATTTATAGTGAGAAAGCAAATCACTGGTGGCTTGGGTAGGGGGCCTGGGGTGGAAAAGGAGAATTACAAAGGGGCACTAGGAAACTTTGGGCTAATATCAATAGATGTGTTCTATCTTAATTGTGGTAATGGTCTCATGGATGTATACATGTCAAATTTATCACCCTGTTCACTTTAACAGTTGTACAGTGTATCATATGTCAATTATATCTCTAAGGCTGTTTTTAAAATCATGACACAACACTACATCTGTATTAGAACAGCTCAAAGAAATGAAAAAACTGACAATATAAGTGCTGGTAAGAATGTGAGCAACTGGAACCATTCCTGTGTCATGTGAAAATAACCCCGCAAATGAAACCTGTACTCCTTGATAAACTGTTACTTGACGTCTCTGTATTCCTAAAAGGTATAAATATTTGTAGTATCTCAATGTCAAGTCAGTGGAAGAGCTCTGGTACTTCTTGGTCTCATGTGCGTGGTTGAAAAATTAAAAGCTTTGACTGCCAGATTTATTAACAAATAATAAATTTATGAATTTTATTATTTTAAAATTTTATTTATTTTTGGTTGCATTGGGTCTTCATTGCTGCGCACAGACTTTCTCTAGTTGTGGTGAGCAGGTGGTACTCAGGCTTCAGTAGTTGTGGCTCGCAGGCTCTAGAGTGCAGGCTCAGTAGTTGTGGCACAGGGGCTTAGTTGCTCCGTGGCACGTGGGATCTTCCTGAACCAGGGCTAGAACCTATGTCCCCTACATTGGCAGGCGGATTCTTAACCACTGCGCCACCAGGGAAGTTCCTACATTTATGAATTTTAAATATGTTACATTTGTCTTGCTGAGGTCCTCTAGAAAGCAGAGCCTGAGGCAAGGATTAAAATGCTGGTTTTTTTTAAACATCTTTATTGGAGTATAATTCAAGTCAGTGGAAGAGCTCTGGTACTTCTTGGTCTCATGTGCGTGGTTGAAAAATTAAAAGCTTTGACTGCCAGATTTATTAACAAATAATAAATTTATGAATTTTATTATTTTAAAATTTTATTTATTTTTGGTTGCATTGGGTCTTCATTGCTGCGCACAGGCTTTCTCTAGTTGTGGTGAGCAGGTGGTACTTTTTGTTGCAGTGTGCATGCTTCTCCTTGCAGTGGCTTCTCTTGTTGTGGAGCATGGGCTTTAGGTGCACAGGCTTCAGTAGTTGTGGCTCGCAGGCTCTAGAGTGCAGGCTCAGTAGTTGTGGCACAGGGGCTTAGTTGCTCCGTGGCACGTGGGATCTTCCTGAACCAGGGCTAGAACCTATGTCCCCTACATTGGCAGGCGGATTCTTAACCACTGCGCCACCAGGGAAGTTCCTACATTTATGAATTTTAAATATGTTACATTTGTCTTGCTGAGGTCCTCTAGAAAGCAGAGCCTGAGGCAAGGATTAAAATGCTGGTTTTTTTTAAACATCTTTATTGGAGTATAATTGCTTTACAATGGTGTGTTAGTTTCTGCTTTACATCAAAGTGAATCAGTTATCTCTTCCCTCTTGCGTCTCCCTCCCTCACACCCTCCCTATCCCACCCCTCTAGGTGGTCACAAAGCACCAAGCTGATCTCCCGGTGCTATGCGGCTGCTTCCCACTAGCTATCTATTTTACGTTTGGTAGTGTATATATGTCCAT
>NC_041225.1:88422237-88422369 GCF_002837175.3 Physeter macrocephalus
GCATTTTAAATTCTTTGAAATTTCATTTGTTTATTTTTGTTTTTATTTCCATTTCCCTAGGAGGTGGGTCAAAAAGGATCTTGCAGTGATTTATGTCAGAGTGTTCTGCCTATGTTTTCCTCTAAGAGTTTC
>NC_041225.1:88422379-88432523 GCF_002837175.3 Physeter macrocephalus
TTTGTCTCCTTAGGTAGGTTTATTCCTAGATATTTTATTCTTTTTATTGCAGTGGTAAATGGGAGTGTTTTCTTAATTTCATTTTCAGATTTTTCATCATTAGTGTATAGGAATGCCAGAGATTTGTATGCATTTAAAATGCTGGTATTTTATTTACGGTATGTAAGAACAGAGTTGTGAGGGTGAGGAACAGGCTTCAAAATGCGAGAAAAAGACACACAGGTTGTTTGGTATATGTGTTCACTCAGCAGGCTGGACTTTCTTTGGGAGGCTTGAAAGGAAAAAACATTCCTGAGAGTAATCCACAGAAGGGAGAAAGAAGCGGGAATTTGCCTGCCAGGCTTCCTCATGTCTTACTCATTTCATTAATCAAGGATCCTTCCATGGGAGCCAACTCCTCTACACTTCTGTTCATCATCTCACCCTTGTCTGGCAGCTCAGAAAGCCAGAGTTGTGGCCTGATATATAGCATTTCCTCCAACTCTAACATGGAGGGATGGCTGAGAATGGAAAGGGCTTGGTATGGAGGCCCAGAGTTTAACTTGGGCTCTAGTCAGCTCAGAGAGTGCTAATTAGGTTTGCTGGCAAAGGCAAAACAGGGGAGTGTGGTCCAGGTGGAAGATGGCACCTTCAGGGAGGGGGAGGAGGTTGAGGGAATCTGAGACCATTCTTAGAAGCTGTGTTTCACATAACAGGAGATATAAATGAAATAAATGCTAAATAGTGATACAAGGTACCTTGTAGAAAAAGGAGTAATTCAGTAGGGGGGAGGGGTTGGGAGAGAAGGCTTTACGGAGGAGAGGGGGCTTCAAGAATGATTTGTTCACAGAGGCTATAGGAGAGCCATTATAGCCAAGGGAACAACCTGAAAGACAAAGATACTGTGGCATAAACACGTATAATGTTGCGGTCAAGAAACAGCTGGCACACTGAAGAATGGAGTGGAATCTGGCAAAGGCAAAACAGGGGAGTGTGGTCCAGGTGGCAGATGGCACCTTCAGAGAGGAGGAGGAGGTTGAGGGAATCTGAGACCATTCTTAGAAACTGTGTTTCACGTAACAGGAGATATAAATGAAATAAATGCTAAATAGTGATACAAGGTACCTTGTAGAAAAAGGAGTAACAGGGCCCTGACAAGGAGTTGGAAATGGATTCTGAAGGCCGTAAGCCATTAAAGATTTCCAAGAGGGGAATAACATTAATGAGCTTGTTTTAGGACATAATTCTGGGGCAGTTGTTAGAATTACATTAGAAAGGTGGTTCAGACAGGATCTAGATAGGGCCTACCTCCATAGCAGGAGTGTTTGTAGTTGATTTTGTGGGTCCAAATCATGACTTAGGGCACTGAATGGCCTACATTCCTGGGACATGATGCATACAAATGAAGCTTACCAGACTGAGGTTAAACCCAAAACCAATTTAATTGGCAAAGTCTCATTACACTGGCTAGACTGAACTCATGCCTATATCTCTACTCTTTACTCAAACCCTACCAAGAAGATAAGACTCCTAAAGATTAAGAACTCACAAGAGAATGGGAGGGATGATGAATGGTAGAGAGAGAGAGAGAGAGCGAGAGAGCAATAAAACTTTCAAAGATATTAACTCTCAGAATGGAGAAAAATAAAACCTAATTGTGTGCAGCAAGGGGAAGCTCAACAAAAAAGTCAAGGTGACTGACCACCTTACTACAAGTCTACCATATACTTCCATCAGCCCTGAGTGCCTCAATCTTAAGTACTAAATGACAGGCAAAGATCACCAGATATTTCAAGATCACATCTAACAGGAGAGAAAGGCATCAACAAACAGGAAAAAACAAAAACAGCTGACACAGGGAACAGAAGAAACCTAAAACCTGATAACTTTAGAGCGAGAAAAGATAATGCATTCATTTAAAAAAAAATAAGAGAATTAAGTGCCTGGGAAAAAAATATTCAGAAAAGAAGAGCTAGCTCTTGGAGATTAAAAACATATAGCAGGGGGCTTCCCTGGTGGCGCTGTGGTTAAGAATCCGCCTGCCAATGCAGGAGACACAGGTTTGAGCCCTGGTCTGGGAAGATCCCACATGCCGCAGAGCAACTAAGCCCGTGCACCACAACTACTGAGCCTGCACTCTAGAGCCCACGAGCCACAACTACTGAGCCTGTGAGCCACAACAACTGAGCCCACGTGCCGCAACTACTGAAGCCCACGTTCCCTAGAGCCTGTGCTCAGCAACAAAAGAAGCCACCACAATGAGAAGCCCGTGCACCACAACAAAGAGGAGCCCCCACTCCCCACAATTAGAGAAAGCCCGTGTGCAGCAACAAAGACCCAATGCAGCCAAAAGTAAATAAATAAATTTATTTTTTAAAAAAACATATAGCAGAAAAAATATGTATATAATATGTAGCAGAAAACCTAAACCATCAACAGAAGGGTGGAAATAAAGCTGAGAAAATTCTTGTATTTAAAAAGAAGAAGAAAGGAAAGATTAAAATGGAAAATAAAAGAAAAAATATAATTAACTTAGAGGTACATTTCAGAAAATCCAATAGTTAACAAACAGAAGTTTCCCAAAAAGAAAATAGAGAAGATAAAGTAAAAAGAAAATTTCCCAGAACTGATGCACATAGCCTGCCAGAATGGAAGACCTCACTCAGTATCTAGTATTATGAATTTTAAAAATACCCACACTAAGTCATATGATGAACTTTCAGGACACCTGAAACAAAGATCCTAAAGCTTGCAGAAAGAAAAATTACAGGTCACAAATAAAAGTTCTGGAATCAGAATAGCACAAGGCTTCAAACAGCAACAATGAACTCTGGAAAACAATGAATAAATGCATTTTAAAGTGCTTACCTACAATTGTACAGTCTATCAAACTATCAATGCAGTGGAAGAATAAAATAAACCCATTTCAGACATGCAAAAGCCTCAAAAAATTTACATCCCATGAATCCTTGGGAAACCATGGAAGGATATGCTCCACCAAATGGAAGTAAACCATGAACGCAGCAGCTGTGGATCCAGGAAACAGAAGAGGGGTATAAGAAAGGACCAGGGTGAAGGCAAAGAGAAATCTCAGGGCAAGAGCTATGCCCCAGGTGTAGAGAACAACCAACGTGCCTGTCATGTGTTGAGCTGTGCTCCCACAAAAGTCGTATGTTGAAGTTGTCCTAACCACCTGGACTTCAGAATGTGACTGTACATGGAGATGGCGTCTTTAAAGAGGTAAGTTTAGATGAGGTCATTAGGGTGGGCACTAATCCAATATGACTGGTATCCTTATAAGAAAAGGAAATCTGGACATAGACACAGAGGGAAGACCCTGTGAAGACCAAGGGAGAAGATGGCCATTTACAAGTCAAGGAGAGAGGCCTCAGAAGAAACCAGCCCTGCCAACACCTTGATCTTGGACTTCTGGCCTCCAGTACTGTGAGAAAATAAAACATCTGTTGTTTAAGCCACCCAGTCTGTGGAACTTTTTTATGGCAGCCCTGGCAAACTAAAAACAGTGCCCAACCTAGAACAGGTCAAGAACAAGTCCAATCAATCCAAGGAAAGATTTCAAACAAAAAAGAATCTGATGTGTTTACCCTATCCACACTGAGAAATGTTACAGTGGTGTTAGAGATTTTTAGGATGAATTAGTGATAGGTTCATAGGAAAAGACGCAAACAAAAATGAAGGGGACAAAATGGTGTTAAGAATGGAGACAAGTGGTTGCCTTTGGGTAGAAAATAATGCAAAAATACTTAAAGTGATTGCCCCTGGGGAGTGACAATCGGGGGACAGGGCAGGGGTACTGATGGGAAGACTACTCTTTTTCACAGAAATCTCGGTAGAACTATTTGAATTTTAAACTATTGGGTTGGGCTTCCCTGGTGGCGCAGTGGTTGAGAGGCCGCCTGCTGATGCAGGGGACACGGGTTCGTGCCCCGGTCCGGGAAAATCCCACATGCCGCGGAGCGGCTGGGCCCATGAGCCATGGCCGCTGAGCCTGCGCATCCAGAGCCTGTGCTCCGCAAAGGGAGAGGCCACAGCAGTGAGAGGCCCACTTACCGCAAAAAAAACACTATTGGGTTGGCCAAAAAGTTCGTTTGGGTTTTCCATAACATCCTGCAGAAAAACCCAAACGAACTTTTTGGCCAACCCAATTCTTAACCTGTGTTTTTTTGTTTTTTTGTTTTTGTGGTATGCGGGCCTCCCTCTGCCGTGGCCTCTCCCGTTGCGGAGCACAGGCTCCGGACGCGCAGGCTCAGCGGCCATGGCTCACAGGCCCAGCCGCTCCGCGGCATGTGGGATCCTCCCAGACTGGGGCGCGAACCCGGTTCCCCTGCATCGGCAGGCGGACGCGCAACCACTGCGCCACCAGGGAAGCCCCAACCTGTGTTCTTTTAATAAAAATAAAAAATTTAAAAGCTTAAACAGACCACTAAAGACCTCTAAAAAAGGTTGCTCGTCCTTTTAGCCAGAGGACTTTCAGTGGTGTGATGTGAGCAGAAGCCGGAAACACAGTGTGCTGAAGAATAAATGAGACACGAGATAGCAAAAGGAGACTGGTTTTCAATAAGCTGTGTTGATAAATGGGATGGGGACAGAGAGGACAACACGATCAAAGGTTTTCAAAGGTGGCAGTGCTTAAGATGACACTTCTGCTGGCAAAGTCCTTCTCAGAGACTGCTTGCCAAGGAACTCCTTAAAACTATTAGATTAGCTGGACTCCCAAGCCTGTCCCTGGTGGCTCTTTTTTTGCCTCACCAGTTGTCTTGCTGCTCCAGTATCTTTCCAAGGGAGAGTTCACGATGTATGCGAAGGAACAATTCCACAGAGCAGCCTTCTGGCAAGAAGAACTCTTTTATCTCTGTTAAATGGGGCGGGCAGAAAAAAACTTTCTGAGCCACCACGTAGATGAAAGGTAGCAACCTGACTGAGCTCATCAGACACAGACCAGGGAGTAGCTGAGTTAGAGCACTTCCTCAGGGTCAGGTTCCACAGGATGTTCATTTATAACACAGAACAGAGAAAACAACTATCCTATGCAGTATCAGACTTTCCTTGATACAACGCTTCAAAATCAGAGACTTAAACAATGAAGCCAATTTGCCCAAGTATTCATCAAATATTTACCAAGGCTTATGTCATGACACTTAGACCTTTTCTTGAGCAAACAAAGGTTTCTGGCTTCCTCTGCAACTAAAAATAATTAACACCTCCCACACGATCCAGCTGTGTTCCAGAGGTAAACTAGCAGAAGGGGCAAGTTAGAAAAAGTCAAGGTCAAGGCACCATTCCGCTGTGAGGGGCAAGGGGAGAAAGACTGCAGCAGGTTACATTCAACAAAGAAGCAACAACACAAGTTGTTGTTGCCATGCAAGTCTCCCCAGATATTCCAGGCTTTAAATGTCGCACCCTATTCTCTTCATCAAGCAACCTTTATAGTCTATAAAAGTTTCCAAGTTTTCTGAGTAGCTCCACCCAGTTGATAACAATTACCCTGTCAGGTAAATTACCCAGCATTCAGCATTTACATTTATCAATTGGTCTCTCCTGCTCAACTGACAATCAATCCCTAAAAGTTTATCCTGTGTTAGATGGCATATCTGACAATTCAGTGAAAGGAAATTGGTCAAATCCAACAATAGACTGCCAAAAGAAAGAAAGAATGTCTAATCTCAAAAATACTACAACTAATTACAAATAGTGATTAAGTTCTAAAGAGATTATCTCCTAGGTAGATTTTAATAGAAATCATGAACAGTTTGGGTGGGGGGGAGAAGATACCCTAATGACTGGGTAATAACAGAACATGACAAAAACACTAAAAATTTTCTACACACACACACACACACACACACACACACACACACTAACATTACAAGTCTAGTCAGAAGGAAATACACCAGAAAAGGAAGACAGAATTTTTAAAAATAATTTACAAGGGATGTTCTTTATTACTTTTTATCAGTTCTAAATTATCATCCTCTTTTAAAAGAATTTAAGACTGGAATGACAGACTATTTCCTTCACTGTTGTAAATACCTCAAATTTATCAGCGGAGCTAAGTATCAATATAATTTTTCCTTAAGCTCGAACACATAAGGGAGCACTAAAATAGATTATAAACCTCATTTGACCTGATCTTATAAAAAGTCACTCTGGCTGTCTTCAGTCCTGTTCTGTCTCCAGATAGATTTCCACGGTAGGCTTGTGTCACTTGGTCCATCTATAATAGGTCGGATAGGGTAGTCTGTAGTAACTGCCAGGATACCACCTTCTGTTCTGCGCTGCTTGACTGGCATTTGGCTTTACATTCCAAGAGTACCTCCTGTGTAAACAGTCCTCTCCGTGGGGACCAGGAGGAGGAATATGGCCTCTACGGTAAATGTTCTGATTCTGTGAAAATTTTCTTAAACGAAACAAAAGTAATACACCATTATTAGTTTTAATAAATATATATAATAAGCTTTAGATACTCTGGTTCTACTGTTTTCTACCTGTGTGATTTTAGCAGATAAAATTGCTTAATCTTTGGATTTCATAGTTCTTTATAAAATAGAGCTAATAATACCTTCCATCTTCATGGATTGTTTTGAAGATAAATTAAGATGATACACTTCAGTTACCCACCACAATGCCTTGGCACACTGTAGGTTCCCAGAAGCCTTTCCACCTTTCCTGATAGAGATAAATGCCCATACTATTCTAATCAGATACATTCTCTCCAAGTGTGGCAGGGTTGACATGAAACAGAATAAGCTATTTATTTTTGAAACCAGGAACCTACTTTCACTTTATAAGTAAATACATATATAAATTAATTATAAAATGTAGAAATTCTAACCATGGCACATGCAGCAAATTTGGAAAATTAATATTTAATTGTTTCAAAAGCAACATCAGTAAATCTAATATAATCATACAAAAGAAAATTTGGAAATCTGAGAAAAGTAAACACCCCCCAAAACCCCTCAATCCCACTTAATATAAGTAAAGTGGTTAATATTTACTTTTGGTCTTTTTCCCCCTAGCATCTTTTTCTGACTGCTGAATCATAACCTATTATTTTCACTTATCATAAGGATATAATAATTTACTTAGCTATTCTTCATCGTTAGAAATGCAAGCTGCTACCAACTTTTCCACTACTGTAAATAATGCTGGGATTAACATCCCAGAACATATACAACTGTATCCTAAGCACCTAGTCCAGAGTCTGATACATAGTAGGGAGTTTGAGAAATGTGCTGAATGATTAAAAGCATGTAGATTTCTCCATATTTTTAAGTATTTCTGTAACCTCATGGTGGAATTAGCAGGTATGAACATTTTTATGGCTATTACAGTTATGTTTCAAAAGGGCTATACCATTTTTCAGTGCCCCTGGCAACAAAAGCAACACCTTTTTGAAATGTTTACATCTGCTAAAAATGCCAAAACATGTTTTTGAAAACTGAAAGCTTACAATGTGCTAAAGTACTTTATTAACTCATGTAATAATCAACAACAATCCCAAGGTATATGTTATTAAAATTTTATTTATAATATTATTAACATTTCCATCTAACTGATAAGAAAATAGGAATTTAGAGATCTTACTCAAGATCACATACAGGGTGAACAGCAGAGCCAGGATGCAAACCCAGGTCCAGCCTGACAATCAAACACTGGACTACCTTGTCAAAAACTTGCTAAATTAATAGCAAAATAGCTAAAACTGTTGTTGTTTAATTGTACTGAGGTTTTTCCTGTTTCCCAAGTAAAAGTATGTTCGTGATTTAATTGTTCAACCCCTTTGCAAGTTTCTCTACTGGAATTTTACCATTTTCCCTATAATTTGTATTTACTCTTTAAATAAAGCAACCTTCTTTATTCTGAAAACTATACCACTATTAATGCAGCCTAAGAATGTAAGATCCTTTCTGACACTCACATCAAATTATTGGCTTAAACTAAGTTTAAGAATCAATGAAAATTTCTAAGTCCTCTTCCCAACTGCCTCTGAAAAATCACCTATTTCCCCTCCTATACTTGATTTTCCAGCCCTAAATGCAAAATATGGAACAAACAATACCTCCTGGTTGACACTGATCAGCAAGAAAACACCAATTTCTTCACATTATAATGTGTGTGCACTAATTTATAATATTAATTTCTATTTCAATTCTAGAAAAAGGGAAAGCAGAGATACCTTTCTGATTGCTGCAAATCTTGGGTCTGGGTATGGAAATGCCGAGATGTTGGGTAACCTGGGGTCTGATGTAGGTTATACTTCGGTCCTTGGTAAACAGACTTATTGGCTGTGTGAACTGGTTCCATCATATGCTCTGAGTCTTCAAAACCACTTGTTCTGGATACACTGGAATCCCGATTCCTCAAACAGAATGTTTCCACAAAATATTACTGGTCTGCAAATTCAGCAGCCAATTTAGTGACTATATTTTGGACGGGGAAAATAACAATTCCATCCTCCCCCCATTCCTATTTGTTTACGTTTCCTCGAGCAAGTAAACAGCTATAAAAAGAAAGGATATGTGCAACTTAAATGATATAAAAATAGATCTTCCTAACCACAAATATCACATATAATATGCAACTTACTTTCTGATGGGACCATTCCGAAGGTCTTCAATGTAGTTTTGTCTTTCTAAGCAATGTCCACGGCTCCTATTGAATACTGAGGAGCGGATGAACTGTTAGAAATAACTGTACAAAAAGCAAATCTTTCCCAGAGAAAGCAGATCAAGGCTGAAATCCAGGGACTTCCCTGGTGGCGCAGTGGTTAAGAATCCACCTGCCCATGCAGGGGACATGGGTTCGAGCCCTGGTCCGGGAAGATCCCACATGCCACAGAGCAACTAAGCCCATGCGCCACAACTACTGAAGCCTGTGTGCCTAGAGCCCGTGCTGCGCAACAAGAAGCCACTGCAATGAGAGGCCCGTGTACCACAACAAAGAGTAGCCCCTGCTCGCTGCAACTAGAGAAAGCCTGCACAACAACGAAGACCCAACGCAGCCAAAAATAAATTAATTAATTAAATAAATTTTAAAAAGAAAAAAAAATGCTGAAAAGCACTGACTAATTACTCAGGCTGTTATATCTAGCTATTTCCAGATACATCCCTTTATAAACTTTTGGTAAAAGGTTATCTTATGTCAGAACAAATGAATTACAAACTTTTCTCTTTTTCCAAAATTTGAGAAATTCCCCTACACTTCTACCTTCAAATTTTATAAAAAGGGAAAAGTAGTGACAACCCTTATACTTACATTCAATTGCATCATCTGGCCACATGCCTTCTACATCAATCAAATATCTACAAAACAACAAAATTCGAGTCATTTGTAAATAAAAAGAAAAGAAAATCAAGTTTTTGCAAAAAAGGTCCAATTTCACTTTACAAATATAGATATAAAAATCCTAAGAAAGTATCAGCACTTCTAATCAATAATTATTAAAGAATGATATATACCATGACTACAAAAAGGCTTTATTCCAAGGATGCAAGGATAACGCAACTTTAAAAAATCTATTAATATAATTATTTACATTAATACAATAATTTAATTAATAAAGAGAAAGAGAATAAAATACAGGACCAAGCTGGCAGATGTTAAAAAGTTATCTGGTAACAGGGCTTCCCTGGTGGCGCAGTGGTTGCGCGTCCGCCTGCCAATGCAGGGGAACCAGGTTCGCGCCCCGGTCTGGGAGGATCCCACATGCCGCGGAGCGGCTGGGCCCGTGAGCCATGGCCGCTGGGCCTGCGCGTCCGGAGCCTGTGCTCCGCAACGGGAGAGACCGCAGCAGAGGGAGGCCCGCATACCACAAAAAAAAAAAAAAAAAAAAGTTATCTGGTAACATACACAGTCAGTTTCGGTCTAAATGCTTTGTACACTCAAAACAGGAGACTTACTATGACAGAGTATTCAAGAACCAACAAATAAGAAAAGACAAATTAGGATAAATATTAACATCATATCTAAAAAACCCTATCTAACCAACCATAGTAGCCAGAAACTTAGGAATCAGCATCACTGACAGCTATTTCTCCCTCACCCTCATTCTCAACCCACCACCAGTGCTAACAATGATACTGCCTACATACCTCTAGAATCTGTCCACATCTTTCCACCAAAATGACCACCATACCCTGGT
>NC_041225.1:88432605-88432860 GCF_002837175.3 Physeter macrocephalus
GGTCCAAGCCACCATTATGCCCAATTTCTACAAAAGTCTCCTAACTTGTTTCCTCACTTCCACTCTTTCTCGCTGCAGTGTATTCTCCACTCGGTAGCAAAATGATAGGTTGAAAATGCAATTGGGTATGTTCCACACACTGACCTTCAACAAAAAAAGTTCAATGGTTTTCTATTCCTCTTAAAGTCTGAAACCTTAAACATAAGCCTGCACGATCGAGCTCCTACCCACACCTGCAGCTCCATTATAATGACA
>NC_041225.1:88433124-88433406 GCF_002837175.3 Physeter macrocephalus
AATATGCTCTCATGGTACCATGTCCCTCTCCTTGGCACTTGTCAGAGTGGTAATTCTACATGCAGAGTATGATTCTTGAATATCTATTCCCTCTCTGGACTGTTAGAATTCACAAAGGACAGGTCAAGTCTCTTTTCAAAAGTCTTTTTGCTAGCACCCAGCACAGTGCTTAAACGTAACAGATGCTCAATAAGTATTTCCTGCATGAACAACCATAAATTGGTACAGTGTAGCAACATCCACAAAAAGCATAAGGGAATAAACTCTTTGATGCAGAAGTCC
>NC_041225.1:88433618-88443373 GCF_002837175.3 Physeter macrocephalus
AAATGGGACCTAGTGAAACTTAAAAGCTTTTGCACAGCAAAGGAAACTATAAACAAGACCAAAAGACAACCCTCAGAATGGGAGAAAATATTTGCAAACGAATCAACAGACAAAGGATTAATCTCCAAAATATAAAAATAGGTCATGCAGCTCACTATTAAAAAAACAAACAAACCAATCAAAAAATGGGCAGAAGACCTAAGCAGACATTTCTCCAAAGAAGACATACAGATGCCCAAGAAGCACATGAAAAGCTGCTCAACGTCACTAATTATTAAAGAAATGCAAATCAAAACTACAATGAGGTATCAACTCACACCAGTTAGAATGGGCATCATCAGAAAACCTACAAACAACAAATGCGGGAGAGGCTGTGAGGAAAGGGAACCCTCTTGCACTGCTGGTGGGAATGTAAACTGATACAGCCACTGTGGAGAACAGTATGGAGGTTCCTTAAAAACTAAAAATAGAATTACCATATGACCCAGCAATCCCACTACTGGGCATATACCCAGAGAAAACCATAATTCAAAAAGACATATGCACCCCAAAGTTCACTGCAGCACTATTCACAATAGCTAGGTCATGGAAGCAACCTAAATGCCCATTGACAGATGAATGGACAAAGAAGATGTGGTACATATATACAATGGAATACTACTCAGCGATAATACAGAACGAAATTGGGTCATTTGTAGAGACGTAGATGGACCTAGAGACGGTCATACAGAGTGAAGTTAGTCAGAAAGAGAAAAACAAACACTGTATATTAATGCATATATGTGGAATCTAGAAAAATGGTACAGATGAACCGGTTTGCAAGGCAGAAATAGAGACACAGATGTAGACAACAAACGTATGGACACCAAGGGGGGAAAGTGGGCAGGGCAGGCGTCGGTGGTGGTGAGATGAATTGGGAGATTGGGATTGACATATATACACTAATATGTATAAAATAGATAACTAATAAGAACCTGCTGTATAAAAAATAAATTTTAAAAATTCAAAAATAAATAAAAATAATAATTAATTAATTAATTATTTAAAAAATGAGGTTGGAAGACTGTCAAAACAGCACACAGATCACACAGTCAAGCCCAGGAAGATGGGGAACTGCCTTAAGTCCCCCACTTCGGATCACATCTCCATGCCTCACAAGTCTCAGTCCGACTGGCCTAGCTTTGGCAAGGGGACGGAGCTGAATCAGGAGCCGATGCTGCCATATCTGGATCAAGCTCCAGTTCTGGTCTATCATCCAACACCTAGCCAGACTTGCCTAGCAACTCAGCTGAGAAGAACAAATTAGGATAGCTCAAAGAATAGGCCTCATACAGCATCAGCCTGAAGGAGTTTATGACCCTGGAAGAAATGGATCAGAAAAAAGGATCCGGGGGATTTCCCTGGTGGTGCAGTGGCTAAAGACTCCGCACTCCCAATGCAGGGGGCCCGGGTTCGTTCCCTGGTCAGGGAACTAGATCCCACATGCATGCCACAACTAAGAGTTTGCATGCCACAACTAAGGAGCCCAGCGGTTGCAACTAAGACCCAGTGCAACCAAAAAAATAAATGAATAAATAAAATAAAACAAATATTTAAAAAGAGATCCAGGAGTGTATGATGGACTTTGTTTATGTGAACCCAGTTTGATTTCTGCTGTGTATGCAGATCACCTGGGCTGTACAGATGACTGGCTGATGAGATCCTTCACGCGCCCCTCCTGCATGGAGACAGTTGATGCAGCACTGCTTTTGTCCTACGAGACTAACTGAGCCAGTGTCTCTCACCTGACTTCAAGTGAACCATCATTTCTGGTGGTTTTGATCTTTTGTCGTTGAGCCCAAAGAGCCAGGAATTAGGAATTAAGATCATGCATGAAAGTTTCCTAAAAATTCCTGAACGGCTGCAGATGTTGGGGAAAAGTACATGATATTTTAGAAATTTAGGGGGAAAAGTAGGATGCTATTATTATGTAAAGCCTTCACCCAGTGTTTAAAAATATAATTGTATTTAGATCTTGTTATTGCTCCAGTACATAGGAATTGTGTAAAGTGTTACAGCAGCTATATATGTTTCACTTGTGTGTCGAAGATTAGGATAAAGATAGTGGTTGTTTTTCCTAAGTGAGATAACTTTCTTCTTCCCCCTACCCAAAATCTTTTCTGAAGTTGCTGGCATTTGGGTCATGGTTTTATTAAAAGCTACATTTTATAACACTGGCACAAAAAAAAGTAGTTTTAAGCTTGTTTGCATAGTTCTTTTTTTTTTTAGAACAAATACAGAGCATTTATTTTTTATTTTATAGGAACTCCACAAGTTAAGGTCCCATTGTTCTTTTGCTGTGATTGTTGTTACTACTCATGTTGCTGTTTTCTGTCTTTGCTGGTTCTTTCTAATCTACCATTTGTCATTATTGGCATATGATCATCTCATGGTCACAAGATGGCTGCTGTAAAACCAAGAATCATATTCTCACAAAACAAGGAGGAAGCAGAAAAAGAGTCCAAATGGTCATTTTCCTAATGCATATTTATCTTTCTTCAGAGAAAAATATCATTCTCATAAGCACAATAACAGCCTTCCCCTAATTACTCATTGGCTAAAACAGATTGATATGACCATTCATAAGACAATTCATGGCAAAAAGGGATATGATAATGATTGTCTCAGCCTAACAAGGATTTATCCACTAAAGCTGAATGCTTCACTCCTCAAAAAAGTCATAAAGTTCTATGAGCAAGGAAGAACTACTAAGGAACTGTTAAGTAAACCATTCAGAATTGATTGTCCAAGACCATATGGTTCTTTTTTCCAATTGGTAATATGGTGATAATTAAAAGTCAAGATAAATTTTAAACATTAAGAATTCTGATTTATTGAGCTTCAACTATGCCACCATGCTTATGTAAAAATGAAAGTGGCACCATGGATAAACTGAGAAAAGTTTCTCAGTTGTAACCATTTTGATTTATTCTTTCCTGTGACCTCCCTCCCTGTTGTCTTCAACCACAGCAAAGGGATACTGCATGTCTTCTTATTGTAGTGCTGAGGTTATTGAAGTTATATAAAACACATCTCAGTCTCTGTTTCTTGGAAGGAAAGTCCTGCTAGTTGACTGACAATTCTAAGCAGGGAGAATTAAGATAAATGTGTTTCATGTTTTGCACACAAATGCAGAATGTCTATAATCACGACTTCACAGTTGCCATCTCAAAAGAGAAGGAATTTCTCCTTTATATTTTTCTTGCAATTAATGTAAGAACACTCTGAATCTCTAAGATTCTGAAGTGTTAGAAGTAGAGAGGGTCTGGGAAAGATGTAGTTGTAATGTTTTACCCATTTAGCATGTGTTTATTTTTCCTTATGTACTCGAAGGTGACATATTTGTTCAGCTCAGTGATATTACAGCTAAAAAAAATCATTCATTAGTAAAAGGAGAAGGAGTCTCAACCTAACAAATAAGAAGTGTTTCTTATTATTTTATATTGAGTTGAATATTTGACTCAACACTTTTCTACATACAAAACAGAAGTCTCTTGAAGGGTTCTTCATACGTGCATTATAGTTGAGAAAAACTGAAAGAATTACAGTATCTGGTTCTATATTAAATTGTTACATGTATCTTGCTTAAGTTTTTGTTCATTAATTTATATCCAACTGAATAAAGCAAATTTGAGGAAAATAAATAAATAAATAAATAAATAAATAGTATCCATGGGGAGTCCTAAAACCAATCCCGCTGCAGATACCAAGGGAACATCGGATATGCTTATATCTGCATTTTTACGTCTGAAAAAATATGTGCTAAATTATTACTGGTGGTAACCTCTGAGTAGGGGGCAAAATTGCCTTCCACTTCATACATTTCTCTGACTGCATTTTTTGCATTCAGCTTACATTAGCTTACATTACTATTGTAAACAGAACAATTTAAACATGGTCTGCCTCTTGGGGTTGGCAACTCACCTGCAGATGAGGTAGCCAGTCCTGTTTAAACCATGGGTACAGTGGACACCAATAAGTCTGTCTATAAAACAGGGAATATGGAATTAAGTAAGCGAAGTAGATACACTAAAAACAAGTTATACAATATTCTGAAGAGTAGCGTTTATTAGTTACCACGACACTACAACTATCCTGAAAAGGAAAAACTCTGAAGAAAAGAGTGTTTTTGCAGGAACGTACTATGAAGAATTAACTAGTGTAAAGGCAAAATTCATTGTCTCTGGGAAATTTTGCATAGCCTCCAATCAGATGCAATAGTGTGGACTGGAGAATGCCCCTCAGGAACTGACTTGACTATAGAAAAAGGGAGTGGAAAAAAAAAACAGGCTATCAGAAGAACAGAATTTGTTTTTGAGTGAAACAAATGGAATGCCTTCACTTTTAATGCTCAATATTAAAAAGAGCAAACGGTTTCTGAAGGGCTCTTGGGGTCCCAAAGCACTTCCATTCCTTCTCTCATTCACTGCTCCTCACACGCCACGGGTCTATGTCCTATGGAGACCTCGGGTAAGTAGCACCGTTCTTATTTCACAATGAAAAAGTACGGCTTGAGACGTTAAGCCCAAGCTGCACAGCAGGCAAACAGAAAAAAGACTAGAATCGAGGTAAGGCTTGAGAAGTAAGCCCAAGCTGCACAGCAGGCAAAAAGAAAAAAGACTAGAATCGAGTCTCAGATTTTTCCAATTATGCCACAGTATTTCGTGGTCCAGCACTTAAAAAAAATTATATGAGATAGTAAATAAAAAACAACAACATGTAGCTGATCTCTGCAAAAGGTATGTCTGTGACTAGGTGGTGTCTGGCATTCGTCATCTCCTGCCTGGATTACTACCGCCCTACAATTCTAACAATCTCTTCTATTTCAACTGATCCTCCACATGGAAGATGTTATCTTTCTAAAATATAAACTTGGCTGGATTGCTTTGTTGCTTAAAAATCTTCACTTAGCACAGAATAAAGCCCAAGTTTTCGGCATAGCATTGAGAACTCTTTAGAAACAAGCATCAGTCTGTCTCTCCAACTGAATTATAAGTTCAAACTAAGACTTACAAGGACCTATGTCATCCAGCTCCCTCCTTTCCCCTGCCAGCCTCCCTGATCCCATTCTCTACTGCCCTGCCCTCACTCACTTTCCCCTGTCCAGCCACACTGGCCTCCTTACTCTTCCTCAAACATGCCAAGCTCAGTTGTGCTTCAGGGACTTTGCACCTACTACTCCTTCTGCTTCAGAACACACCCTCCCAACCCATCTCCACTCGCCCAGATATCCAGTGGCTTGTTTCTCACTTCAAGGCTCTGCTCAATCGACATCTTAATAGAGCGGACTTCCCTGATCACCTATCGCATTCTCTCACCTCTTCATCTTGTTTTGTTTTTCTCCAAAGCATTTACCACCACTTGACACACCATATATTTACTTATTTATTTATCTCTCTCCCCCACTAGAACGTAAAGTACGTAAGGACAAGAACTTTGCTCTTTTCCTACTTCCTAGAACAGTGCCTTCAACTTAGAAGGTGTTAAACAAATATTTGCTGAAAATGAATGTATGAATTCTTTGCCCTTTCACCCTATCCTCTAGTCACACCGAAGGCTGCCCCTCCAGAGCACAAGTTCAAGCCCTGTGCCTTTTGTACCTGTTCCCAATACCTGGGCTGTCCTTTCCTCATTCTGGCAAAATCCTCTCCCTCCAAGCCCAGCTCAAATGATGTCTCCTCAGTCAGGCCTTCCTCAATTTCTCCTCTATATTCCTGCTGCACTTGATTCATTTATTGTAATTAACCCACTTATAGTCACTACATGTTTATCTTCCTAGATAACTGTAAGTTGCTACTGAACAAAGACTTCTAGTCACCTCTGTATCCCCATGCCCTAAAAACAAACCTATAAGGCTCTCGGTGTTTACTAAAACAATTTATTTTCTGAGTCTCTACCAATTCTAGGGAGTGGATAGTACAGTCTCCTCCTCATTATCAGTGAGCCTGGCATCTGTGGGAGGGGCTTATCGCAGAGGAAGCCACAAATGGATCAAGACTAAGGTCCTGAGACTGCAATGGCAGAGAGCATGGTGAAGTTAGCCCACTGCATGCAGAAGACCCACAGACGAGTCACCATATTCAATGGTATAACATGTGAACAATCAACGTTTATAAACGTGTTCTCATGCAATTGTAAGGATCTTCTAGCCCACGCGGAACAGAGAGAACACACACAAAGGAGCCTGGAGGAAGTGAGTAGGCCGGCAGCTGCACCCTAACATCTTAAGAGGTAACATTTCTGTGACTACAGTTTACACAAATCAGATAATCTGCCTCCTTTGTAGACACCCTGGTTATCACAGGCAAGGACAAGCCTCTCAAGTTTTAAAGCTAAAGTACAGGGAAGATGTGAATAGGGCTTAAGGTATTTAGGAGCTAGTACCTGCATTAAGCAACCAGGTTACAGAATGAAAATTTATCTTGAAATTCCAGTCTCTCCCTCTCTCTCTCACCTCCTATCCCCTAACTTCCCACCTCCATCTCTATTCCTTCTCCACTACTCTCTGTTTTATGTATATATGTGCATCATTTTATAAATACACGGAATACTTACTGTCTGTTAGATTTATTTAATAAAGTGCACACTCCTCAGGCTAAATTTAGAAAGAGGACAAAATGAACACTTTCTCATGTGGGTCACTGGTGTTCCAAAGACAAAAGATTCCTCCGTCTTAAAACACGGCAAATACCATGTTCCTTCTGATAGTTAGATGCTAGATAAAGGCAAGTGGGTCCTTAAAATTCAGACGTTATTAAGACCTACTAACAACAGAGTAGATCTTAAAGCGGAAACAAGAAAACACCAGCCTTTTAAGCTCTTCCTGTCTGAAGATACGTACAAGAGGTGGTAGTATTCTTCCTCACTTGCACTCAAAGTGTAAAAGCAGCAAAAATATCTTAAACACACATATGATGAGGAAGCCACTCTTCTGGTCCACTCTCTTTTGTTTTGCTTCTAGGGATCTGTCCCACTCCGAACCTTTGCTTTTTGTTTTCTCTTTTATATACGCTAAGAACCTGAGAGTCTTAACCTTTTCTTCCACATCTCAACCAATAAATAGGACAAAAGAACATTTTTATCTTTTTATGTATTTTCCATTCAAATTTTTTAAAAAGAGGTAAGTAAGCTAGTTCAGTTCATATTTCTCACAAAAATCACTTTCCAAACTCAACTAAATTGTTTGTGACCATAAACAGGAAAAACACCATACTCCATTAGCACCATCAGACATTTCCACCTTAATGTTACCAAACACAACAGGCCTAATGTCAGAACAATTAAAAATGTTAAAAATCCCCACCCCCACTCAAAATGCATACCAAAGTTCAGGTAAAGGAAAAAAAAACAGAAACAACTCACCATTATCTTTATTTTCTTTCAAAAACCCATGAACAGCACACTGGAATTTAAAACTAGTGTCATCATCCGGCACCTGACGCCCAATTGCACAAATTCTTAAATAACGAATAGTTTCTGGTAAGTCCGATAAGGCAAAACGATGAAAATATGTATTACTTCATGTGTAAGGAAAGAAGGATTCGAATTAGGAAATAGAGCAAATTTCAGGCATTGTTGAGAACTGGTATTCTTGGGGTGGGAGAAAGTAGACTATCAATAGAAGACAGAAAAGGATAAGTGAAAATTCTGTAGTTCTGAATTTAAATGGAAAGTAGCAGTATAACCGATAACATATTTTATATTAAAAACAAACATACATATTTCCTAGCTCTGACCACTGAAAGAGTCTAGAAACAACTGACGTCATGTCAAAAGGACTCAGGAGTCACTGACAAGCTCCAACTGGCCAAGAACAATAGAATTCACCATTTTTTGAAGCCTCAACTGAATTAATGGATGTAGGTGTGAATTAACAGTGACTGCTAATATCACAGAAAGAGACAATTATATGTCTCCATGGAAGAACACATCATCACCTATGAAACTGTCTTGCCAAAACAAAACATGCAAGCTTCATTCTGATCAACTACCAATTAACAGGAAATAAAAGGATTGAAGAATATGTTAACAACACATGGAATGTAATCATCAAAATCTAGATGGGATAAATTACCTGGTTTTTTTAAAAATAAAACTCAAGGAGGAAAAAAAAGTGAGAGAGACATGGAGGGAGAACCTATAGATTAACTAAGACTTCAGAGACCTAACAATCAATGGCAAAGTGTGGACCTTATTTGGATCTAATTCAAAATTCTAAAAAACAATTTTTTATGACATTTAGAAGACAACTGCAAATTTGAGCACTCACTGGGTATTTAATGTTAAAAAATGATATAAGGAATAAAAATCCTATATTTTACATATACATACCAAAAATGTATAGGTGTAATTACATGTTGTCTCGGCACTGCTTCAAGATAATATGCAAGAGGGTGAAACAGGTGGGGGTATAGATAAAACATGACAGCCATCAGTTGGTAAATATTAAAGCTGGATGAGTTCATGGGTATACAAGGAACACTCACAGTATTTTGTATGCTTTTGTATATGTTTAAAATTTGTGATAATTGTTTAAAAACATGACGACACCGTAGAAAAGTTTGGCAATTTCTCAAAGGTTAAATGTACAACTACCATATGATCCAACAACTCTGCTACTACCTACATTGCACATCTAAAAGAACTGAAGGCAGGGATTTGAACAAATATTTGTACACCAGTGATCATAGCAGCATGATTCACAATAGGTACAAGGTGGAAACAACCCATGTGTCAATCAACCGATGAATAACAAAATATGGTATATACACACAATGGGATTTATTAAGCCAAACAAGGAATGGCATTTTGTTACATGCTATAACATGGATGAACCTTGAAAACACTAGGTTTAGTGAAATAAGCCAGACATAGAAGGACAAATATTGTAGATTCCACTTACACGAGGTACCTAGAATAGGCAAATTCATAGAGACAGAAAATAGAATAGAGGTTACTAAGGGCTGGTGGGAGAGAAAATGGGGTTGTTACTGTTTGATGGTTACAGAGTTTTTGTTGAGGATGATGAAAAAGTTTTGGTTATAGATAGTGGTGATGGTTACACAACACTGTGACTGTAATTAATGCCACTGAACTGCATATTTATAAATGGTTAAAATAAATATGATTTATGTATATTTTACCACAATAAAAAAAAAGAGGAATAACTGAGTTGAAATTTTAATTCTTCCTGTTCTGAGAGTCAGTTTCATCGTCTGTAAAATTAGTAATTGTAGTTGTCTATCCTCTGAGCTTAGTGCAGAGTAAGCACTCAGTAGGAGATATCAGTACTATGTCCACTTCAACAGCAAAGGATTGTTGTGAAGATTAACTAAGTCCATGGATATGAAAGCACTTTCTAAATGGCAAACTGCTATACAAATATTAACAAAATTAGGTGTTACTGTCTCCCAAGACCATGGAACAGGTCAGAAGAAGGATAATTCTTTTGCACTGGTATGTCCTAACATGGGCCAAGAGAATATATGGGTTTCTGTACTATATCAGAAGGTATTAGGAAAAGAAAGCATAAAACTTAGAGAACAATTGTCTTTTACCATGAGGCTTAAACATGCTCAGGCAAATGCTTAAAATAAGTGCTGAAGATATAATGGACATACCTTTCTTTCCTTTTAGGCTACTACTATTCTTACTAAAAGCTTACTTCATTTTCAAAATATAGAACATGGAAGCTTATAGAATTTCTTAAGCATGTC
>NC_041225.1:88449160-88451687 GCF_002837175.3 Physeter macrocephalus
AAGCAAAGGAACAATGCAGCCTTAAAAAAATAAACAAATGAGACCTAATGAAACTTAAAATCTTTTGCACAGCAAAGGAAACTATAAACAAGATAAAAAGACAACCCTCAGAATGGGAGAAAGTATTTGCAAACGAATCAACAGACAAAGGATTAATCTCCAAAATATATAAATAGGTCATGCAGCTCACCATTAAAAAAACAAACAACCCAATCAAAAAATGGGCAGAAGACATAAATAGACATTTCTCCAAAGAAGACATACAGATGGCCAAGAGGCACATGAAAAGCTGCTCAACATCACTGATTATTAAAGTATACATAAAGTATAAATATTAAAGTATAAAAGGATTGAAGAATATGTTAACAACACATGGAATGTAATCATCAAAATCTAGACGGGACAAATTACCTGGTTTTTTTAAAAATAAAATTCAAGGAGGAAAAAAAAAGGGAGAGAGACGTGTTTTAAAAAATTGGTCACCACTGGAGGATATTTGTGAATCAACTCATTATTTTGAAAACTGTTAAATAAGAGAATCATGACTGTACAACTGGGTCACCTAATAGTTGATGAGGGGAATCTTCTCCTGACACAAATATACCCAGCTAATAAGTGAAAAAAGAACAATAGAATTCACCATTTTTTGAAGCCTCAACTGAATTAATGGATGTAGGTGTGAATTATCAGTGACTGCTAATATCACAGAAAGAGACAATTATATGTCTCCACGGAACAGCACATCATCACCTATGAAACTGTCTTGCCAAAACAAAACATGCAAGCTTCATTCTGATCAACTACCAATTAACAGGAAATAAAAGGATTGAAGAATATGTTAACAACACATGGAATGTAATCATCAAAATCTAGATGGGATAAATTACCTGGTTTTTTTAAAAATAAAACTCAAGGAGGAAAAAAAAGTGAGAGAGACATGGAGGGAGAACCTATAGATTAACTAAGACTTCAGAGACCTAACAATCAATGGCAAAGTGTGGACCTTATTTGGATCTAATTCAAAATTCTAAAAAACAATTTTTTATGACATTTAGAAGACAACTGCAAATTTGAGCACTCACTGGGTATTTAATGTTAAAAAATGATATAAGGAATAAAAATCCTATATTTTACATATACATACCAAAAATGTATAGGTGTAATTACATGTTGTCTCGGCACTGCTTCAAGATAATATGCAAGAGGGTGAAACAGGTGGGGGTATAGATAAAACATGACAGCCATCAGTTGGTAAATATTAAAGCTGGATGAGTTCATGGGTATACAAGGAACACTCACAGTATTTTGTATGCTTTTGTATATGTTTAAAATTTGTGATAATTGTTTAAAAACATGACGACACCGTAGAAAAGTTTGGCAATTTCTCAAAGGTTAAATGTACAACTACCATATGATCCAACAACTCTGCTACTACCTACATTGCACATCTAAAAGAACTGAAGGCAGGGATTTGAACAAATATTTGTACACCAGTGATCATAGCAGCATGATTCACAATAGGTACAAGGTGGAAACAACCCATGTGTCAATCAACCGATGAATAACAAAATATGGTATATACACACAATGGGATTTATTAAGCCAAACAAGGAATGGCATTTTGTTACATGCTATAACATGGATGAACCTTGAAAACACTATGTTCAGTGAAATAAGCCAGACATAGAAGGACAAATATTGCAGATTCCACTTACACGAGGAACCTAGAATAGGCAAATTCATAGAGACAGAAAATAGAATAGAGGTTACTAAGGGTTGGTGGGAGAGAAAATGGGGTTGTTACTGTTTGATGGTTACAGAGTTTTTGTTGAGGAAGATGAAAAAGTTTTGGTTATAGATAGTGGTGATGGTTACACAACACTGTGACTGTAATTAATGCCACTGAACTGCATATTTATAAATGGTTAAAATAAATATGATTTATGTATATTTTACCACAATAAAAAAAAAGAGGAATAACTGAGTTGAAATTTTAATTCTTCCTGTTCTGAGAGTCAGTTTCATCGTCTGTAAAATTAGTAATTGTAGTTGTCTATCCTCTGAGCTTAGTGCAGAGTAAGCACTCAGTAGGAGATATCAGTACTACGTCCACTTCAACAGCAAAGGATTGTTGTGAAGATTAACTAAGTCCATGGATATGAAAACACTTTCTAAATGGCAAACTGCTATACAAATATTAACAAACATTAGGTGTTACTGTCTCCCAAGACCATGGAACAGCTCAGAAGAAGGATAATTCTTTTGCACTGGTATGTCCTAACATGGGCCAAGAGAATATATGGGTTTCTGTACTATATCAGAAGGTATTAGGAAAAGAAAGCATAAAACTTAGAGAACAATTGTCTTTTACCATGAGGCTTAAACATGCTCAGGCAAATGCTTAAAATAAGTGCTGAAGATATAATGGACATACCTTTCTTTCCTTTTAGGCTACTACTATTCTTACTAAAAGCTTACTTCATTTTCAAAATATAGAACATGGAAGCTTATAGAATTTCTTAAGCAT
>NC_041225.1:88452459-88455764 GCF_002837175.3 Physeter macrocephalus
AAATAAATAAATAAATAAATAAATAAATACTTCTTGAATATCTACCTATAGGAAGGATGGCTTTCACTGCTAAATATTCTTTTATGTATTTGGCTTATTTATGTGCTCTGTTCCACTGATCTGTTTGGTTATTCAAGTGCCAGCAACACGCTTTTTTTTTAAATTAGTAGACTAGTTTTCGAGCAGTTTTAGATTCACAGCAAAACTGAGCAAAAAGTACACAGTCCCCACTTATACCCTCTCTCCTTCATCCCATACAACCTTCCCGATTATCAACATTCCATACCAGTGTGCTTCATTTGTGAGAATTCATGAACCAACACTGACACATCATTATCTCTCAAAGTCCATAGTTTATTGCATTCATGGTACAAGTAACTGACTATTTCTTTATTTCTAGTATAGTCATTGCCAAACATTTACATAGTCAGATACATATTACTTTCTTATAAATTACTTTATTCTTTATTTATAGTTAGGACATTACATTGTTGTTGTCTTTTTAATTAAGTACAAAAGTAGGTTGTATTTATCTATGAATTCCATTTCTGCATAGTAAAGGAGGTATTAAAAAGTATTTGCTATAAAAAGGGAAAATGGAGTACGACGGGGTTGAGAGCCAGGGCTCGATAAGGTGAATTCAGATTTCTGGAAGAATACGGTATTAACTTTTGCTTACCTTTTTTAAAGGAACTTTGAAAGCAATGAAACGAGTCCCAGGCATCCTCTGTCCAACTGGGAGATAGTCTTTCCACCTATTAATATATCTTTTGTTAGGCAAATTTTATCTTAGGCTGTCTCCCTGCATAGGATGAATGCGCCTTGAAAATGGAAATCATATCCCTCTATAGCAGGTCCCTCTTCTTTCTGCTTTGCATTTTGCTGCTCCACTTATTCAACCCCACCTAGTAATAACCTATATTTCCCTTGTTCTTGTTTTCCCATCTTGAAAAGAGATAAAAGGCCACAAAAGAATGCAAAGGTCTCAACAAATAAGGGATATCTAAAACCAGAGATGGCCAGAACTTCTGTATCCCTGATAAATCCTAGCCCGGTGTTGAATACTAAGGTATCATTAATACATGCGTGTTAACTGAAATAGTTTAAACTCAATTCTTTCACTTCACAGTTTATTTTTAGTCCTCAAACAAAACCTGATAATAAAATTCCTTAATGCTAGGACTCACAGTGAAAAATAATATCCGAACTGAGTTCTGTAAGATGAGTTAGACCTAAGGTTAATTCAGTGTATCTGAAGCATAGAATGTGAGGGCAAAAGTGGCACGAGATGGAGCTAGAGAAGCAGAGAGGATTCTAGACCACGCAGAGTCTTAAAGGCCAACAGTTTGTTTTCTATTCTCAAAACAATGTTTTTGAACGATGTTTATGAGAAATGTTCCAACTTGCTTTTAAGGTTTCTTGTGTGAAGAATGGATTGGAAGGAAACAAGATATATGGACACTAGTTAGGACCTAACTGCAACAGACAGGCAAGTTCAGTATTAGGATGTTGAGGAAGGGTTGACAGATTCAAAAGAAATTCAGGAGATAAACTGAAGCGGGCTTAATGGGGTATGAGATGGAGGAAAGGAAGGTCTTAGGGAATTAAAGGGTTTACTGCACACATGAGCAAAGTCTCAAAATTAATCATTTGAACGTACAGAGGTAGATCTCTCAAATGATACCGGTTAGGAAGCAACAGTACGCCCTTTATAATTCCTAGAGACAACACAAATCAACTGTTTCGATGGAAAATTCGGCGGTACCGGTGCGTTTTTTCACTCAAACTTAGTTCCAGTTCCTCTTACAGTTTCTGTGCCAAAACAACACAGCTTGAGGAATTGAAGGGGATTCCATTTTGGTAATTAAGGAGTGTCCCCAACACTGGCAGTCCCATCTTCAAAAGCAGTCCCTCTGCATTTTACCCGAGAAGCAATGGCCAGAGCCTCCCTTTAAAAACGATGGGGGGAAATCAGAACATCACACACTGTCCCTTTTAGCTACTGTGAACTGAGCCGCGAGACGACCAATACCCCCAAGCACAGCGCGGATGGGGCAGCGCGCGGGGGGAAGAGTGAGTGTCCCTTTTAGCTACTGTGAACTGAGCCGCGAGACGACCAATACCCCCAAGCACAGCGCGGACGGGGCAGCGCGCGGGGGCAACAGTGACAGGAGACAGCACAAGAGACGAAGCCCAGGCCGAGGGGCTCTGAGCTCCACCGGCAAGGCCCAGGGGCCAAGGCGTATTACCTTTCCGGGATGTGGTTTCCGCCCTTCCTCTTGGCCGACGAACGTCCGGAAAAGCCGCGACCCTGACCCCAGCGCCCGCGGGCATGATGCCAGTGGCTCATGTGACCCCCAAGATGCCGCCCACCCAACGCCAAGAGTGCCAAAGTCGCCAAACCGGCGCCCCCCGTGCCAGCACAAGGCCCCAAACCACAGGCGTCTTGGCACAAACCCACGCAGCTCGCGGACCTCCGTCTACTGCGCATGCGCCGCCGCCCGTCGAGATGACGTCATCACGCCTACCAACTGAGACGCTTGATTAGTAAAGAGGACTCTGATGGCTGCAATTCCCTCCTTAGCCAGAGGCTGGTAGCAGACGTCCATTAGTTCATGTGGGCACCCTTCAGAATTCCAATCATAGGGGACCTGGAAAGTTGTCCCACACCCCCAGTTTCTTGTGTGGTTCTTTCAGATATTTAAGTGCTTACATTCACACGTGTTGTATCCTGTATGTGTTTGTACGCAATGGATATCCTGTATTTTATATAAGAGCAGCATACTATTCATAGTCTACAATCTGGCTTGGATAGTGATTTTCCCAGTCAATTTTTGCGTACATCCATTCTATTCTCTTTAATAGCTGCGTAACATTACATAACTTATGTGACCAGTCCAATACTGATGGACTTTTAGTTGTTTTCAGTTTGGGGTTTTGTTTGTTTGTTTGTTTTTGTCCTCTGTTACAGATAGGCTGCAATGTGAACATCTTTATACATGTATATAGCTATATATAAATTTCTAGACATAGAATTTCTGGAATGAAAGAGATGCAAACTTAAAATATTTAAGGATTTCAGGGGCTTCCCTGTTTTCAGGGGCTTCCCTGGTGGCACAGTGATTGAGAGTCCGCCTGCCGATGCAGGGGACACGGGTTCGTGCCCCGGTCCGGGAAGATCCCACATGCCGTGGATCGGCTGGGCCCGTGAGCCATGGCCGCTGAGCCTGCGCGTCCGGGGCCTGTGCTCCGCGACGGGAGAGGCCACAACAGTGAGAGGCCCGCGTACCGCAAAAAAAAAAAAA
>NC_041225.1:88455964-88458100 GCF_002837175.3 Physeter macrocephalus
AATCCACAAGCATTTATTTACAATTCTGAACACCTCCACATAATTACAAATGGGACAATAGTAGTAAATTACTATTTGGATAAAGAAAAGATACATGTTAGCTCAATATAGTTTACAAACTTATAATTAGGCACATTCAATTTGGTGCTAAGTAATTCCATTGTTATTTATAATAACAAATGTTTTTTGTTAGTTTTACTTTTTAATTTCTAATTTCTGAAAGTAACTTACATACACTGTTAGTAATCTTCACAACCATTTGAGCTCTGTAAACTGAGTCAGGAAGGTCAGAATTATTGAATGAATGAATGAACGAATGAATGAGTAAAAAGACCACTAGCTTTAACGTAACTGGGACAGTCATAGTCTAACCAAGTTTATACAAATGATACAAATATCTATAGACATGACAATGTACAAACTGTGACATAAATCTATCAGAAACTAGAAAATCTATGTTGGTCTTATAGTTTCAGCTTGCTAAAAGATACAGGCTTCGGGGGGGAACACCAAAAAATCCAGACCTGGCCATAACAGGGTTTCCAGAAAGTATGGGAACTAGCAAAGAGTAGGCCTCTGGATGGGAGTGGGTCCAACATGAGATAAAACAATGCCTTAATGGGCATGTAGCATGCTGGGATGGAAAATACAGGAGCAAGGGATATTTGGAGAATCAGACAGCTAAATATTTGACACTAACAAAATCTACCAGTATCTGATAGGGCCTCAGGTACCATGCAAGGGTTTGAGGGATTCCAGTATTTAATTAAATTAAAATGTGACAATGGGAAGAATTAAGGAGAGCCTCAGGGGTAGATGAACTGGGTATGCTACACCAAGACATGTCTCAGTTAACCTGATGGGTTCAAAATGCAGGAAGTGGGTATACGGGACAAGACAATACCCTAACTATAAGAATAAAGGTTTAGGGCTTCCCTGGTGGCGCAGTGGTTGGGAGCCCGCCTGCCGATGCAGGGGACACGGGTTCGTGTCCCGGTCCGGGAGGATCCCACAGGCCGTGGAGCGGCTGAGCCCGTGAGCCATGGCCGCTGAGCCAGCGCGTCCGGAGCCAGTGCTCCGCAAAGGGAGAGGCCACAACGGTGAGAGTCCCGTGTACCAAGAAAAAAAAAAAAGAATAAAGGTTTAGGTCAGGGTAGGGCCTGATGTTCCTAAGTGTTGAAATAGAGCTCTTTAGTTTCTTCCTCCTACATGTAAGATTCTTTTAGAGGTTAAGATGATGCTGAGCCTGCAAGCTAAAGTTAAATGGCTGGAACTAGGGAGAGAAAATAAGTTTCATAGGCTCGGAACCAGGAAAAGCCTAACTAAGGGTTTGCCTAAATAGAATTGAATGTTGGAACTGAATATCTTATTATGCAAACATTTTACTGATACCAAAATTCGTCTTACCACACTTCCCCCAATCTCACACCACCCACCATAACCTGCAGTAGCTATGGGTCCCTTGGTTTCCATGGAAATAGAGAGAAAAGAAACACTGATCTGGCTTGCAGGTATTTAGTAAGTTGTTAGCCTCACATCACATGGTAGTATCATGTAAATAGGCCTTCTGAAGTAGGAAGCTTAGGGGAAAAACCCTGAAGAAAACTTCAAAGCTTAAGCCACATGTCTATACTACAACACCTTTCACAGTTTCTTCTCAGATAAGCATCATCCCCATCAGTGGAAAAACTCATATCTCATAATAGGAAAAACAGGCCTAAAAATTAAATGTGTGTCTTTGGAGGTCCCATCTATGGGATATCTTCCTGGTACTAGAAAAGTCCCCAGAAAGATCAATCTTTGCACCCCTGAAAACTTACCATCACGGAAAATGACTATATCCATAGATTTCCTCCCTCAAACCAGGTCACCTCACATATAAATCATTAGCAACTCAGCCCTTACTCACATTGTCACATTCACAAGAGTGGTTAGGGAGAAAAGCACTAACCAGCGCAACTAAAACAGAGGCAATCCAGGCCATGTGGGGTTGATGGCAGATATCTGCTCCTCATGCTTGGGTGCATAATGCGACTCACCACAATGCCTTTTTCACAGACGCTTTTTAAACTTTCTCCACAAAATCTAACAGGTCAAGTTAGTTCATGATGCTTCAAGATAAACAATCGTGAAGGG
>NC_041225.1:88458643-88464128 GCF_002837175.3 Physeter macrocephalus
CTTACCACCAAGGAAAATGACTAGATCCATAGATTTCCTCCCTCAAACCAGCTTACCTCACGTATAAATCATTAGCAACTCAGCCCTTACTCACATTATCACAGTCACAAGTGTGGTTAGGGAGAAAAGCAGTAACCAGGGCAACTAAAGCAGAGGCAATCCAGGCCAAGTTGGGCTGATGGCACATATCAGCTCCTTACGCTTGGGTGCATAATGCGACTCACCACAATGCCTTTTTCACAGACCCTCTTTAAAGTTTCTCCACAAAATCCAACAGGTCAAGTTAGTTCATGATGCTTCAAGATAAACAATCGTCAAGGGAAAAACATGCAATGTGTCTTACAATGTTGGAGTCCTTAAAAATATGACAAGGAAATAACCCTGTAGACAAAACCAGAGCATTTTAAAATATCTGTATTTTACAAACATACCAGTGAATGCTATAAATAAGGTAATATGACATAAAACAAAATGAAAAATATATGTAAGACTGTTCTCTTTAGTGTACAGAATTCATGGCAGTTGCTGCACTATCGAGCTACTTAAATATATCTATAACTGTCTGTCCTGGTAATACAAAATGAGGCCAAAGTGTGTCAACTTGTTTCCCACAGAAACCAAAAAATCTACATGAATCTCTTTTCTCCTGTGCCCTTTCACCTTACCTGCTCCCAATTCTCCACAAATGTCCTCTTCTTTCTCTAATTATTCTCCTCTTCATTTTGCTTGGCCTTGCACCCAAGCATGCAAGACAGAGAATCCTAGAGGTCCAAGATTCTAGAGTGGCTGTTTGCAAGGGGGAGGAGATTACAGTAATTGCCACACTGTATACACTTCTGTGCAAAGAAAAAGGGACAGTACTCAGAATGTCTCTCACACATAAAAGAGCTGGATGGCAGGATACCTGTGTGGCCCAAGGAACTAGAGGTAGCAAATTATGGGCAAAAGAATTGCAACCAAAGGCTGGAAGAGGAAAAGTTTGCAACCAGCTCTGTCTCCTAGCTCTCTGGTATTTGCTTCCAACGGGCAGAGTCTATTTTGTGAAGCATCAAGCACTGAAAAGAAGCCGCCTGCTGCTGGAAGTTAACAGGAAGTAACATCCATGAGGGTAAGAATGCAAGATCAAGGCATATGTTAGTTAATTATATTAATGAATGTCTGTAAGAAATGTTGCAATGATTTCCCTAATGTAAGAGCCTGGGGGAAGTAAATCTGTCTTCTAGGATTTCCTACCTGGATCTCAGAAATTTAGGTGTTGTTATAGCTCTCCTACACTCTCTTCACCCAACCCTGCCTTCCTGTTGGGTATCGGCCCTCACTATTGGCTATCTCATACCTTGAAACTGCCTGCTTTTGACCTCATTCAGTAGTAGATTCAAAATAGCATGGAATAATGAGGGAAAGTATTGAACTAGAAGTCTGGAAACCTAATTTCAGTTTTGACTTTGGCATTTACTATCTGTGTGACTTTGGACAAATCATTGATTGTCTCACAAAGCCTGATGTTTTCCTTATCTGTTACGTTAGGATACTACATTGGTTGATCGCTCTGATCCCTTTCTTTTCTAATATTGAGCCTTAAAGTGTACCCATGTAGAAAATGAAATCAGAGACTTCTCAAGAGTGTTTCAACAGAAACATAGAAAAGCCAGGTGACACAGAAAACTAGCAATATATACCAAGATGTTTCATCTCTAATGGTCTCCCTCCATTAATATTTCAACTAGTTGAAAAGAGAAAATAGGGAGAGTGGATGGAGAGTACTGGGCTATACGGAGGCACAGAGTCAAACGTAAGGAAGTTTAGGATTGTTTTTATCAGCACAGGCCAACAGGAACCAAGAGATAGGAAAAAATATAAGAATGAAGAGGGAAAGCATAGAGGAGCTCTCAAGAAAAACGTAGTTTGGAATAGAATGTTGATGGGCACCAGATTTTAAATTAAAGCACAAACAGCATTGAGTGAAATCTGCTCAGAGCAGGGCAAAACAAAGTTGATTTTAGGAAATCCTTATATTAACAGACTAAGAAGGAAAGTAAGGCCAGAACAGGGTATCACCAGGAAAGGCAGCTTATCAGAAAAGTCATACTCAGTTTTTTTTCTTTCATTGCCTTTCTGAATACAGTTGGCACTTAAACATTTTGAATATAAACATTTTAGAAATGTTTTAGAAATGATGCTTCCTATAAACAAAAAACCAAAGTGGTTATCTAGGGGGTTGCTTTTCAATGTTTTATTTTTCTAATTTTTAAACTAAAAAAAAAAAATCCACATTTATCTAAAACAATATTGTGGAGTCCTTTGGATTTTCATTTTCATTTTCATTTGAAAATCTTTTTTAATCAGATTCTAGTGATGACGGTTTTTTTAGGTTTTGGAATGTCATCTCCTTGGATGTTGAAGATGATTATAATCTAAGTTCTAGGATATATACAAAAACCTTCTTGATACTTGTTAAGCTTCCTTTCTGCTTATTATATAGTTCTATGCTTTGAAATATATATTTCTACCAGGCTTAATAACTGTTACTTGCTGGGTAAAAATATGAATGAGCACAATAATGAAATTCTTTTACACTTATTATTTTGCTGTCTGCTTTGTACCAGTTTTCATTGAAATACTTGTCTATATATATTGTGGTTATCTATACATTCACATTTATTGCATTTTGTTGCTTGTTTTTCATTTTTACTGATATATCATCTCTGTCAGTATGTATTGGCTAGGAATTCATTCAAAATCACCTTCTATCATGTTTTTTGGTTAATAGTATTCACTAAAATAGAGTGGGCAAAATTCACTTTCCTAATATTGCATGTATGGTACAGAATGTCATTTGTTAGTAAATTCATTATGCTTTGATATTTGCCACATACCGCAGTTTTCATTAATATCTATGTATTTCTTTTTCGTTATGTAATATGTTTTTCATGATTTTTCTTTGTCTTTCTAGAACTTATTGTATCTTCCTCCATATAAATCGTACGCAATATATCAGTCTATTCATGTATTAATTATTACTGCTATTATTGGTGGTGGTGTTATAACCACTTTAGAGATGAGTAATCTGAAGTAATCAGATAACTTTTTTCTTTCCAAAAGCACTTAAGAAATTCACTTTCGGGTAATCATTTTGAGGAAGGATGAGAAACCAGGCTTGAAGAGGGTAAAAATGACCCTTCAAATTGACCAGTTGGACTGAGCTATATGTGAACTCTAGGTAATAGCGTGGGAACTGCACAGGCAAAGTGAGACACTGAAGATTACAATGGTAATAGCCGTACTCTTTTCTAACGGTCAAAAAAAATGCCTATATTATAAGTTCTATTTCTCCTGCTTTCTGGCAGTATCATGCTCAGAGTAGCGTCCTGGCAAGGAAGTCAGGATACTTAGTTTCTGAAATCTGGTAAGGATACTAACGTAATGAGAGAACTTGAACAAGTCAACCCGACCTCTCTGAGCCTCAGTTTCCTTACTCATGAAATGAGACAGGGAAAATAGAAGTTCTCTAAGGACGGCCTAGTTCTAAAATGCTTCCAGTCTAGGAAATAACATAGAAGTCCATACTAGTGCAGGCTGAAGGGAAAGATAGGGCAGGGAGAAGGTTGCTTCCAGCCTAGAGAACAATGTCTGAACCATACCACTTGGGTCTTCTACCTATCTGTGCCCAAGATGGGAGCACAGGCAGTTAATACAGAAGAGTGTAAAACTGCTCAGTCCTTACAACCATCATAACTGTCTGATTTTTGGCTTCTCAGTAAGTATTGATATTAGAGGTGTCCTGATAGCAAGAACCTTAAGATAATGCTGTTCCTCAAACATAGTGAGAATTTATCAGTCTCCCTGATTTTTTCATTACCCTCTTGTTCTTATAGAAAATTTCCAAAATCCGTCTGTACTTGGAACTCTAAGTTCTCTGCAGCATTCTCTTCCTGTGGTGAGCAATGCAACTTCCCTAACAGGAAGTGTCTGCAACTTCTCCAGAGTCTGTGCTTCTGCCGTCAGTTCGGCATCAGCTACTGGTACTTCTTTCCAGACACTCATGGGTAGTGCCTACCTTTACCAACATTCTAGCACAACTATGTTATCTGGAGTTACTGACCAGAGCCAGATTTCCACTTCAGCTGCTTCCTATCCAGGTGTTTTTGAGTGGGACATCACAGGAAGCACCGAAAAGAATTCTTCTTCACTCGGAGACTTTACTCTGGCAGTCACTGACCAGCACACAGCTGCTCCTCCATGTTTATGGCAGCCCAATATGATAAAACTGCAGGCACCAATAACATGGTCCCTCTATATCCATCACTTTCGGCCAGCCTTGCTCAGGGAACACCATCTCAGATTCCAAATCACGGAAATAGCCTGTCACTTCCCTACCAGGAACGAAGCCAGGTATATTACTATAACCAAGGCACATTGGGGTCTTTACTGTATGGAGAACTTGGCTCCTGCCTGCAATCCTATGGCTCTGTGTCATACATAGGAAGTAGGGCCTCTGTGCAACCAGAAATGGTAATGGTACTAAAGGAGATTCAGCCCACAAATATCCTACCACCAGCTTGCAGCTCTGGAATCTACTACCCTGTGTCTGCTCAACCCATCACACAAACAAGCTTTCAAGGTGAGTACAAACAGCAAGAAAGTTGAACAATGAGGTCAGCATTCAAAAATGGGGTCCAATCTACAGCTGGGAAGTGGTATATAGAAAGGTAGAATTTAGATCTGAGCCTTTAATAACCACTACCTTCTCTCAGTGCTCTCTGTTTTTAGACTCTATATAAGAACACCTAGGGCTTCCCTGGTAGCGCAGTGGTTAAGAATCCACCTGCCAATGCAGGGGACACGGGTTCGAGCCCTGGTCTGGGAAGATCCCACATGCCGTGGAGCAACTAAGCCCATGTGCCACAACTACTGAACCTGCATTCTAAAGCCCGTGAACCACAACTACTGAAGCCCACGCACCTAGAGCCCATGCTCTGCAACAAGAGAAGCCACAGAAATGAGAAGCCTGCACACCGCAACCAAGAGTAACCCCCACTAGCCGCAACTAGAGAAAGCCCCTGCACAGCAATGAAGACCCAGTGCAGCCAAAAAAAAAAAATACATAAAATAAATAAGTTCAAAAAATAAATAAATGATTCCAGGAATGCAAGGATTCTTCAATATACACAAATCAATCAACGTGATACACCATATCAACAAACTGAAGGAGAAAAACCATATGATCGTCTCAATAGATGCAGAGAAAGCTTTTGACAAAATTCAACACCCATTTATGATAAAAACCCTGCAGAAAGTAGGCATAGAGGGAACTTTCCTCAACATAATAAAGGCCATATATGACAAAAACACAGCCAGCATTGTTCTCAATGGTGAAAAACTGAAACCATTTCCACTAAGATCAGGAACAAGACAACGTTGCCCACTCTCACCACTCTTATTCAACATAGTTTTGGAAGTACTAGCCACAGCAATCAGAGAAGAA
>NC_041225.1:88464951-88488649 GCF_002837175.3 Physeter macrocephalus
CAAGACCAAAAGACAACCCTCAGAATGGGAGAAAATATTTGCAAATGAAGCAACTGACAAAGGATTAATATCCAAAATTTATAAGCAACTCATGCAGCTCAATAACAAAAAAACAAACAACCCAATCCAAAATGGGCAGAAGAACTAACTAGACATATCTCCAAAGAAGATGTACAGATCGCCAACAAACACATGAAAGAATGCTCAACATCATTAATCATTAGAGAAATGCAAATCAAAACGACAATAAGATATCATCTCACACCAGTCAGATTGGCCACCCCATGGTAAGTTGAGGAAGATCTGTACAACAGAAGCAGCAGCCAAGGAACCAGTAGGAGAAATAATGGTTTTTATTTAAAGACAGTCACGGCATGGAAGCAACCTAAGTGTCCATCAACAGATGAATGGATAAAGAAGATGTGGCACATATATACAATGGAATATTACTCAGCCATAAAAAGAAATGAAACTGAGTTATTTGTAATGAGGTGGATAGACCTGGAGTCTGTCATACAGAGTGAAGTAAGTCAGAAGGAGAAAAACAAATACCGTATGCTAACACATATATATGGAATCTAAGAAAAAAAATGTCATGAAGAGATTAGTGGTAGGATGGGAATAAAACACAGACCTACTAGAGCATGGACTTGAGGACGTGGGGAGGGGGAAGGGTAAGCTGTGACGAAGTGAGAGAGTGGCAGGGACATATATGCACTACCAAATGTAAATTAGATAGCTAGTGGGAAGCTGCCGCATAGCACAGGGAGATCACCTCTGTGCTTTGTGACCATGAGAGGGGTGGGATGGGGGGGTGGGAGGGAGGGAGACGCAAGAGGGAAGAGATATGGGAACATATGTATATGTATAACTGATTCACTTTGTTGTAAAGGAGAAACTAACACACTATTGTAAAACAGTTATACTCCAATAAAGATGTTAAAAAAAAATTTAAAAAAAATTAATAAATGAAAATGAATTTAAAAAGGAAAAAGAACCACTAATGCAGGTGGGCAGGTGGGAAGGACACTGTAAAGGTCATCTATGCTACTTGTACAAGAACCCCGAGAGCATACCAATAGCTACCACATTTTTCACTGCTGTAGCCGATCATTCCCCCTGTACTACCACACTGTATCACTCCCTTCCCTGATCTGCTGCTAGAGTCTCTTTGGAAGGTGTTTCAGAACTCTTGTTATGGTAGTGCCAGTTTAACTGTCTTCACTTCCTTAATTTATACCAGGATTTAAGACCTTGTGGTCCGAGATCCTGCCCAGAGCACGCAGGCTAAGACTCTGTCTTTGTTTATATATTTCATCAGGAAGGGATCTACTCCCTCTCCTAGTTCATGGTGTGAAGTGTTCTTAGTCTCTCAGGAAAGTGGGGAGAATTGAAAGGACTCTATATGAGAATGCTAGGCTTTGTAAAACATTTCACTTTTAAAAAATAAGACTCATTTTTTATTTGACTTATAACAATCCTATGAAATACAAAGAAAGCCAAGAATCAGTGACATGAAATGATGACCAGTAAGAATTACAACATGATCCTTAAGAAGAGTTAGTAGAAATGCCTTGCCCATCTTGCCCCTAAACACCAACACAGCAATCATGTACCTTTCATCATTGCTGTGTTGGTGTTTAGGGGGAGCATCTCACTTACCAGGGACTGACTTCCACCTTGATTCCTTTGTAGGGATGGAGACTTCCCTGGTGATGAAAAATTCTCTGGGATTGCAACCTCCAAGCCAGAAATTTTGTGTGACACAAACTCAAGAACTCCCTAAGTCCTTCAGTAGCAGAAATATTCAGATACTTGAGAGTAACCCACCACCTGAACTTGGGGACATTTCAGCAACAGCTCCAGCAGTCTCCTGGCCCTGCCTCCAGCTCCAAGCCAGGGACAAATAGAGAGTAAGAACTTGCATGGTATTAAAAGCAAGCTTTCAAAGCCTCTGGATGCCTACCAGATCCCAAGAGAAAACCAAGATCCTCCACTACTCCCTTTAGAAATCCCTGATATTCAGCAGCTCCTGGCCTGCACTGATCCCCTCAGCCCAGAGGAGCAGCTTGGTTCTGAAGATGCTGATCTGGGAAAGAACAGCCTGAGCATTGAGGACCTAGGGACACTTGAAAATGGGATGGAATCTAGCAGTGGTTTTGCAGACATTACTACACTGGCGGAGGATATTCACCTTCCCCAGCTCTTTAATTCTTTGAAAGATCTTGATCAATCCAAAGGTCCCAATGTGATCAAAGCCAAAGACATCAGAGCCATTAAGGTGAATCAGGTGCAGGAAAAGCCAAGTGTCATAAAGGTTCTCTCTGATAAACCCAGGAAGAACAAACATAAAGCCTCTGAGCCTATCAGTGGTGCTCCCAAGGGCAACATACAGCCAAAGAATCCAGAGTGCCCGTTAGGGGGAGAAGTGGTTCTATGCAATGCTGCAGTCACTGACAGGGCTCCTGTGAACTCGCCCAAGCATTCTAAAGGCAAACCTCAGAAAGCTGCATCCAGAAAGATCAGCAAAACTAAGAGCCATGGGCAGGAAGAGACCACAAGGACCAGAGGAAGAAAGAAGGCTGAAGAGAATAAGCAGTTAGGGAAAAAGTCAAGGCAGAAGAGAAGCCAACAATTCCCAAGACGAAGAGGTAGCAGAAATATTCAGATACTTGAGAGTAACCCACCACCTGAACTTGGGGACATTTCAGCAACAGCTCCAGCAGTCTCCTGGCCCTGCCTCCAGCTCCAAGCCAGGGACAAATATAGAGTAAGAACTTGGAGGATATTAAAACCAAGCTTTCAAAGCCTCTGGATGCCTACCAAATCCCAAAAGAAAACCAAGATCCTCCACTACTCCCTTTAGAAATCCCTGATATTCACCAGCTCCTGGCCTGCTCTGATCCCCTCAGCCCAGAGGAGCAGCCTGGTTCTGAAAATGCTGATCTGGGAAAGAACAGCCTGAGTCTTGAGGACCTAGGGACACATGAAAATGGGATGGAATCTAGCAGTGGTTTTGCAGACATTACTACACTGGTGGAGGATATTCACCTTCCCCAGCTCTTTAATTCTTTGAAAGATCTTGATCAATCCAAAGGTCCCAATGTGATCAAAGCCAAAGACATCAGAGCCATTAAGGTGAATCAGGTGCAGGAAAAGCCAAGTGTCATAAAGGTTCCCTCTGATCAACCCAGAAGAACAAACATAAAGCCTCTGAGCCTATCAGTGGTGCTCCCAAGGGCAACATACAGCCAAAGAATCCAGAGTGCCCGTTAGGGGGAGAAGTGGTTCTATGCAATGCTGCAGTCAGTGACAGGGCTCCTGTGAACACGGCCAAGCATTCTAAAGGCAAACCTCAGAAAGCTGCATCCAGAAAGATCAGCAAAACTAAGAGCCATGGGCAGGAAGAGACCACAAGGACCAGAGGAAGAAAGAAGGCTGAAGGGAATAAGCAGTCAGGGAACAAAGTCAAGGCAGAAGAGAAGCCAACAATTCCCAAGACGAAGTGAAAGAAACACCAAACTGAGCTCATCCAAGAGAGCTTTAAAAAGCCTCGAACCTCCCTAGGCATGTGCATGCTGGAGTCTGTGATGGTTTTTCATGCACTGGGGAAGAAAAATGATAAGAAAACTGGGCTCTCTTCCTGTCGGGCCTTGGGAAATTCAAGCAACCCTAAAGACCCCCAGCCACCGCCAGCGATCCAGCCATGGCGGCATACCCCACGTGAGGGTAAGAGTCCTGAGAAAGCTCAAGGCGAAGCCCAGAAACCAGACAGCAGTGTTGAAAAAGAGTGTCCATCTCCATCCCAGTATGTGCTGCCTCCTCCTGGGTAGGTCAACTTGCTACCTCTGCCTTTTTCTGCCTGGGACAAGCCTCAAGCTCGACCTGCTCCTCAGAAGCAACAGTCTGTGGCCTCACACCGGCCTGCTGGGGCCGACCGTGCCCAGCCTGCTCCTACTAACCCAGCTCAACCTGCTGCAGTCAGTTCACCCCAGCCAGCTCCTGCCTCTTTGCCAGGTCCCGCCAAACCAGCTCAGCCAACTGTGACCAACACAACCCAAACGGGTTGGACCGACCATACCCAGCCTAGTGTCCGTCAGTCTGCTGCTCCGAGGCCCGCACCGTACAAAACTTCATCTTGCACTTCTCTCCAGGGGGCGCCTGTTCCCCCTGCTGTGACTAAGCGCCAGTCCCCAGCCAAGCTCCAAACCCCATTTCTATTCCAAGACTTCAGCAAGCAACGAATTCCATGGAGGGAACCCAATGTTCCTGAGCCAGTAATGTCAAAGCCCATCGAACAAGAGCAGAGGCCAGAGCGGGAGGCCATGAAGAGGCGGGCTCAACAAGAACCTGAGAGTGCTGCCAAATACACCTCTTTGGGGAAACTGCAGTTTTTCATTGAGAGGGAAAATGAAATGGAAATTGCTGACTACTACGGATATGTAAAGTAAGAGCTGCTAGGATTGTCGGTGCCACCACCTTGGGTACCAGCTGTTCTTCCATATATAGATAAGATAGGTATAAATTTCTCTATTTATTTTGATATATTTTAAAACAATTGAATAAATAAATGTAATAGAATTAACAGATGAGTAATAAACCTTTTGAATTTTGACATGCTGCTAACTGTGGCGTGTTTTTTTTGTTTTTATTTTTTGATGGGGTTGGAATCAAAGTCTGCATGAGAAAGGAAGGACTGAAAGTTGGATGGGAGAAGGAAGGAAAGGGGTAAAAACTGAGGAAAGAGGAAGGAACTTGGCCTAGGGCTAGGAAGGCCAAAAGAGATTTATGGTTATCAGGAGGCCCACCGATAGGGCCTGGTATGTAAATCACCATGTACTCAACATCTAAGCACCAGGGCAGCCAATATACTATTCAGTCAATCCTGGCAACGACAGGCAAGAAAGCAGGGTCAGAGGTCAGGGTTGAAAGAACAAAATATGAGTAGAGTTGAAGGTGACAGAAGATGAATCTAGGTTTACTAGGAGAAATAGAAATTCTCTTGGGGAGGTTGGCCTTAAGTCTCACAACCACCAGCTAGGTATTTAAGAAAACGAGGTTCAGGACACATCTCTGAAAGGTTTGAGTTGCCTTATGCAGCTGTGATTATAGTGGGGGAATAGGGAAATCTACCAGAGAAGTGGCTAGGGCTCAGAGTTATCCTAGGGGCAGCTGACGACAGGGGCAGAGCCAAGGGAACTGCTGCATCAGGAGGCCCACCGATAGGGCCTGGTATGTAAATCACCATGTACTCAACACCTAAGCACCAGGGCAGCCAATGCACTATTCAGTTAATCCTGGCAACGACAGGCAAGGCCAGTATTCCTGTGCCACTTCACTTAGAGAGGTGCAGCAAAGGGCTAAGGTCACATCGCATGTGGAGGTACAAGGCCTCAACTGGAGGCCCAAATGCCTCCGAAGTCCTCCGTATTTGCAAGTGCCCGCAGGCGGCCAACCTGGCTTTCAGAGCACAGCATCCTGAGGTTACTGGTGAATGAGATCAAACTTCTGGAAGGGCCTAAATATTAACTTGAGGGGCTTCCTCCATTGACCAGGGCGGGTGCCACCTTCTGTAAACATCACCAGCAGCTGAAACGCACGAGAAAAATCCGATGGAAGTGTCCACTCTCACGGGTGAGAGCGTTGGGGGCACACACACTGGGCAGCCACTCCAACAGCCACAGGACGCAGGTGCCCAGCGGTTCAGGGGCTCCCTGGGAGGCCTCGTGGGGCAGCTCGAGGGAGTGAGGATGGGAGAGAGTGGCAGGGGTGGGCGTCAAAAGGAATGCAGTGGGGAGAAGGGAGAGATGGAGACAGTGGATAGTGACTATGGGAAAACTGGCAATTTTCACTTTCAAAATTGTTTTTTAGAGATGTCATTCAGATGCCATAAAATTCGCCTCTGAAACTGCAAATTCAGTGTCATTTCGTACATTCACAAGCCTATGAAACCATCACCATCATCTAACCAATCACGTTTTCATCACCCGATAAAGAAGCCCCCGTAACCCTCAGCAGGCCCTCTTCACCCCCTCCTCCTTCAGTCCCTGCAACCATTAATTTCCTTTCTGTAGCTATGGTTTTGCCTTTTCTGGACATTTCATGAAATAATACAAATGTGACCACTGTGTCTGGCTTCTTTCACTTAGCACAATGTTTTCAAATTCGTCCATGTCGTAGCATGTGTCAGTAGTTCATTCCTTTTTATGACTGTATAATATTTCACATATACACCCCATTTAAAAAATCCATTCATCCACTGATGGGCATTTGGGATTTTTTCACTAATAATCTCCATTTATTGAGAGTTTATTCTGTGCCAGGCAGCTCCAGGCTAAGTTACTGACCTTATTTCACAGATAAAGAGGCTTGGAGAGTGTGAAGAGTTTGCCCAGGATTAAGAGCTAGCAACTGGGGGAACTGGGGTTTGAACTCAGGCGAACTTCAAAGGTAATAGATTCACGTGACAGAACATTAGAAAATGTACACAAGGGTATTCAATGAAAAGTCACCCTTTTCCCCACGTTCCCCAGCCACTCATTTCCCTCCTCAGAGACATCTGCTTTTGCCGTGCTGTGGATCCTTCCAGAGAAATACTTATACCCCAACATGTATGTATCACAATTTATGGACTAATCTGTCCCACTGATTTGAAATGTCACTTTTATGGTATAATAGATTCTTATACGTATTTATATTACTCTTTTCAGAGCTGTCCTGACTTTTTCGCCTGTCTTTTATGTTTGCCATTTCTCTAAAATTCTTTTTATCTTCTTTTTGATTTAAAAAAAAATTTTCCTTTTCTTGTTTGTTTCTCTTAAGGCATTATCCATTATGTTCATTCATTCGTATTATTTAATTTAATTTATTTAATTTATTTATTTTTGGCGGTGTCGGGTATCATTTGCAGCACGTGGGCTCTTCGTTGCAGTGCGTGGGCTCTTCCTTGCAGCTCGTGGGCTCTCTAGTTGTGGCACATGGCCTCCAGAGCACGTGGGCTCAGTGCTTGCGGCATGCGGGCTTACTTGCCCTGCAGCATGTGGGATCTCATTTCCCCAACCAGGGATCGAACCTGCATCCCCTGCATTGGAAGGCAAATTCTTAACCACTGGATAACCAGGAAGTCCCCACTCTTGTATTATTTTAAATTTAGTCTTCATTTCTGGAATATTTTTCTTTTATTTTGAATTCTGTCCTGAGTTCTATCATCTTACCTAATTCTGGTTTATCCTGTTCTTTCATCTTTTTTTATTATGGTAAAATATACATAAAACAAAATTTAGTATTTCAACCGTTTTCAAGTATACAATTCAGTGACATTAAATACATTCACAATCCTGTGCAACCATCTCCACTATCCAAATTCAAAATAATCATGTCAAAAGATTGAGCAGGACCTCAGAAAGATGGAGGCAGCAGCATAGTTTCTGAATCTCTCCAAACCCTTTCATGGAAGAAGATCAACTAAAACCAAAGACCCATAAGTGGCATTTATCAGCATTTACTATTTCCAGAACTTTTTCACCATCCCAAACAGAGACTCTATAGCCATTAAACAATAACTTCCCATTCCCTCCTTGATCCATGTTCTTTCATCTTTTGCATTGTTTTTCCTAATATCTTTTAGCCCACTTTGAAATAACAGGTTACAGTTTTGATCTGTTTTGTGGACCTGTCTTTTCCAACTTGATTTTATTGTCAGAAGAGATTCTGCTCCTTATTCTCTTTTTTCTTACACTACCTCTGTACAGGAACAAGGTATAATGCCATCTTTCCTTCTCTCTGCCTCAGCTCTCACGGATGGGTCACCTACATGTTAGCAGTAATTATTATTTGGTTTCTGTTCATAATTACTATCAGAAGACATAGCACTTACGGGCCCAATTACACAGCCCAGCTACGCACCATTCTTCTTCATTTTGGCTTCCTGTCCACCAGCAGGAACCTGATTTATTTTTGTTCTGCCTTCACCACAGTGCAGTAATTTTTGTGAATGACTCTCAGTCTCACCAGAATCTGTAGCTCTCACTCTGCCCGAACATCCCACCCCATCATTCGCTCCCTGAAGTGTACTCTAGAAGTTTAGGTAAACTGGATATTTTACCACTGTTCACCATCTCTTATGAAACCAGAAGAAGAGCAGCTTTCTTATGGAATGACAGAGAACTTGTAAAGATAAAACACCAGTTTGCAGGAGAAAGGGAAAAAGAGAATGATGGAAATAGTTTCTGGAAAACTATTTTTACATTATGTTTTGTTTGTTCCTGGTAAATAAATTGAAATCTTCTAAACATTAAAACAAAATCTAAACCACTAAATTCAATAATACAGGAATATAATTTAAAAAAAAAATTTCATTGGCTGCACAGCATGTGGGATCTTACCTCCCCAACTAGGGATTGAACGCACGCCTGCTGCATTGGAAGCGCCGAATCTTAACCACTGGACCACCAGGGAAGTCCCAGGAATAAAACTTTTAAAGGAGAAGTTATAAACCCCTTGGTTATATGAACTGGAGATTTTTAGTAAGAAGTCAAGTATTTTAAATGACTTGGAGCTTTAAAGAAAGGAAGGAAGGAAGGAAGGCAGAATAGAAGGAAGGAAGGAAGAAAAAAGAAAAAGGGAGTTCCTTAGTGGTGCAGTGGATTAGACTCCACGCTGCCAATGCAGGGGGTCCCGGGTTCGATCCCTGGTCAGGGAACTAGATCTCACATGCATGCCGCAACTAAGAGTTCATGTGCCACAACTAAGGAGCTGCAACTAAGGAGCCTGCCTGCTGTAACTAAGACCCAGCACAAGCAAATAAATAAATTAATTAAAAAATATATATATTTAAAAAAAGAAAAAGGAGATGTGATTGAGAATCGCTTTTCTAACTTCACAGAATTTCTTTTTGTCTGTTTTTTAAGGTAGTATTCAAAAATAGTGGCTTACTTTCAGAGGTTTCCTGGCTCTGCTGCCCCCCCTGACTTTTACCAAGACATTTCCCTTTGTGCCTGTTTTTCCTCCCAGAAATTTCTCTTCTGTGTGTGTCACATCCTGGAGAGGAGCTCTGGCTGCTCAGTTTGAAGATGTAGAAGGGCTAGACTGCTCCAGCCCTTCAGACTATTCTGGGCCCCTTGCCCTTACTCAGGTTAGAGTTTGGTAAAATCTCTCCCAGTCAGCTGCTGTTCTCAAATTGGCCCACAGTGCTTTCCAATGAATACCTGCTGGCATTCTGAAGGACTCCTGTCTTCATGTCCATCAGATGCTTGCTCCTGTCTGCCACTTCCTTTGGTGCAGATGCTGGGACCAGGCAGGTCTGTGTTGGTGGTGGTCTGACACACCCTCTTGTTTTGGGGTTTCTAGTTTCTCAATAAGTGCTACCCATGGGCACTTGGTTTTGGTTGATCTAGTTCCATGAGAGGGTCTGGTGAGATTCAAAAGCTGTGCAACTGCCTCCATCTTTCTGAAATCCTGCTCCATCATTTGCCATAATTACTTGAAATGTGGGGGCCCTATAATTTTCAGTTTCCCGAAGCAGAGTCCCATTTGCACTACCCTCGTTAGGACTCTGGGTCAGATGAGGCTTTCTGAGTCTCCTCTGTCTGATGTCTCATGTGTGTATTTGCTCAGTCCATGTTTTGAGTAGGAAGTCAAAACACAACGACCTAAAGGGCTCATGGGTTGGGGGACGTTTGGCCACCATGAGAGGTGGAGAAGCCTGTGGGCATGGGGAGAGTCTGAAGGCAGGTCCTGGTCAGGAATGTGTATCTTTTCCTTCCCTCTTTTCCTTCTCTTTTATTGACTTTTCTAAACATGTACAAAATATTGGCCCACAGTGCTTTCCAATGAATACCTGCTGGCATTCTGAAGGACTCCTGTCTTCATGTCCATCAGATGCTTGCTCCTGTCTGCCACTTCCTTTGGTGCAGATGCTGGGACCAGGCAGGTCTGTGTTGGTGGTGGTCTGACACACCCTCTTGTTTTGGGGTTTCTAGTTTCTCAATAAGTGCTACCCATGGGCACTTGGTTTTGGTTGATCTAGTTCCATGAGAGGGTCTGGTGAGATTCAAAAACTGTGCAACTGCCTCCATCTTTCTGAAATTCTGCTCCCTCATTTGCCGTAATTACTTGAAATGTGGGGGCCCTGTAATTTTCACTTTCCCGAAGCAGAGCCCCATTTGCACTACCCTCGTTAGGACTCTGTGTCAGATGAGGCTTTCTGAGTCTCCTCTGTCTGATGTCTCATGTGTATATTTGCTCAGTCCATGTTTTGAGTAGGAAGTCAAAACACAGCGACCTAAAGGGCTAATGGGTTGGGGGACCTTTGGCCACCATGAGAGGTGGAGAAGCCTGTGGGCATGGGGAGAGTCTGAAGGCAGGTCCTGGTCAGGAATGTGCATCTTTTCCTTCCCTCTTTTCCTTCTCTTTTATTGACTTTTCTAAACATGTACAAAATGGAATCTCCAATCTGCCCTCCTCCCCAGCAAAAAACCTGGTCCATGCCCAGTTTTCTTCATCTCAGTTCATGGTAATATCATTTTTCCGGTTGCTCAGGCCAGAGACCTTCGAAATCACTTGACTCCTCTTCTTCCCTCCCAACCACACATCAGCAAACTCTGTCTGCTTGACCTTTGACTTGTATCTAGAACTTGTGCACTTCTAACCACTTTCCTCCACTTCCACGTTAGTCCAAGCCCCCATCATTTCCTTCCCAGATTACTAGGAGAGCCTCCTAACTCAGAAGCTTCCCAAACTTTCTAGATTCACAGAGCCTTTGGTGTCTCACCTCTAGGCTAAAAGCAATACTTAACAGTCCCATGTATTAAGTAGTTGGGTGCCAATAATTAATAAGCATTTATGTTTGTAGTAGGCTGGATAACGACCACACAAAGAGATCAGATCCTAATTCCTCAAATATAGGTAGTACTATAAATATTACTACCTTATTTAGAAGAAGGATCTTTGCATATGTGATCAAATTAAGGATCTTGAGATGGGGAGGTTATCCTGGATTATCAGGGTGAGCCCTAAATGTAATCATATGTGTCTTACAAAATGGAGGCAGAAAGAGATTTGATAGAGACAGAAGAGGGAAAGGCAAAGTGACCATGGGAGCAAAGACTGGAGTGTTGCAGCCACCAGTCAAGCAATGCCAGCAACCACCAGAAGCTGGCAGAAACAAGGAACGAAATCTCCCTCAAGAGACTCTGAAGGGAGTGTAAATCCTACTGACACCTTATTTTGTCCCAGTGGTATTGATTTCAGACTTCTGGCCTCCAGAACTGTGAAAAAATAAATTTCTGCTTTTTAAAGGCACCAGTTGTGGTGATTTGTTAGAGCAGCCACAGGAAAAATGCTCCATTGCACAATAATACAATGCTCCAACAATTAGGTAGACATTTGAAAAATAATACATGTGAATTAAAAGAAAAATATTTTTATTTCACTCTGAAATAACCACAATTACTTGTTAATGGAATGTGGGGGACTGTTGGGCACTGTACAACATCTCAAACCTTAGAATTAAATTGGATGCTGCCAGACTCATTTCCTGCTCCACACTGATCTTCAATTAGTACTTGCCTTTTATTACAACTACTGCCAAAATCCCAGGTTCACAATCATATGACAGCATTGAAAGGAATATAGCACGACCTAATGTTGAAACTGTGAACTACCTACCAGCTAGAAGCTCACATGGTATCTAACAGATGTCAAATATTGCTGTGAATCCTTCAAAAAAGTTAAATATACTGCTACAGGCTGGTGAATTTATGTGGTGTCCTGGGGGGCGCCCCAGTGTACCTTGTGAACCACAGTCCTGACTGGCTTTCCTATTCCCACCCTTGCCTGCCTAAAATTTGTCAACACAGCTACTGTAATGATCCTTTCGTCAGATCCTGTCCTTCTTCTGCTTGAACCTTCCCACGGCTTCTCATTTTTCTCAGTGTCAAAGCCAATGTCCCTGCAATGGCCTATGTGGCCCTACCTACATCGGGGGTCAACAAATAAACAGCCAGACAGTAAAAATGTTCGTCTCTGTGGGCCAGATTGTTTTTGTCTCAACTATTCAACTCTGCAGTGGTAGCATGAAAGCAGCCATAGAAAATATGTAAATGAATGGGCATGGTTGTGTTCCAATAAAACTTCATTTGCAAAGACAAGTAGTTTGCTGAGCCCTGCTGTACATGATCTACTGCTATGTTCCCTGTCACTCATTCCACTCCCATCACGCTCAGACCTTGCTGGTCCTTAAATACACCAGAAAGCTCCTGGCTCAGGGCCTTTGTACTTGCTGTTCCCTGCCTGCTGTTACCTCCAAATCTTTACTCAAATCTTTCCAATGAGGGTTTATTTGACTACACTATCTGAAATTACAACTGCCCCCCTGCACTTCTCCTTTCCTTCAATCTGATTCCCTTTACAGAGCCCACTTCTCCCATGGTATTTAGAATCTTCTAATATACTATGTAATTTACTTATTTATCACATAATTGCTTGTAATCCATCATTCCCTCACCCATCACTAGAATAGAAGATCCTCGAGGGCAGGGCTGTGGTTTATTTTGTCTTCTTTGTTGGCTAATATAGGCTCAATGCCTTGAACAGTGTTTGGCACAAAGTAGGTACTCAATAAATAGTTGTTAGGGGTAGGACGGGAATAAAACACAGAGCTACTAGAGCATGGCCTTGAGGATATGGGGAGGAGGAAGGGTAAGCAGTGACGAAGTGAGAGAGTGGCATGGACATATATACACTACCCAAAGTAGGGTGCATAGCTAGTGGGAAGCAGCCGCATGGCACAGGGAGATCAGCTAGGTGGTTTGTGACCACCTAGAGGGATGGGATAGGGAGGGTGGGAGGGAGACGCAAGAGGGAAGAGATATGGGAACATATGTATATGTATAACTGATTCACTTTGTTGTAAATCAGAAACTAACACACCATTGTAAAGCAATTATACTCCAATAAAGATGCTAATAAATAAATAAATAAATAAATCGTTGATTGAATAAATGAATGAATGAATGAATGTTTTTCAAGGAGTATAAATACAGCAGTATGCAATTCCTTATCTTGCAATCAAATTTATAGTGGTTGGTCATACGGCAATAGTTTTGCAAATAAATATGTAAACCAAATATAAAATGATAAAATCCCTCAACACAAACTGTACAACTCAAATAGTCCTAAAGTTTCTTTTCTCATTTAACTCTTGTTGAAATTTTCAACCTTGAGAATGGCACTCTTACCTAAAACAAAAGGCTCCCAGCTATTAGGAATAAATCATATAACTTACAGCTAACTAGCAAGTAACAAAGAAAGAAAATACGTCTAAAATAAAATTGACTGCTTATGTACAAATTTAAGCATTAATTGTAATAATACACACACATTTAAAACCTTTACAAGCATACATAAAAAAACTCATTTTCCTGGGACTTCCCTGGTGGTCCAGTGGTTAAGAATCTGCCTTCCAATGCAGGGGACACAGGTTCGGTCCCTGGTCGGGGAACTAAGATCCCACATGCTGCGGGGCAACTAAACCCGTGCCTCAGCTACTGAGCCCACATGCTCTGGAGCCGATGTATCACAACTAGAGAAGTCTGCGCGCCACAACGAAGAACCAGTGCAGCCAATAAATAAATAAATAAATAAATAAATAAATATTGTGCTTGCATGATATATCTTTAAAAAACAAAACCAAACCTCATTTTCCCAACTAGATATTTTTCTTGGTGACAGGAGACACTATTCTTCAAAACAAACTACAGGTGGAGCCCCAAACCTCAGATTCATCTCAATGTTACTAGTTTTACTGTAGCCTTCTCAACAACTTCATCGTAAGGTAATTCCAACTCCAACTGAAAAGGAACATAATTTCTATGCATTCATAATATACACATGTGTCATACATATATTTTTGTCCCCATTGCTTTGCACAGTGACCCTTAGAGATTAAACACTCATTTTCAATACAATTTTATTGGCATTGTGACATTAAAAAGTTAGTCTTATGTCCTTTGCTAGGTAAAGAACAGTTGTCTAATACCTCAGGCCAACAATTTTGTGTAGAAAGTAACATAAACACACTGAAATTTTCAGAAGGAGCTTTCTTTTCCCTGATTTAGAAACCCTGGTAAGTTTAGCCAGGTTCAGATCAGCAATCCCTCTTTGAATGTTGGATTTATGTGGGTGTGATAGAGGGGCTATCTGGCAGGAAAATCCTACTCAAAATCAAAATAGTAGTTCTTTCCTAAGATTCAAAATTTTAAGTTAATAAGACAATGAGGCAGAAGATCTTTTTTATTATAGCAACTATTTTTAGAGTTTAAAGAAATTGTGGGTATTCTTCTGGACAGCAGTAGGACAAAGCAATTCAATTACTGGGTAATACAATCAGACTCCAAAGCAAATGGGTTTCTATTTCAGTTTTAAAGCATTTAGTACTTGTTAAGCACACCCATTTATGAAATAGTATGTGTAGATAAATAGAAAAGTGCTTGACAATTTTGCAGTGGTCAAAAGCAAGCAAATTCATTGATATTATATAGTGATCAAGAACAAATGCATATTGATATAATATTTCTAGACAATCTTAAATATTAAACTTTGTTCTTTAGTCTACTAATATTTTTTAAAATTTATAAAGCTGAATACTATACATTGAAGCAGGGACAAATTCAAATGTAATATTTAACAAAATTCAGACTAGAAATTGAAACAGCTTTAAATATTAAAACATTTAACGAATATTATGATGACCAAGAACTAATATTGCTAAACTAAAACAAATGTGCACCTGCTTCTTATGTGATGGTAACCTCATCAACAGAATCAGTTTATCCATGAAAACATAGAGAAAACTTTCTAGTAACAAGATTATGAAGTCTTTTCTTAATGAAGCTTTGAAAGGCTTTCAGTTTGAAAAGAAAATAGTTGTAGGAGATACGCTTTTCAAATTTACGGGTAAAATTTTGTTGTAACATATGCTAAAAAAAAATTAATGATTTAACCAGTATTCAAAAAAGAACGTGAGGGGCTAAAGTGGTGTGCTAAAGTTTACAAAATGAAATTTACTTTTAGATCCTACTAGTGGAAACCACTAGAATGCTTGCTCCCCAAATACTCTTCCTTTGGAAACCTTGCCACTAACAAGGATGGACCCTAACAGCCAATGAGTCTAATGTGACCTACCTCTCTGGCCACAAAGATTTAAAACAGAACTGGACATTGAGTTTCTGAATGTGGCAATGAACAAAATTAAGGTGAAATCAAGAGCTGAGACTTGAGTAATTTCTAAGAAATAAGGGAATGGAAATTCAGAGAAAGCAAATTTCCACATAGAGAAGACCCGAGGATATGTATTTAGCAATAAAAATAAAAGTAAAAACACAGCTCATCTCCTGGTTTTCCAATGACTTAGTAGTATATATAGGGCATTGATAGACTGGTGGGATAATGTTCAACACCCAATCAATTCTGATAAAGCTCATACAGTTTTCTCCAGAGAACTGGGACAAGGTAGCTTTTTAGGACTGACATAATCATTTAACATACCTCACAAATGTGAAGAACATGAAGGCGTGGGGCAAGCATGAAAGTTGCCAGTCCAATTCCAATAAATGTATGATTTATGTAATAGATTTTATCTGATTCCATATTTTCTAAGCTTTTATAAGGGATGTTGTATTACAACTTGTGTAGCCTTTCACATGGTGGAATGCATCGGTGGTTAGTGCAGACATTTTAGGTTAGCGCAGACATTTACTGTGTCTGCGCTAACCTAAAACTAAAAGTTAGCTTGGTCATTGGGTCCTTTAACTATTTGTTTCCCCTTTCTTCCCCGTTGGTTTTGTTTTACCAAAGTGGCCACCGCCCCGCTCTCTCCTCATTGGTGGGTTTTTCCGCAGGTGGCAGCTCTAGCCCCGCCCACCAGTCACCGCCCCTTGCCCTAAGTTCTTGAGAATTAACCGATAGACCAGAGGGAGGGGGCGGAGTGGGCGCCGGATGTGACGTTTCCGGAAGCGCCGAGTGTCGTCCGCGGGGACAGGTGGGGAAGGGTCCCGGGAGTATGGTGGGGCCGGGCTGCTGAGCGTGGTCGGACTCTGGCGGGGAGCGGCCACCGTGAGTGTGGAGCCTGCAGCCTTCTCCTCCCCGCGCCCCTTGCCCGGCCTGCCGCGCGCGAGGGCCCTGACGGCTCTGGTCCCCAGCCGGGCCCAGCGCGTCCCCTCCTACCGCACGCAAAAGACCCGAAAACCTTAGCTGATTTTGCCGGGTTTTGACGACTTGGGCTTGAGTGCTTTCGAGAAGGGGGCCTCACGCAGTTGTCAGGAGGTCCGTCTCCACTGTATACGCCCCCTTCGCTCATTCCTACTACTTCCATTCGCCTCCTCCTCATCTTTCCCCCTTGGTGCTTTACGCCACCTTCCCCCGTTATTTATGGATACTGCATCTCCTCCCTGGAGTGTTGCTCAGCCTTGTAGCTCTGGGCACCACTTCCTGGCCGCGGGAGGGGGTTCCACTCTCTACCAAAAGATCCTCTACCAAGAGGGACTGAAGAGCAACAAGCTTGCTCTGCTTCAAATAGCTTTGATGGGCTTTGCCCTGAGTTTACTAATTAGACAACTTGGGGAGGTTTTAGATTTGCTAGTGGCTTTCTGAGCCCCTAAAAAAGCTTCCACAAGAGACGGAATGCCTCTATATCCCTGGTAGTCCCCACAACTTTTGTACTATTAGGGTGTTTGAGAAGAAGGTTGGTGGAGGAAGTGTGACCTAGAGATAGAATTGGCCCGGAAAAGACCATCTCTGAGGGAGGGGTTGGAATGGAAAACAAAAGCAGTGGATAGACAAATGAAACTGAAATGTCAGGATTTCTGGGCAGATAAGAATCCTGACTGAAGCAAAAGATCTCTTTTGGGAATGAGTAAGGTTTAAGATTGAAAGGACAAAATGAGGCCAGTTGACACAGGGCCTTGAATTCCAAAATCTACTGTAGCTTGTATATTCTACAAGCATATTCTACAAGTATATTCTACAAGCATGCTGGTTAGGATGTGCTGTAATTCAGTATGTATCCAATTACCAGAATCTTTTTGGAAATGATCGTAGAGTGGTATCTGATTGGAAGTTGGAGTCTGATTCTAACAGCAACAATATCAAGAAAGATTATAGAATGACTGCAATCTCAGACCCAAGGAGGGAAAACTTCCAGGGTTTTTTGTTGGTTTGTTTTTTGCATTTTTGCCCTGAGTTTACTAATTAGACAACTTGGGGAGGTTTTAGATTTGCTAGTAGCTTTCTGAGCCCCTAAAAAAGCTTCCACAGAAGATGGAATGCCTCTACAACTGGGGTGGATGGAAGTGGGTAGCTGGGAGGAGAGATAATGGAAAAAATTTAAGATACTGTCCCTCTTTTTATGATGCCAAGGGCAGGTCTACCTAATGACATGGAATGATTAGCATGAAGAGAGAATTGAACCCTCGTGGCTCATTATAGTTATACTGTTTGTACCACCTAATTATGGTGCAGGGATTATGGGTTTTTGAGTCTGCCAATCCTTTTGTCCTTGTGATATGGGCTTCCTTGCGTGTCTCAGGCTTCTTGTGGGAAAGAGACCTTATTTGATATGAGCTACAGCATGTGGTATTTTTCTCTTAATTTCTTTGTAAGGTGGAGGTTTGTGGGGAAAACACAGGGTATTAGGCTGTGCTCGGCTGATGGGGGCCTTGGTGTTGATGCTATCTTTTTTTTTTTTTTTTTTTCTATTTCAGAACTTCTTGGGCCTGATGTCTGACCGTGGAGATGTGAGCCTCCCACCCGAAGACCGGGTGAGGGCTCTCTCCCAGATGGGTAGCGCAGTGGAGATAAACGAAGACATTCCACCCCGTCGGTACTTCCGCTCAGGAGTGGAGATTATCCGAATGGCATCTATTTACTCTGAAGAAGGCAACATTGAACATGCGTTCATCCTCTATAACAAGTATATCACGTAAGACGCCTCCAGTTTCCTTTTTCTTTTCCGGTGACTGATGCCTCACTCATTCTGTCCTTGTGCTCGTTGATTTCAGCTCAGAATTGCTAAAACTAGAGAACTTTACAGCATCATTATCATTAATCATTTTTGCTAGCAGCTCCTACATATTGGCTGTCCTTGACATTCAAAGACATGAGTACTGAAAGTGTTGTTTTCACGATTCAGTAATTTCATGAGTAAGAGACCTAGCTCTTTGGCTTGTGCCCACATGGCCCAGCTGTTAGGCAAGAGAGTTGGTGTTTAAACTATACATGTTTTGTATTGATGAATGTTTTTCACTGTCCTTTCTCTATTAAGACAGCCAATCAGAGAATTATTGTTGAGGTTTAACAGAGCCAAAATTCCTCACCTCTACTTATTTTGTAGCAAATTGAATGACTCAAGAAAAAGTTTTTTTCTTAACCTTTATCATAAGCATAAAAATCATCAAATAAGTATTGATCACCTACAGTTTGTATAGCTCATCATAAGACCTTTCCCTTGAGTTGCTTAGCCTCTTGCAGCATAAATTGAAGATTTCAGTTCAGTTAACAGGAACAATTGCTAAAGCCCCAGTGATATTGGAAAAGATGTCTAATTTAGGAAGGGAATAATGTTAAAGGGTCTCATTTATAATTTCTAGTTTTGTTCTTTCATGATACCAGGATCTTAAAATAATAATAATTACAGTGTATTTGTATGGCTCTTAAATAGTTTGTAGAGTATTTCACCTGCATTGTTTCACTTGATCTTCGCAGTTCTGCGTACATTGAGTAAGGCGCATCGTCCTCCCATTCTGCATATGAGGAAACACCCTCTGGGTTTAGTGGTAGGCTTTGTTCTACAGTTTGGAGTGACAAAACCTGGATTTTCTTAACTCTTAATTCAGGATTCATTCTACAACATAGGTCCTGTTCTTTTTGTTTTCTTTTTGATAATGTTTCATGAATTGAAGGTAGTCTTTTGCGATCATAGTCTTGAGCCACACTAATTTTTGGTTATTTTTTATTGTTTTTGAATAGGTAACATGTATGTGTAGTACAGAATTCAGAAGGCACAAAAGGGTGTATATTTAAAAACTAAATCTCCCTACCACTCCTCTTTTCCCCCAAACCTTTAGCTCCCCTCCCCAGAGACAATCACTCTTATTAGTTTCTTATATGTTCTTCCAGAGATGATGTATGCCTATCAATTATATGATATTAAGTTTTTGATCACATGCTACTCTAAAGAAGAGTCTGTCAACTTTGGTGTTAATGACATTTGGGGTTGAATAATTCTTTGTTGTGGGGAGTGTTCTGTGCATTGTAGCATGTTTAGCAGCATCTTTGGTCTCTCTGCTCGCTAGATGCCAGTAGAACCCTTTACCCCCACGTTATGACAACCCAAAATGTCACCAGACATCAGCTAATGCTTTTTAAGAGGCAAAACTGACCCAGTTGAGAACCAGTACTCTAAAGAAGAGTAGGTGTAAGAGTGGATTGCCTAGAATTCATATTGTAATTTTAGAATGGAGAAAAGGGACTGCTACTGTTTTGTTTTCAAGTTTAGAAATAGTGTCTGTTTCCTCAGAGATCTTGCATCCATCTATACCATAATGTCCTGTTATGTGGCCTCAATGTTGATAAAGTTTCGTGGAATTATAATTATATTTCTGCCTCTCTTTGCTTGTATGGTTTTTCATTCCTAGGCACAATGGGCACACAATTTATTTTCCTGAGAAGTTTCTTTGGCTATTGTCCCTCTCTTCATATACTGTGCTGCTGGTAGAATTAGTATTCTTGTATATTTCCAGTAATCTTGTAGGCAGTTCTCTCAGAATGAGGGGCACAATTCTTTTGGGAAATCATAGTTGAGAAAGTTCATTAGAATCATGGAATCACTCTACCAGGTATTTTCTGAAGGTCCCTCTGGGTCTTGTTATCCCACATAGAAAGTGCTTTGAGGGTGAGGACCATATTCATTCAAGAAATATATATTACATATACCTACTGTCTACTTGACACTGCAGTAGGTCCTGAATACATAGTAAGTAAAATGGCGCCTGCCCTTATTCTACTTACGGGAGAAGACAGTATACAGGTAATCAAATAAATATACAGTTCACAAAATAGGGAAAATGCTGTGGAAGCAACAGAGAGTGCTGGGACAGGGAATAACCAAGGTTATCTAATTAAACAGAGTAACATCTATCTGAGAAGGTAAGATTTAAACTGAGACTTGAAGGATGCCATAGAGTTGGTCATTCCAAAAGCATAAAGCAGAACATTTAAAACAGATACAGCTGTGTATTCAGAAGCTCTCAGGTAGGAAAGACCTTAGTGTGTTCTGAGGATTGAAAGATCATTGTGTTTGGAGTGTAGCAAGTGAAGAGGGAGAATGACCGCAGATGAAGTTGGAGAGGCAGGCGGGGCCAAATCATGCAGGATCTTATAGGCCACAATGAGGAGTTTACATTTTATCTTGAGAGCAGTAGAAAGCCATTGAAAAGTTTTAAGTGAGGTTGTGTCCTAATCTTACTTACATTTTAAAAATATAAATTTTGGCTGCTATGTGGTAACTGGTGGAGGGAGTGTCAAGAGAGAGGCTGGTAGGTTGAAGGAACATGGTGGACTGGAAAGGAGCAGGTGGATTTGGTATTCTGGAGGTAGAGTCCATGGAACTTACTGATAATTTGGGAAAGAAGATGGTATCAAGATTGACCTCAGTTTCTGCCTTGAGTAACTTAGGATTTGCTGGTCCCTTTATTGAGATGGGGAGAGTGGTGTTGAAAAGGGGTTGGGTAATGGGAAGATTCAAGAGTTCAGGCCTGGTTTTTTGACGTGTTAAGGTGTAAAGTTTAAGTTATCTGTGAGATATCCAAGTAGAGATGTCCAGTAGGAGGTTGGATGTAGCAGTGTGAACTCAGAGGAGAGGTCTGGGTTGGAGATACAAGCCCAGGAGTACTGAACATATAGTTGGTTCTGAAGCCATGAAAACTGCTGAGACCTTGTAATGCAGTGGTTCTTAATCTGGGGTCCAGGAACCCACAGGGATTCATCGATAAAATTCAGGGTCCATGAACTTGGTTGGGAAAAACTTTTCTTGTTTTTACTAATCTCTAACTGAAATTTAGCACTTCCTTTAATTTTGAATATAGGCGTCAAACCACAGTATTATTAATATTTGTAGTTTTGTCACCAGTAGAAATCAAGATATTTTCATATTAAATTATGATTGTTGCTGATATCTCAAAATAACATTTATACTTATCACTACTTCAGAATTACAGTACAGAGTTATTAAACCCACAACTACATTCTGTTTTTTAATGTATTAACAATGCATGAATAAGTAAGTACATATCACAATTTTTTAATATTTTGAAAACTGCATTACAGTAGAATTGGGTTTTTTGTAATATTTCATAATTTATATTATATCTTTAAAAAATTATTCTGAGAAGGGTCCATAGACTTCATTAGATGCCAGAACGATCCATGGCGTATTAAAGTATCAAGAAACCTTTCCTTGAAGGAAGGTTCGAGAGGTAGGAAGAAATCTAGGAAATCCATCACTTTGTCATGGGAGCCAAAAGAGGTCAGTATTTGCAGGACAGTGGCCAGCTGTGTCAGATGGGCAAGGATTTGGGTTTGATGTCATGACTTGATCAGTAATCTTGGTAAGCAATTTCACTGGAAGGATTAAAGATTGGAGTGGGTTGAAAGATGAATGGACAGTAAGAGAGTAGAGACTGTGAGTATAGTCCAGAGATTGGAGAACTTTTTCTGTAAAAGGGCCAGATAGTAAATTTTTTTTTAATCATCTTTATTGGAGTATAATTGCTTTACAATGTTGTGTTAGTTTCTGCTGTATAACAAGGGGAATCAGCTATACATATACATGTATCCCCATATCCCCTCCCTCTTCCGTCTCCCTCCCACTCTCCTTATCCCACCCCTCTAGGTGGTCACAAAGCACCGAGCTGATCTCCAACTGCTTCCCACTAGCCGTCTGTTTTACATTTGGTAGTGTATATATGTCCATGCCACTCTCTCACTTTGTCCCAGCTTACCCTTCCGCCTCCCCATGTCCTCAAGTCCATTCTTTACGTCTACGTAGAGACTAACCCTTGGGACCGGAAAGTAGTGGTCTATTTAGTGGACACATCTCTGCCAGACACAGATGTCTGGATTCATGATTTTATGTCAGAGTATCTGGTAGAGCTATCAAAAGTCAATTAATCGCTGCTTCTGAGACCTTGACAACTGATTCAGACTTTTTTTAGCAATAACAAAATGTAGTAGGCTTTAAAAAAAAAAATCTTACCTCTGCTACATGGCTCTGACTGCTGTGGGGGATTGAAAAGAATATGCTTATGTTTGATGAAAGATATTTAACAAGTTTTGTTTTAACAGAGTTGACTTTTTGAAGAGAATTGCACTTGAATTATTACTATAATATTAGAATTAAAATGTTTATCAATAAAAAAAAAGTTCAAACTTTTTTATTCGTGTCCTGCCCCTAGTTCTTCAAAGCATCATTTTTTTTTTAGATTCCATATATATGTGTTAGCATACGGTATTTGTTTTTCTCTTTCTGACTTACTTCACTCTGTATGACAGACTCTAGGTCCATCCACCTCCCTACAAATAACTCAATTTCGTTTCTTTTTATGGCTGAATAATATTCCATTGTATATATGTGCCACATCTTCTTTATCCATTCATCTGTCGATGTACACTTAGGTTGCTTCCTTGTCCTGGCTATTGTAAATAGAGCTGCAGTGAACACTTTGGTACATGACTCTTTTTGAATTATGGTTCTCTCAGGGTATATGCCCAGTAGTGGGATTGCTGGGTCACATGGTAATTCTATTTTCAGTTTTGTTTTTTTTTGTTTTTTTTGTTTTTTGCGGTACGTGGGCCTCTCACTGTTGTGGCTTCTCCCGTTGCGGGGCACAGGCTCCAGACGCTCAGGCCAGACACTATCAAACTCTTAGAGGAAAATACATGCAGAACACTCTATGACATAAATCATAGCAAGATCCTTTTTGACCCACCCCCTAGAGAAATGGAAATAAAAACAAAAATAAACAAATGGGACCTAAAGAAACTTCAAAGCTTTTGTCAGTTGTTTCGTTTGCAAATATTTTCTCCCATTCTGAGGGTTGTCTTTTTGTCTTGTTTATGGTTTCCTTTGCTGTGCAAAAGCTTTTAAGCTTCATTAGGTCCCATTTGTTTATTTTTGTTTTTATTTCCATTTCTCTAGGGGGTGGGTCAAAAAGGATCTTGCTATGATATGTGTCATAGAGTGTTCTGCATGTATTTTCCTCTAAGAGTTTGATAGTGTCTGGCCTTACATTTATGTCTTTAATCCATTTTGAGGTTTTGTTTGTTTGTTTGTTTGTTTGCGGTACACGGGCCTCTCACTGTTGTGGCCTCTCCCATTGTGAAGCACAGGCTCTGGAGGCACAGGCTCAGTGGCCATGGCTCACGGGCCCAGCTGCTCCATGGCATGTGGGATCTTCCCACACTGGGGCATGAACCCGTGTCCCCTGCATCAGCAGGTGGATTCTCAACCACTGCGCCACCAGGGAAGCCCTTGAGTATATTTTTGTGTATGGTGTTAGGGAGTGTTCTAATTTCATTCTTTTAATGTAGCTGTCCAGTTTTCCCAGCACCACTTATTGAAGAGGCTGTCTTTTCTCCATTGTAT
>NC_041225.1:88489460-88490306 GCF_002837175.3 Physeter macrocephalus
TTTTGTTGCAATGGTAAATGGGAGTGTTTCCTTAACTTCTCTTTCAGATGTTTCATCACTAGTGTATAGGAATGCAAGAGATTTCTGTGCATTAATTTTGTATCCTGCTGCTTTACCAAATTCAGTGTCTTATAGTTTTCTGCATACAGGTCTTTTGTCTCCTTAGGTAGGTTTATTCCTAGGTATTTTATTCATTTTGTTGCAATGGTAAATGGGAGTGTTTCCTTAACTTCTCTTTCAGATGTTTCATCACTAGTGTATAGGAATGCAAGAGATTTCTGTACATTAATTTTGTATCCTGCTACTTTACCAAATTCATTGATTAGCTCTTGTAGTTTTCTGGTAGCATCTTTAGGATCCTCTATGTACAGTATCATGTCATCTGCCAATAGTGACAGTTTTATTTCTTCTTTTCCTATTTGGATTCCTTTTATTTCTTTTTCTTCTCTGATTGCTGTCGCTAAAACTTCCAAAAGTATGTTGAATAGGAGTGGTGAGAGTGGGCAACCTTGTCCTGTTCCTGATCTTAGTGGAAATGGTTTCAGTTTTTTCACACTTGAGAACGATGTTGGCTGTGGGTTTGTCAGCCTTTATTATTTGAGGTAAGTTCCCTCTATGTCTACTTTCTGGAGAGTTTTTATCGTAAATGGGTGTTGAATTTTGTCAGAAGTTTTTTTTGCATCTATTGAGATGGTTTTTCTCCTTCAGTTTGTTACTATGGTGTATCACATTGATTGATTGGCGTATATTGAAGAATCCTTGCATTCCTGGGATAAACCCCACTTGATCATGATGTATGATCCTTTTAATGTGCTGTTGGATTCTGCTTGCTAGTATTTTGTTGAG
>NC_041225.1:88491367-88492061 GCF_002837175.3 Physeter macrocephalus
TTGATTTCCTCTTTGATTTCTTCAGTGATCTCTTGGTTTTTAGTAGTGTATTATTTAGCCTCCATATGTTTGTATTTTTTACAGTTTTTTTCTGTAATTGATATCTAGTCTCATAGCATTGTGGTCAGAAAAGATACTTGATACAATTTTGATTTTCTTAAATTTACCAAAGCTTGATTTGTGACCCAGTATATGATGTATCCTGGAGAATGTTCCATTAGCACTTGAGAAGAAAGTGTATTCTATTGTTTTTGGATGGAATGTCCTATAAATATCAATTAAGTCCATCTTGTTTGATATATCATTTAAAGCTTGTGTTTCCTTATTTATTTTCATTTTGGATGATCTGTCCATTGGTGAAAGTGGGGTGTTAAAGTCCCCTACTATTATTGTATTACTGTCGATTTTCCCCTTTTATTGCTGTTAGCCTTTGCCTTATGTACTGAGGTGCTCCTATGTTGGGTTCATAAATACTTACAGTTGTTATATCTTCTTGGATTGATCCCTTGATCATTATGTAGTGGCCTTCTTTGTCTCTTATAGTAGTCTTTATTTTAAAGTCTATTTTGTCTGATATGAGAATTGCTACTCCAGCTTTCTTTTGATTGCCATTTGCGTGGAATATCTTTTTCCTCACTTTCAGTCTGTATGTGTCCCTAGGTCTGAAGTGGTCTCTTGTAGACAGCATATATAC
>NC_041225.1:88492852-88495907 GCF_002837175.3 Physeter macrocephalus
CTGTAATTGATATCTAGTCTCATAGCATTGTGGTCAGAAAAGATACTTGATACAATTTTGATTTTCTTAAATTTACCAAGGCTTGATTTGTGACCCAGTATATGATGTATCCTGGAGAATGTTCCATTAGCACTTGAGAAGAAAGTGTATTCTATTGTTTTTGGATGGAATGTCCTATAAATATCAATTAAGTCCATCTTGTTTGATATATCATTTAAAGCTTGTGTTTCCTTATTTATTTTCATTTTGGATGATCTGTCCATTGGTGAAAGTGGGGTGTTAAAGTCCCCTACTATTATTGTATTACTGTCGATTTTCCCCTTTTATGGCTGTTAGCCTTTGCCTTACATACTGAGGTGCTCTTATGTTGGGTTCATAAATACTTACAATTGTTATATCTTCTTGGACTGATCCCTTGATCATTATGTAGTGGCCTTCTTTGTCTCTTGTAATAGTCTTTATTTTAAAGTCTATTTTGTCTGATATGAGAATTGCTACTCCAGCCTTCTTTTGATTGCCATTTGCGTGGAATATCTTTTTCCTCACTTTCAGTCTGTATGTGTCCCTAGGTCTGAAGTGAGTCTCTTGTAGACAGCATATATACGGGTCTTGTTTTTGTTTCCATTCAGCTAGTCTATGTCTTTTGGTTGGAGATTTTTTTTTTTTTACTCATTCAACAAATATTTATTGACCATATATGTGACAGGTCACTTGGGATATCACAATGAACAAAACGAAGTCTTAACTCTCATGGAGCTTTTATTCTAGTGTTGAAGACAGATAATAAAAATATATTTTTCAAGTGATGATAAATGCTATGAAGCAAAGAAGGGAGCAGAGTGACTGAGAGGTTCTGTTCAATATAGGGCAGCCAGAGAATGTGACAATTGCTTTGTTAATATTAACAGTATTAATCAATATTGTGCAATAAAATGATCAACTATTAAGCACTTTTTTTGGTGCCTACAAGAATAAAAATAGCAATATTTGAGTACTTCTAGTGCCAGGCATTATTTAACTTACCCTTACAACAAATCTGAGGTAGGTATTATTATTATTTCTAATTTACAGTAGGCAAAAGTGAGCCTTAGAGAGGCTGTTTCAGTTATCTATTGCTGTGTAACAAAGCATCTCAAAGTTACCGACCCAAAACAACAACTTATTTGGTCAGGGCTTGATGGGGCCAGCACGTCGGCTCACATGGATGGCTTGACTGGAGCTGAAGGATGCACTTCCAAGGTGGCCTCATAAATATGGTTGGCAAGTTGGTTCTGTAAACTGGAAGCTTAGCTGGGACCACTGGCAAGGGGCTTCACTTATCTTCCACATGGCCTATCCAAATAGCAAGGTTGGGCCTCTCACAGCATGGTGGTCTCAGTGTACTTAGACTTTTTAAATGGCCACTAACTTCTTAAATGGCCACCCTAGGGCACAAATGTGAGCGCTACCAGGCCTTCTTAATACCTGGACTCAGAAGTCTCAGAATGTTTTTCTTGCCATATTCCATTAGTTAAAGGTCACAGAGCCAGCCTAGATTCAAGAGGAGGGACTACTCAGGGTCATGAATGCCAGGAGGCATGGTTCACTGGGGGCTACCAATGTAATTGAATACTACAGTTTGCCCTTTGGTCTCTAATGATTTATGTTCCTCCTACATGTACAATTATACTCACATATCCCAATACTTCCAAAAGTCTTGTTCCACTTTTACATTGGCTCAAAATCTAGGATCTACCTGGAATCTTAGCTCATGGTACTAAGCACCTCCCTGTATGCTTAGGCCAGAATCACTCATTCTCCTTAATACCTCTCACTTTCTCCTTCCATTTCAACCAAGCAACCTATATCATTGACTTTACTTCCTAAGTGTCTCCCTAATCACTAATCCTAACCCTAATCAGTTCACTTCCTTCCTTTTCCACCTTCTCAATTCTAAGCTACCATAATTGCTACCTGCACTACGGTGAAACCTCCAATTGTCTCTGTCATTCTCTCTTGCTCTTCCTTAATTCAGTGATTCTCAATGAGGGTTGATTTTGCCCCTTGGGGACATTTGGCAATGTCTGGAGACTTTGGTTGTCTTAACTCCATGTATGAATACATCTAGCGTGGAGATGCCAAGGATGCTGCTAAGCATCCTATAATGTACAGGACAGCCCCCCACAGCAAAGAATTACCCATTGCAAAGTGTCAGTAGTGCTGAGGTTGAGAAACCCTGCAATCTTTTCTTCACCAAGTAGCCAGAGGTCTTTTTCAAATGCAATCATGTCAACACTTAGCTGAAAAATCTTTGCAGCTCTTCCTACTGATTTTAGGTTAAGAATGTGAACCCCTTTTTTTCTGGTGCATAGGGTCCTCTGTAGGGTAGCCCCTACCAGGCTCTTTAGCCTCAGCTTGTGCACTCACCTCTTTGCTTTCTGTGCTCTAGCCACTTGGGCCTTCCTTCAGTCCTATACATGTTGCATCTCACTATGGGACCTTACCCACGCTCTGTCAGAATGCTCTCCCTCCTAACACCCCCCCATCCTGACCCTAATTCTAACTGTAACAGAAGAACGAGTGCAGGTGTTGGGGGGAGCTGGCATCTGGGAGAGATCCAGAGGCTCCATATTGATGATTCTGGAGTGCTGAGTGAAGCCACTAAATATACCTCTCTGCTCTCCAGTCATTATACAGAATCTTTTTTAAAAGTCATGATGGCACCCAGTGGGGAGGGTTGCAGCTGAATGGAGCAGTGAGGTGGGAGCCTGGCATTGCTGCCCTGAGAGGAGCACTGAGCAGTGCAGGCCCTGGTGGCTCCCAGGCTTCTGGTGCTCCCTACATGGGAATACAGTGATCCTGTCAGAAGCAGAGACTCCCAGGATCTTTGTTAACATTACCTGGACGTTGGTTGGAGAATTTAGTCCATTTACATTTAAGGTAGTTATCAATATGTATGTTCCTATTACCATTTTATTAATTGTTTTGGGTTTGTTATTGTAGGTCTTTTCCTTCTCTAGTGTTTCCTGCCTAGAGAAGTTCCTTTAGCATTTGTTGTAAAGCTGGTTTGGTGGTG
>NC_041225.1:88496783-88498028 GCF_002837175.3 Physeter macrocephalus
CTCCTTTTCGCAGGCTGCAGGTTCGTAGTTCCCACTGTTTTTGGTGTCCGCCCCCAGTGGGTAAGGTTGGTTTAGTGGGTTGTGTAGGCTTCCTGGTGAAGGGGACTGGTGCCTGTGTTCTGGTGGATAGGGCTGGATCTTGTCTTTCTGGTGGGCAGGACTGCATCCGGTGGTGTGTTTTGGGGTTTTTGTGGCCTTATTATGATTTTAGGCAGCCTCTCTGCTAATGGGTGGGGTTTTGTTCCTGTCTTGCTAGTTGTTTGGCATGGGGTGTCCAGAACTGGAGCTTGCTGGTCATTGAGTGGAGCTGGGTCTTAGCGTTGAGATGGAGATCTGGGAGAGCTCTCGCCGATAGATATTACATGGGGCAGGGAGGTCTCTGGTAGTCCAATGTCCTGAACTCAGCCCTCCCACCTCAGAGGCTCAGGTCTGATACCTGGCTGGAGCACCAAGACCCTGTCAGCCACACGGCTCAGAAGAAAAGGGAGAAAAAAAGTAAAAAAATTTTTAAAAATAAAATAAAGTTATTAAAATAAAAAATAATTTAAAAAATATTATTAAAATAAAAAAATAATAAGTAATTTAAAAAAGAGAGCAACAAAACCAATAAACAAATCCACCAATGATAACAAGTGCTAAAAACTGTACTAAGATAAACATGAAAATCAGAAACTAGTCTGTCGCATACAGCAAACCCCAAAGTCTACAGTTGCTCCCAAAGTCCACAGCCTCAGTTTTAGGATGATTTGTTGTCTATTCAGGTATTCCACAGGTGCAGGCTACATCAAGTTGATTGTGGAGATTTCATCCACCGCTCCTGAGGCTACATGGAGAAATTTCCCTTTCTCTCCTTTGTTCGCACAGCTCCCGGGATTCAGCTTTGGATTTGGCCCCGCCACTACGTGTAGGTCGCCCTCTGGCGTCTGTTCTTCACCCAGATAGGAGGGGGTTAAAGGAATGGCTGATTAGGGGGCTCTGGCTCACTCAGGCTAGGGGGAGGGAGGGGTACAGAATGCAGGGTGAGCCTGTGGTGGCAGAGGCTGGTGTGACGTTGCACCAGCCTGAGGCGCACCATGCATTCTCCTGGGGAAGTTGTCCCTGGATCATGGGACCCTGGCAGTGGCGGGCTGCACAGGCTCCCAGGAGGGGAGGTGTGGATAGTGGCCTGTGCTTGCACACAGGCTTCTTGGTGGCTGCAGCAGCAGCCTTAGCATCTCATGCCCGTCTCTGGGGTCCGCGCTGATA
>NC_041225.1:88498089-88531601 GCF_002837175.3 Physeter macrocephalus
GGGGAAGTTGTCCCTGGATCATGGGACCCTGGCAGTGGCGGGCTGCACAGGCTCCCAGGAGGGGAGGTGTGGATAGTGACCTGTGCTTGCACACAGGCTTCTTGGTGGCTGCAGCAGCAGCCTTAGCATCTCATGCCCGTCTCTGGGGTCCGCGCTGATAGCGGCGACTCGCGCCCATCTCTGGAGCTCGTTTAGGCGGTGCTCTGAATCCCCTCTCCTCGCGCACCCCGAAACAATGGTCTCTTGCCTCTTAGTCAGTTCCAGACTTTTCCCGGACTCCCTCCCAACTAGCCGTGGCGCACTAACCCCTTCAGGCTGTGTTCACCCCGCCAACCCCAGTCCTCTCCCTGGGATCCGACCTCCGAAGCCCGAGCCTCAGCTCCCCATCCCCACCCGCCCCAGCGGGTGAGTAGACAAGCCTCTCGGGCTAGGGAGTGCTGGTCGGCACCGATCCTCTGTGCGGGAATCTCTCCGCTTTGCTCTCCGCACCCCTGTTGCTGCGCTCTCCTCCGTGGCTCTGAAGCTTCCCCCCTCCGCCACCCACAGTCTCCCCCCGCAAAGGGCCTTCCTAGTGTGTGTACACTTTTCCTCTTTCACAGCTCCCTCCCACTGGTGCAGGTCCCATCCCTATTCTTTTGTCTCTGTTTATTCTTTTTTCTTTTGCCCTACCCAGGTACGTGGGGGAGTTTCTTGCCTTTTGGGAAGTCTGAGGTCTTCTGCCAGCTTTCAGTAGGTGTTCTGTAGGAGTTGTTCCACATGTAGATGTATTTTTGATGTATTTGTGGTGAGGAAGATGATCTCCGTCTTACTCCTCTGCCATCTTGAAGGTCCTCCCTGTCAGTAGTTTTTCAGTCAACGATCCTTTTTTTTCATTTCCTTCATGCTTAATCTAGTTTCATTTGCTCACAGGGTGCCCCGTGCAGAGGTCTTGCCCCCAGCACTTCAGACCAGAGCTCCTAGGGCAAAGTGGCTGCACCCAACACCTGTAAATATTTTTGGCTTTGCAGGCAATTTGATCTCTGTTGCAACCTCTGCTTTGTAGTGTGAAAGCAAGCCATAGATAATACACGAATGAATGGGTGAGGCTGTGTTCCAATGAAACTTTATTTATAAAAACAGATGGAGAGCTAGATTTGACCCTCTAGCTGTAGTTTGCCAAGCCCTGGCATAGACAGCTCTTTGGAGAAGTTGGACAGGAAGTAAAGTGGAAAACTGAGGAAGTAATTGAGGGGGACAAGGAGTACATGAACGTGCATGTGCGTGTGTGTGTGCGTGTGCGTGTGCGTGTGTGTGTGTGTGTGTGTTTTAAGATGGGAGATTCTAGAGCATACTTTTTGCTGATGGAAAGGATACTGTGGAGAAGGAGAGGTTAACGGTACAGAAAAGAGAGTTTCAGTGTAGAAATAAACTCTTATATAGGCAAGAGGGAGTAGGATTAATGGTACACGGATGCTTAAGAAGTTGATTTTTTTTCTGTGATTTGGTGTTACTTTGTGTGATATGAATATCAGTGTTAACAACAAGACCGATAAGGGGAGTCTGTTCCTGTATGTGGTGTTCTGCTTATAGGACCATTTAACATGATGAACTAGGCCTAGAGGAGAGTTGAGTGAGAGGAGGGTAGAATGTATTACTTAACTTGTTAGATTTGGGGTTTAATTTGGGACTTTGTTGGATTGGCTAGACCTGGATCAATAAATGTAGCTACCTTCATTTTTCCTGCAGATATCTTCAAGGCCCTAACTCTGATTCTGTGAACTGACAAGCCCTAGGAGTTACAAAAAAACTTCTAGCTCAGTATTCTTGGTCAGTTTTTCTACCGCAGTTTACTTGGTATATTCCTGTCAGTTAACATAGGCTCACTTTGGCAGTTATTACACTGAGGAGAGAGGAGGGAAGAGGGTAGGCCTCTACCTCACCACTCTTCTGCCTCCCCCCCACTATTGAGTCATTGTTCTAGACCTTTTTGCATACTTTAACTGGGAATTTTAAAGGCATGTTTGTTCTTTTCCCTTGAGCAGTTCAGGCGTCTTAATGACCTCAAGCACATTTCCCCCCTCAGAGGTTTCCCCTACTGTAGGAATGCTTTGCCTTTTGCAGACCCCAGTATAGAAGAAGGATCTTCAACATATTAAATCAGTACATATTTTCTTGGTGAGCACAGACAGTAGTAATCCAGGCGGTGGATTCTTTCGCAGCTTTTTATGGTCATCGACTAGGCTGCATAGAAGAGAGTTACAGAGGACTTAGGCAATTCCTGTCTGCTGTGTGAGCCCCCTACAACACAGACCTGCTTTCTGAAAATGGCCTGTCACCTGTGTTGAAAATGTTTACCACCAGGATTGGGGCTTATGGACTGAAGAGGGTTTTCATTTGTGCTAATGCTCACTTTGCTGACTAACTTTTAAGACTGGAAGAAATTAGAGCCCTTAATACATCCATGTTATAGAATTTCTGCTTGACTTTTTAAATTATTTTTACACAAAAGTAATATTTGTCCATGATTAAAACAAATTTTTTTCAAACCATACAGCAAGGGAAATATTAAAGTGAAAAGAAAATTCCCATCTGCCAGAGGTAATCACTGTTATGTTTCTTGTGTGTTTATTTATGTGTTTGTTAAGAAAATATGCCCATGCAAACACATGGGCTCATGTCTTTATCTTTTTCTTAAAGCCTGAATGAGATCATACAATATATTATTTTCTACAATTTGCTTTCTTAACAGTCATATCTTTCCTCATCAGGACTCATGGATCCAGCATCTCATTCTGCCTTAGGGCTGTTTCTTCTGCCTGGAACAGTCTTATCCCAGATATTGTCATGGCTTACTCTTCCAGTCCTTACTTAACTGCCACCTTCTCAGTGATGCTTTCCTTAGCTGCCCTATCTAAAAGTTCAATCCCTTCCCTGTCACTTCTATTCCTCTTCCCTATTAGTGACTTTTTCCTAGCACTGATTATCTATAATACTTTTTATTTTGTCTATTGTCTGTTCCCCCACTGTAATGTACACTCTATGGTGGGGAGGAATTTGTGACTGTGACATTCACTGCCAAATCGCCAGCCTTTATAATAATTCCTGACCCCATAGTAGATGCTCAGTAAATATTTGTTGAAGCAACGATTGAATGGTTATGTTGTTTTACCACATTTGGGTACACCATAATTTATTAAATAATTCCCTACCATGTTATAGAATTTCTGCTTGACTTTTTAAATTATTTTTACACAAAAGTAATATTTGTCCATGATTAAAACAAATTTTTTTCAAACCATACAGCAAGGGAAATATTAAAGTGAAAAGAAAATTCCCATCCGCCAGAGGTAATCACTGTTATGTTTCTTGTGTGTTTATTTATGTGTTTGTTAAGAAAATATGCCCATGCAAACACATGGGCTCATGTCTTTATCCTTTTTTCTTAAAGCCTGAATGAGATCATACAATATATTATTTTCTACAATTTGCTTTCTTAACAGTCATATCTTTCCGCATCAGGACACATTGATCCAGCATCTCATTCTGCCTTAGGGCTGTTTCTTCTGCCTGGAACAGTCTTATCCCAGATATCGTCATGGCTTACTCTTCCAGTCCTTACTTAACTGCCACCTTCTCAGTGATGCCTTCCTTAGCTGCCCTATCTAAAAGCTCAATCCCTTCCCTGTCACTTCTATTCCTCTTCCCTATTAGTGACTTTTTCCTAACACTGATTATCTGTAATACTTTTTATTTTGTCTATTGTCTATTCCCCCACTGTAATGTACACTATGGTGGGGAGGAATTTGTGACTGTGACATTCACTGCCAAATCGCCAGCCTTTATAATAATTCCTGACCCCATAGTAGATGATCAGTAAATATTTGTTGAAGCAAAGATTGAATGGTTATGTTGTTTTACCACATTTGGGTACACCATAATTTATTAAATAATCCCCTACTGATGGTCATTTAGGTTTTCAGGTTTCCCTACTTTTATGAACAATGCTGTATTGAACAGTCTTATACATATATTTTTGTATTATTATAGGATAAATTCATAGAGGTGGAATTGTGAGTTTAAAGGATATACACATTTTAAATTTTGAATACTTGTTTCCCACTCCCCTTCCTCTCCTAAGGAAAAAGGTATTATCAAATTACAGTCCTGCTAAGAGTGTGTAAGGATACCCATTTCTCTATGCCCTTGCCTACACTGATTGTAATCAACTTTTAAGCCTTTGCCAATCTGATAGATGAAAATGATATCTTAATTTGAATTTCTTTCATATATAAGTAAAGTTGAGTACCATTTTATATAATTATTTACCTTTTTATTTACTTTTCTGTGTATCTCTTTTTTTCTATTGTTCCATTAGGTTGTTTTGCTTGTGTTTCGCCAATGCATCTTTGTTTGCTTTGGTACATTTCCTGTCTATAGACTGCAACCAGGTATAACCCAGAGAACAGTATACATCTGGGCCACAGCTATTCTCTGCCTAGAAAATTTCTAACCCTGGTGTTAACATCTTCATCTCTTCTTCTTGCTCACGTTTTTATTTATTAGTAAAAACAATCATATAAACATATAGCAGATGTTGGCTGTGTGCTAGGCACTGTGCTCAGCATTTTATTTATTTTTAAAAATCTATTTTAGTGTCATAGCAGCCCTATCAGGTAGTACTAGTTTGTCTCTGTATATATAATTTATATAGAGAGAGAAACTGAGGGATGGTGCTGGAGATCACACAGCTAGTAAGTGCTTAAAGCCAGGATTTGAACCTAAGCAGGGTGGCTCCAGAGCCTGCCCTCCTAACCATCAAGCTCTGTTGCCTCCAGTGTGGGCAGTGGGTTATGCTGCCCATTCTGTTTTCAGGAGATGCTTCTGCCCATATGTCCTCATTCAGAAAATTGACTGCAGTTACTGAAACAAGAGAAAGGTATTCATGTTCAGGTCTGGGAGTTTTATCTTATAAGCTAGTTTTCATTACATGGTTCAAAATCGAAATAATAAAACAAAAGGTATATAGTGAAAATTTTCACTCCCACTCTTGTCTCATCCACTCTATTTCCCCTGTCCTCTATTTTTGCTACTTTCTGTATATACTTCCTGTGTAACTTTATATACTTATAAACAAAATAAATGAATATATATACATGCACACAGGCATATCTTGTTTTATTGCACTTTGCAGATACATGAAACACAGAAATCTCTGGCCTCAGGGACTTTACAGTTCTTCAGGCTGAGAGCATAAATGAAAATAAAGTGTGGTGTTTATATGACATGTTACTTTCTTGGCTGATTGAGGCTTCAATACAAAGCACACTTAGCCTGCTGAAGGTAGTGAACGTGTGTACCTTGGTCTTTCGAGTTACTGAATAATAGGTCTCTTGAGCACAAGATCTATGCCTTATTTATCCTACTATCCTCTTCAGGACTTCATGGTTGAAAAATGAATCTGTGCTTGTTTTAAGTATAGACTTCAAGGAAACTTTTAATTCATTTTTCATGAACCCAAAGGACAATTTTTAGAATTGTTTTGATTTTGGAATTCATCCCTGCCTGAGGGGTCTTGTGAAATTGGATTGAAATGAAATTTTCATGTGCCTAATTAGAACAGAGGAGGATGGCTCATCTATAGAGGGTGTGTTTTGGTGGGGATCTTCTTCTTTTCCCTTTACTGAGTCTTCCTCCTCTGTTTCCTCCTACCCATGGGCAAAAACTGAAAAAGAGTCAGTTAATCCCAACTACATAACAGTGTTTTGTGGCTGTGGGCAAGCTACCCTCAATTTATTTGTTTTGGGTCTCAGCTTGTGTTTATTACAACCTAATTCTATTGAAAGACATCTTTGTTCAGAACCCCTCCAACAGTTCTGGACATTCCAGGAACCATGAGGAGGCAGTATGATATAGTGGTTGAAAGAGTAGACTCTGGAACCGGCCTGCTGGCATTGAATTCTGAACCCTCCATTTTGGCTATGACAAGTTACTGAACTTCTATTTATTTTCACCGTCCCCAAGTAGACATCATAAATGTTAGAGATCTTTGAATTGATTCCGTTTATTTTTCCCACTGAGCTTTACAGCCAAGGACAAGAACTGAAAGAGGAAATCTAGCACTTATGTTTCTCTAAGCACTTTTCATCAGAGATCATAATGCACGTTACATATGTAACGTGCACATATTACACACATATAACACATGAACTGTCTAAGCATCGCTTGCTTAATCTGGTGCAAGGAATATTCTTCTTTGACGGAACATGAATCCTAAAGAAGAAAAGCCAGCATTAACGGTCACACAGAGTTAGAAGTAGTAATAGAATGTGGGTTTTCTCTTAGCCTCCTGTCCTTGGCTGCCAAAGTGTTCTCTGAAGAATGATTTGTGAGAGGCCTTTTCCTTTGGAAGCCTGTTACTGTCATAACAAGAAAAGAATCTCTTTGGAGGTGTATTTTGGGGCACAGGATAGACTTTTTCCTCCCCATCGTTTTTGTTGTAGGAGTCTGGTGCTGCTGCACTTCTGATTTGGGAGAAGAGGGAAACACTCTGTTGCTCTTTACAGGGCTAGAGATGAGTGGGGAACATGACCTGTCAGGGTGTGCCTGTTACCCCTTACCCCTGCATGCCTGGAAACCCATCAAGTAGTCTCTGCAGGGGAAGGGAGTTGCATTGCTTCAGAGTCTTTTGGACATTTGGACATCTTCTTTGCATCACAGTCAATCTGATCTGTTCCCTTAGGCTCTTCATTGAGAAACTACCAAAGCATCGAGATTACAAATCGGCTGTCATTCCTGAAAAGAAAGACACAGTAAAGGTGGGTCTTCACTTTAACTGTTGCCCATCTAAAAGCTTCAAAGAAGCATAGACTAACTCCAAAATATAAGTAGCAGTATCTGCATCTGAGCATCATATCCTGCAAATAGGAGATAAGGCCATTTCACCAGATCAGTTACGAAATATCAGGTATGGTATGGTAGGGGGTATTTTAAATTAAATTATTTAAATTTAAATTATTATTTAAATATTTTTAGAAACATTGTTGCCATTGCCAACTTGACTTCAGTCTTTTTACTTCTCTACTTAATTAGCTGGCAATTGTTCTAATGCCCAGTTTTTGATTCTGTGTCTTAGAAATTAAAGGAGATTGCATTTCCCAAAGCAGAAGAGCTGAAAGCAGAACTGTTAAAACGATATACCAAAGAATATATAGACTATAATGAAGAAAAAGTGAGTATGTAATAGCAAAAAAAAAAAAAGGAAATTATTTTGGTTTCTTAGGCTGTGACCTAGGATTCTAATAGATATTTCAGCAGATCTTGTGATTTTAATGTGATATTTTACTTTATTGGCAAAGACCAGAAACTTAAAAAAGGTGTTTAGGCTGAGGATTCTAATACAGATTTAGCCTGCTTATCTAAGAGGATGACTTGAGGGACAGAATATCTATTGCTTGTCTGCCACGTCTAGAGCTAGAACCTAAGAACAATGAAAATCGCACTAAAGTATAGGGTTTTTAGATCAGAGAATTTGGGGTATTTGATACACATTTGATTATATCCAACATAGGATATACCTGTTTATAATAATTGGGGTTTTTTTTCAAGCTATTTTCAAATGATTCTTGTTAGGAAGAGTCAATTAAAACACATGAGAAGCTCTGAGACAGTGTCATTGGTCTGTGTCAGGTGAGAACACACACTGCAAGCACTTCCACATTTTTTTGTACACTCTACTGAATTCTGTTCTGGACTCTGATGTTGAAAATCAGTAGAGAGGTGAACAGCTATGTATTTCTAAGGTACCCAGTGAGTGAAAACCTTCATGAAGGAGATTGTTGCTTGATGTTTCTTAGTAGTTTAAAATGTCACTCTATATTGGACCAATCACCAGAAAAATTTCAGAGGCTTCATTCAGGGTTAAAATTCAATAGAGACCCCCAACATGGCAGTTGTAAGTTTGGATTTGGTTCTGTTTCACAGCCTTACTTGGGATACAGAATGTATACATGGCACACCAGAGGCTAAAATTGTCTGATACAGATTATGAGGTGCAGGCAGTAAGTTGCCTTGAGATCTTGATAAAGAAGAAAATGCATTAGTTAAAGTCATTGGGAAAAGGTACCGAGAGGATCAGGACTTTAACTGTTTTTGAAGAATAGGTGTATGGTAGTTAGATAGACGGGAGCAGCAGCTGTTCCACGGGTGTAGAGGTACTAAGGGAAGCATGAATTCTGTGTTGGGAGCTCACGCTAGAGCAGAAGTACGTTTGGGGCAATCTCCCTGCTGAAAAGCCTTGTCCTCCTAAGATGTGAAGTCACTTGAGTGTTAAGTGTTAGCCTAACTCCTATTCATTCTTTGTAGAAGAAGGAAGAGGAAAAATTTGCCCAAAACGTAGCCATCCAGCAAGAGCTGGAAAAGGAAAGACAGAGGGTGGCACAACAGAAGCAGCAACAGTTGGAGCAGGAACAGTTCCATGCCTTTGAGGAGATGATCCGGAACCAGGAACTAGAAAAAGAACGACTGAAAATTGTACAGGAGTTTGGGAAAGTGGACCCTGGCCTGGACGGCCCATTGGTACCTGACTTAGAGAAGCCCTCCCTAGATGTATTCCCCACAGCACCTGTTATATACACACAGCCTTCGGACTGTAATACAACTGTAAGGCCTGCCAAGCCACCTGTAGTGGATAGATCCTTGAAACCTGGAGCATTGAGCAACTCAGAAGGTAGTGAATTCATTTGCTTGCGTCCTCTTCTATCTCAGCTGCAGCCAAACAGGGTGTCATTCCAGGAGATTCAGCTACGACTACCTCCATGATCCCACTCATTAGGCTCTGGTCACAGAATCCATTTGATTAGTATTACCATACTGTGTTCTATCACAGCTATATTATAAAGTGGGCTTTGCTTAAGACATATAGTTTACCTGGGCCAGGTTGATTTTCTGAAGAGCTAAGAACATCCTTGAAAGTCAGACCCTCAGCTTTTAAGGGTTATACAGAGATTTGAAATGTTCAGTGAACTAGAGACCACTGTTGACCTTTTGTAAAGGAAATTTGAGATTTATAGTACCACTTTACAATTCAACCACTGACCTTTAAATAATAAAAAAGAGCTACTGAATTGTGCTTGCCCTGCAAATGTTCCTAATTGGTAAGGAGCTTAGTCAAGGTAAATATTGTATGTAGTCAGTGATAATTCAGTGTAGCCATAAAACTATTGAGTCTTTCCTCCTCTCACCAGTGTATGGCTATCTGAGAAAATAACAATAGCAGCAAAATGATGAGTATGCCTTGATTATTAGAATAGATTTTTTTGTTAGGAATTGTCTTTCAAGTAGTCATGTAAGGAATTCAGCTTCGCAGAAGATCCACTTAAAAGGACAAGGCAAGAGTGGGCAAGGGGTGCTGGACTCTTGAAGCCTGGCCTTCAGGGTTTCACCCCATGTACTCGGCAGGATTGTCTCTCACTATTATTCCTGAATAGCTCAGAAACTTCTTTTAAGCAGTAGTTTACCCTTGTGTTAACTTGCACGATTAAAGCCTCTTTTCTTTTCTTGAAATAACATACTCCCAATGGCTGTGGCAGGAGGTTGGAGAAGAGACTTTACAGCCCTTTTTCTTCTGCCATAAGGATGAGATCCCCACGCACTGCCTACAGTTGCGGGACCCCAGTGATTTAGCATTGCTCTCCCAGGGCTGCCAGCTCTGAGGTCTGCTTGGGGAGGCTGTGGCCCATGATCTCAGACGTTTCTTCTTTCTCCATTACAGCTCCTACAATCGATGGACTGCGCCACGTGGTGGTGCCTGGGAAGCTCTGCCCACAGTTTCTCCAGTTGGCCAGTGCCAACACTGCCCGGGGAGTAGAGACATGTGGAATTCTCTGTGGAAAACTGGTAAAAGACAAATGCTTTCCTGAGCTGAGACTGTTTCTTCCCCCTTGGCCTCCTGTGACTCTCAGAGAAGATATCCAGGGTCAGTTACTCTGTGTGCCAGTCCTTCTGCCAAAGAGCCATGGGCAGCATAATGCAATGTCACCTTGATTTTAGTGACACTGTATTTGATTGATTTTCAGAGTCCCTTGAACTGAACTGATTATTTTAATGCCAGTGGTAAGAAATACCTATTTCTAAACTTGGTAGGAAGATCCTGTATATCAGCTTTCGAACACCGACTTTATGGCAGGACCTGGGAATATGAAATATGTAAGGCACAGAGCATGTGTCCGCAAAAAGTACCCAAGCACTTGGGAGGGATGGGAGATATACACCAAAAGATAGATAGTCTGCTGACTAGTATGTACAATAAAAGCGCTAGGAATTATAAGGAAAGAAGGATCATTAAATGGAGGTGCTTAAAGAACCCATTACTAACTGCTGCATAAATAAACACATAAGGTGGAGGAGACTTAAACTGAGCTTTAAAGGATGGGAAGGGCTTAGAGAAATAGTAAAAGGAAACTACTCTAGACATGAACAAAGGAAGAGAAATGGTACTATACCCAGAGCTGCTTAAGAATCATGAGTAGACCTGTTTGGCTGCAGCAGGGAATTCCCACAGGGCTGTGGGCACCTGTGGCTTTGCAGAGGGCCCCAAGCAATGTACTTGGGCAGTCAAGGTTGTGAACATGACTGACATAAGGGACTCACCTCACGAAGAAGACTCATGCTGGGGGGAAGGGCCTTCGCTTGTATAGATGTTTAACTTTCCACCGCTGTGACAGAGTGGGGTTGCCTAAGTGCCAGGGAATTGTGATGAGTTGTTTTCTCATTTGACAGATGAGGAATGAATTTACCATTACCCATGTCCTCATCCCCAAGCAAAGTGCTGGGTCTGATTATTGCAACACCGAGAACGAAGAAGAGCTTTTCCTCATACAGGATCAGCAGGGTCTCATCACACTGGGCTGGATTCACGTAAGCAATTCCGAGCTCTCCAGGGGTTCGTCTCCTCTTCTCACATGATGTTATAAACACACTGCTTATTTTTTTCTTGGAGCAGAGTGAATTGTATCCAGACTATTTAGATGGTTGTATTTCCCTCTGTTGGATGCAGACTTGACTTCCCTAGCATGCTTAACTGCTTGCACCACAGTATTGATTTCCGGACATTACTTAGGGCTTTTTAACTTAAAATTTTTTAATGGAAATGAACTTGTTTCCCTAAAGTCCCAATTCCCCTGTGAGCATGAACAGTGATAGGATGCTAGCCTAGAGTGTATGTGGACCTTGACGGTAGAGGCTATGCGTTACTTCGTACAAATGATGTTCCTGAAAGGTATATAAATCAAAATATTTTAAATGAGCCAAGGAAGTTAATTCAGATGCCTCCATTTGGTCTTTCTTAAAGCAGCCTATACTTTTACGTAAAACAGAGGGCCACCAATATAGGAGATTTTCAAGTGTCTGCATGTCTTAACAGTCTTCTGGTAATATTCAGGTAAAATATAATTCCATCCCTAAAGATTACTTCTTAATTTTTCTTTCTATTCCTTTTCAACCCCTCATTCTCATAGACCAAGCTGTTTTCCATGTTGTGTGACAGGGTTACATACAAACAAGGCAGCTCATTTCTGGATTTGGGAAGATTGCACACACTTGTATGTTAGAATTTGGGAAATACTGACCTGTGAGGCAGTCAGTGTGCCTCTGTCCTTTCATAAATATTTGCCTTTTATTGTGTATCCCCCGTTATAGTACATGGGGAGTAGAAAACTTGTACCTTATCCACCAGGGGATACAAATTTGAGTAAGATATGATTTTAGTCTTATAAAGGAGACTGACATATAGACAAGTCATAACTCTTCATGTGAGGCAGAATGTGCCAAGTGCCTCAAGAGGTGCAAACAGCCCTGTGGAATTCATAGGAGGGAAGGATCACACCTGGGGTGATTTTCTAGAATTTTGACAAGGTGAGCCAAGGGAGAGTTACATATGGAGGGGACAACATTGGAATAGGCAGACTGTGATCCTGGAGCATTGAGTGGTCCAGTTTTCTGGGGCTTATGGTTCATATCAGGAAACAGTGGTAGGTAAGCTTTCACATGATACATTAGGAGCAGTGTTCTGGAGGGTTTTGGGTGGACAGGCAGGATAGTTCTGCTTTTTAGTGAGGAGGTTGAGGCAGGGAGATCATTTAAGAGGTTAATGTGATGATAAAATCTAATAATGATGAGAGCTACAGTGACGGCAGTGCATTTGGGAAGGAAGAGATAAATATAGGATTTCAGAGGATGTGGGGAATGAGTAAGAGAGGATGATGAGTAAAAGTGATGACTTAGAGATTTCAGGCCTGACTCATGGGGGTGGCAATGATTAATCATCTCATAAGCAGAAACAGAGGCTCCAGCAGGAGAACTTACTTGGAAGTGGGGCAAATGGTGTCTTCAGTTCTGAGTATTTGACATTATATTGGTGGAGGTAATTATCAGGCATTTGGAACTTGGGAACAAGGTCTAGGTGGGAAAGAGAACCGGGAGACCTCTGCATAGAGCTGACCTTGGAAGCCTTGGAACTGGAGGAGGGTGGAGAGCAAGAAGAGATTCACTGGCAGCTTGAAGGACAGGCCACTTAGGGGAGCATAGGGAGTAGTCAGTCATGAAGCGAGGAGATGTCAGAGAAAGGTGAGGGGAGTGTTAAGGCACAGACGCCAAAGGAGGAGGAACGTCTTAAGAAGAAGCTTCAGGATGTTAACTATGTCACATGTTGCAGAGAGATGAAGACTTGTATGAGCCCTTTGGATTTGATGAGGTCATTGATGACCTCAATATAGTGGGTTTTAGGCAGATTAAAAAGTTTTAAGAAGTAATGGGTATTGAGGTTGTGGTGATAGTGAAATATATACTGATTTTTTGAAGAGCTTAGCACTGACTAAAGGAAAGGAAAGAGATGGAATGGTGGCTTAAGGAATAGCCACGTGGAGAGAGTTTGCTTGATTTATGGTTTAGTGTGAAAATGTGTTCTGTTTTTATTTTGTTTTTTTTAAAACCTTTATATTTGAAATGTGTATAAGAAAGTACATAAAATAAATGTGCACTTTAATGAATCATTAAACAAACATCTGTGCGCACACATTACCTAAGTCAAGAAATAGAGCGTCGCCAGAAGCACACTCCCACCTCCATGTCCTGCCCAGTCACCCTTCCTCTCTGGTATAGATAGTCCTTCACTTGACATTTCTGGAAATTCTTTGCTTTTCTGTATAGCTTTACCACCTAAGTGTGTATCCCTAAACTAGTTTAGTTTTGCCTGGTTTTGAACTTTATGTAAATAGAATTATATAATATGTATTCTTTTGTACTTGGCTTCTTTTGCTCAATTTTTAAGGTTCATCTGCATTCTTGTGTATAGTTGTCTGAACTTTTTTTTTTAATATATTTATTTATTTATTTATTTTGGCTGCGTTGGGTCTTCGTTGCTGAGCGCAGGCTTTCTCTAGTTGCGGCGAGCGGGGGCTACTCTTCGTTGCGGTGCATGGTCTTATTGCAGTGGCTTCTCTTGTTGCGGAGCATGAGCTCTAGGTGCACAGGCTCAGTAGTTGTGGCGCATGGGCTTAGTTGCTCCGCGGCATGTGGGATCTTCCTGGACCAGGGCTCAAACCTGTGTCGCCTGCATTGGCAGGCGGATTCTTAACCACTGCGCCACCAGGGAAGTCCCTGAACATGTTTTTAAGCCCATTGAGCTGGTGGAGTATAGTGGAGCCTGTGCAGGAGATGTCAGAGGTCAGGAGAGACAAGGTAATGTGAAGATAGGAAAGTATTAAATCAAAAGTACAAAAAGGGAGTCATCTTCATATGGGGGAGAAAACACTCACTCCTCTGAGACAGAATTGAAGGAAGAAAGAAAGATACAGGGAGATTTTTGAGGTTATAATTGGAGGGGTTGAGGGAACTCATTTTAGGTGATCTTGCTATCAACGAGGTTGAAGTCTAGATCCACTGCCCAGCAGGAGGAGACAGGTAAGTTTAAAAACTGGAGAAGATGGGAGAAAGTTTGGAGTAATTTCTGTTTAGACTTCAGGTAGCTCTTAGCCACAAATGAGTAAAAGGATTTTTTTTTTTTTTTTTTTTTTTTTTTTTTTCTGGTAGTACGTGGGCCTCTCACTGTTGTGGCCTCTCCCATCGCGGAGCACAGGCTCCGGACGCGCAGGCCCAGCGGCCATGGCTCACGGGCCCAGCCGCTCCGCGGCATGTGGGATCCTCCCAGACCGGGGCGCGAACCCGGTTCCCCTGCATCGGCAGGCGGACGCGCAACCACTGCGCCACCAGGGAAGCCCTAAAAGGATTTTTAATATCAGTGAGGGCCTAGCTAGGAAGAAATTTAGAGCCTAAATTGATAGTATTCCAGCTTTTTTTCCCCATGATATTTCTGTAGCATTCCTTCCTAACTTGGGATTGAAAGCAAACAAAAGCAGACCATAACGTTTGCTCAGATCTTAAAATTGGTAAGAGGAAAAGGCAAAAGGTCAGTTCTTCCTTCTGTACCTTGCCAGCTATAAATCAGGTTCCCTGGTCAAAAACTTTGTATGGTCATGTTTATCACCAACTATTGTGTAACCCCCAACTCAGTATTCAAGGCACTCCTTCACCTTGTCTTAGTTGGCATTGCTCTCCTGTGGCTGCTCTACTCATCCAGGCACCCAGGCTGCCCTGAGCATTCACTCTTCTCACTTATTTCTGCTCCTTTGGTGTATTGTTTTCTCTTCATAAAAATGCCTGCCTCTGTCTCCAGCATGGTGGGCACAGTGAGCATAACTGTTTTTTCAAGAAACTTGACTGTAAAGGGAAGGAGAGAAGGTGCAGTAGTTAGCGGGGAGCAGTGGCTCAAACAAGATTTTTTGGTTTAGTTTAACAATTATTTATTGATCCCCTGCTATGTGTCTGTATATCATCTTTCTAGCTAACCCACCTTTAGATTGGAGGCCTTCATCAGCTTGTGTAGGTCTTATTTGTCCTCAGTTAAAATTTCAGGCTGTAACCATGGGATGTAGGGTGTTGGCACAGGCCATTTGTCCCTAACAGTCTATAGGATCATATTCTTATTAGGTAGAAACTGTTTCTCCCTTGTGGTCATGAAAGTTCTTTCCTTCCCCATGCAGACCTGTGTGTAGATTTACGGTCAGCACTCAGCTAACATGTTCCTGTATTGCAGACCTCTTCCACAGTGAGCTGGTCACAGCATTCTATGCAGTTGTGCTTCTCAGATGAGGCTGCACGTAAGAATCATTTAATGAGCTTTAAAGAAAAGAATTTCCTTCTCAGGATGGATATTTCCAGGGTGGGGTGCAGGAGCCTGTGCTTTTGACAAGTTTCTCAGAAGCTTCATTTTTTGCACAACAGGGTTGAAAACACTGGTCAAGCGCACATATTTATTTTCTATGTTTTCCTGTCAGTAAAGATTGGTGGTCTTTTTGAGTCATATTGGGTCTTTCTTTTTCCATCCTTGTTATCTCACACCCCCTCTGAGATGAACGTAAGTCATAATATGGTCCATTTGTGTACCAAGAGTATGCTCAATGAAACATTAAATAACTGGGGGATTCCAGTGGTTAGGACTCAGTGCTTTCACTGCTGTGGCCCAGGTTCAATACCTGGTTGGGGAACTAAGATCCCACAAGCCACGAGGCACAGCCGGAAAAAAAAAAAAACCCATTAAGTAACTGAAAACAAATGCGATAAACTGAATGTAATTTAGATGGTGCTTTAACGGATTACCCTCAAAATTCAATATCTTGGTCTTTTTCTCAAATAAGACAGGGTCCTTATTGCGTGATTTAACTACCCTTCTGAAATCCCAGTAACCCTCTGCCTCTCATATCCTTGAAAGATATGCTTTAACCACAGGACAGCTTTTGCCACTTTTGCCTATAGAGCCCCAGACTCATGCTTGACCTTTTAACCCCTCCATCAGGCAGAAGAATCATTCATCTAACTGTGCTTTGTTAAGTCCTTGACTTCTACTAGGTTGTTGTATTGGGCAGCATGTACTGTCTGTTCCAGTATGGGAGACGCCATTGTGTCGAGAGAGCTTGTGAGGAGCCAGATAAGTCTTGATGGTCAATTAGAAATTGAGTCTCTTCACATACTCATGTTACACTATACTCGTTTACAGTGCTGCAAAGGAGGTTCATTACTTATTATTAACTTCAGGCATATTCCTCATGGCTGCTAATGGCTTTGTATGTAAGGAGATCGTGGCAAGTTATTGAGAATTACTTGGCTCTACCTTCCTTCATGGGCCAGGCTTGACTGTGTATTCTCGCTGAAGGGGTCCCTGCCTTTTTTTCTATTCTCAGACTCATCCCACGCAGACGGCCTTCCTCTCCAGTGTTGATCTACACACTCACTGCTCCTACCAGATGATGTTGCCAGAGTCGATAGCCATTGTTTGTTCCCCCAAGTTCCAGGAGTAAGTACATAGGGTGCGGTTCAGGGTTTTGCAAGGAGATAGCGGGGGAAAAGCCTCAGAGGAAACGTTCTCCATTCTTAAGACCTTGTTCTCTATAAAATATATAGATTGTGGTATTGATTGGCTTTTTTAAAAGGCTTCCTTTTAAGCCCTATATCCTGATAAACCTACTCTACTTGTTTACAAAAGTATCCAAGCAACAACCTAGGTGCTTTTATAAGAAAAGGACATAAAAAATTTGAAGTGTTTGACTTGAAGCAGTAGGAATTTCAAGAGATTGATATCAGATTAGAAAATTTCAAAATCCAACAGATTATCTCTGAAAGTTAACTTCTTTTTCATTCTAAATCCTGTTATTTACTATGGATTCTCCCAGTAAAACTAGCGTGGTGGCGGTGATGAGTCATTCTCTAACTCTGATTCATTCACCAGAGAAGAGACCTATGAGCCAGCATACTTTTGAAGCTGTCTCAAAGTGAGCTTTTCACTGCTGTGTGTGTGTGTGTGTGTGTGTGTGTGTGTGATTGAGGGGACACCTTTGCTTGATTCTAGACCTGCTTTTTCTTATTTCAGAACTGGATTCTTTAGACTAACTGACCACGGACTAGAGGAGATTTCTTCCTGTCGCCAGAAAGGATTTCATCCACACAGCAAGGATCCACCTCTCTTCTGTGTATGTATCTATGTAGAAGAAATCGGAGCTGTGCTTTAACCAGGGAGGACAGTCAGAGCTGATGAGGCACATTGTCCTTTGTGACACACATAGACGATCAGCCTTGTCACTTATTTTTCCAAATCTTCCTAATAAAAACATACATGGGAAGCGGTGTGGGATAGGAAGGAGTTTGAGTCTTAGCTCTGCTACGTAAGGACTGTGTGTCTTTGATCAAGTTACTTAACCTTCCTGGGCCTCAGCTTTCTCATCTGTAAATGGAGAGGATAATAATAATAATACATACTTGAATAGGGTTATTGACAGGGTTAAATGAAGTGATGCACAGAAAGTACCTAGTGCAGTAGCTTGCTTATTAAATGTTAGGTATTTTCCTTCATCATCATCAGTTGCTAAGCCTGCACTTTAATAAGAGATTTGAATTCAAAAGAAAAAGCCACTTAAGTAAAGTTTATTTAATTTTGGAATTTTGCTTTTAATTTGATTTTAGATAACAGGGATTTTTATGACCTTCTTAGAAAGTTTTTTTCCCCAAGTGATATTCTGTGAGTAAAAAGTTTCAGTTGCTGATAAGTATGTTTCAGTTTTTCCCCTCAAGTCTAATGTGATAGTATTGCTTCACACCATGCTGGCCATGGAGTATTATTATTTCTTTTGGGTTCCCTGAAAAGTGACCAATATGGAAAAGGGACTCAGACCCTTGTCACATAAAAGAAACTGGGGATGTTTAGGAGAGAACCCCAGGGAGCATCTGAGAACTGACTGTGTTAGAAGAATTATTGTATAAAAAGGTATTGGGTGTGACTCCCAGAACTAAAACTCAAGACCCTGTGGGCTGACAGTTTTCAGCTGAGTATGAGAAAGAACTTTCTAACAGACTTGTTCACAAATAGGTTAGCCTGCCTTGGAATGTAATAAATGTCTAGGTACCAGGATGTTGAAACAGAGGCTACACAATCCCCCAGAAATGCCTAGGCTTTCAGTTAGGATGAACTGAAATCCTAACAATCCCCCTTATGCATGCCAAGAGGGAGTATTCCCCATGTGAGAGTAGGTGTACTTTGTTATCTGGTTGACATAATAACCCAAAAAGCTGCAATGAATTCAGCAGTTATTTTAAATAAATGTATATTTTATGAATGTCTCTAGAATATACATACGTTTGAAAAATAAATGAAGGTATATGGGCCCACGTTGATTCAGGCTACAGCCTCTTGATTCTGGGTTGGTGGAAGTAATAATTCCCAGACCCCTTACCATGACAGCCATGTAAGTAGCAGTCTGGCTGCCAGCCTGGGAACCACTAGCCAGAATGAGCATTGTAAATAGGAGTTTTGTTTGTTTGTTTGTTTGGGTTTTTTTTAAACATATATATTTATATCTTATGACAATATACAAAAGATATAAGAAGTTAGGCAGTGAATTGCTTATTGTAAATAGTTTTTAAACTTGCTTTTCAAAGATAAGAAAACATACAGGAAGTTAAGTAAAAGATATCTTCCATGACTTCAACAAGTAAGGAGTTTTAAAGATGACTTTTCAGAATTTTCCAGGACTTTCCCTTTCTTTCTTTTTCCCTATTGCAGAGCTGCAGCCACGTGACTGTTGTGGACAGAGCAGTGACCATCACAGACCTTCGATGAGAGTTTGACTCAGACACTTCCCAAGAACTATAAAACCATATCAGTGTACTGTAGCCCCTTAATTTAAACTTTCCAGAAAGCTCTGGAAGCATTTTAAAATAGAATAGAACGTATCACCTGGGGGAGAACTGATTTTCTATTTCTGGTTTGAAAAGAAATAATTGAATATGTTTTTTAGGCACATCTGGAAAGTAGCATGATCATGCTAAAGCAACTTTTCAGTCTGCCTGTAACTAAAAAATTAAGTTGAAAAAATGTTGTAATGAATACCTGTATACCCTTTGTTCTAGATTCACCAATTGTTAACATTTTTTCCCTCTCAGAGATCCTTCTAATTTCTCTGCCAACTTGTTTATTGTTTACCTTTGGACTAATTAAGGGCATCTATGCAGAAATTTGGAAGCCATTTAGAAAATCTTTGGGTTTTTCTCTGGTTTATGGCAATATTAATGAAGCTTATCATAAGGCTGAGGGAGAGCTTGCTGCGTTTGACCAGATGGTGAGGCCCAAGAACCCTGAAGAATGATTTTGTCAGGAGTTATTGTTATTTAACAAATATTTCAGGATATTTTTTCTTCTACAATAAAATAACAACTATATATATTTTTTGTGCTCTAGAGTGATCTGTTGGATCAAGCATTGTCTAGAGAGGTTAACTAAATGGTCTGGTTATTTGGGGAAAGGTGAGGGGAAAATGGAATTTGAGATGTACCAACATCAAACGTATGTTCCGGGCTTCCCTGGTGGCGCAGTGGTTGCGCGTCCACCAGCCGATGCAGGGGAACCGGGTTCGCGCCCCGGTCTGGGAGGATCCCACGTGCCGCGGAGCGGCTGGGCCCGTGAGCCATGGCCGCTGAGCCTGCGCGTCCGGAGCCTGTGCTCCGCAACGGGAGAGGCCACAACAGAGGGAGGCCCGCATACCACAAAAAAAAAAAAAAAAAAAAAAAAAACGTATGTTCCAGTTCACTTATTTTTTTTTTTTTTTTTTTTTTTTTTTTGCTGTACGCAGGCTTCTCACTGTTGTGGCCTCTCCCGTTGCGGAGCACAGGCTCCAGACACGCAGGCTCAGAGGCCATGGCTCAAGGGCCCAGCCGCTCTGTGGTATGTGGGATCCTCCCGGACCGTGGCACGAACCCGTGTCCCCTGCATCGGCAGGCGGACTCTCAACCACTGCGCCACCAGGGAAGCTCCCGATTCACTTTTAATTGTTCAGTCTTTTCTCTCTGCCTTTTGCCATCTTCCAGGACTGTGAAGTCATCTCTGTTCTTTTGGTGCTGTCTCAAGTCGGTCATCCCATTCACTTCCTCCTTATGCCCTAAAAGCTTTCAGCTGAGGATAATAGAGCCTTTGTTTGGCATACCAGGTTACACTCCAAATAAATGATTATATTCCCATGCCACCCCACCCTACTAGTTTTATTGTGTTGGCTCTTCCTTTCTGACTTAGGCAACATCTAGGAAGATGCAGTTGATTCTGTATTTTTTCTATGAGCTGAGCCTAGTGTTATAAGGTGGCCCAGAAATTAATGGTATTGTTTGTGTCCTCTCTGGTCAGGGCAGGAGAGTAAATGCCTTGGATAGGAGAATGATTTCTTTTTGTATCAAAATTCTGTGGTAAAGAAAATTTGCAAATGTATGAAGTTTTGCTTCATTTTTAACTTTTGTGTCCCGAATATATTCAGTCTTTATTGCTTAGGTTAGCAGCCCTTGAACTTTTCCCCTGAAAGCCAAGGGTCTATATTCTTGTTCTTCTCATAAGTTCTTAACTCCAAAGATACTAGAAGTTCTTTCGTCTGCAGTTTCAGAGTAGGTGGGAATGTGGAGGTAGGTGGGTCCAGGCAAGGGAAAGAGAACCTCTCTGGTCACTGCCCTCCTTTCCTGCCGTAGCCCCAGAGGCAGCCTGGACTGCTCCCCCTTGCCCTTAACAGTTCTACAATTGCCTGGCCCTGCCCTTTCCAGGAAATTCACCCCTTCTTTCCATTCTCAAGGCTCCTGCTTAGTTTAGGATCTTATTACCCCTTACTTGAACTATTGCAATAGACTTTTTACCAGGTCTCTTTGTTTTTAGTGTTTCTTGACTCCAGTCCTTTCTGCCCAGTACAGTCAGGAGAAGTTTCCCACACTACAGCCATCCTCATGTTTCCTCACTTGCTCAAAAACCTACAATAGCTTTCCACTGCTTAAAATCTAAATTTAGCCCTTATTCCAAACTTTCTACATATGGCCACATGAAGCTCTTACCCCTGACTGCACATTCAAACACCTGGGGAGCTCTTTCAAAAATATCGATACTCACACTCCACCACCCCCCAACCAGTGAAATCCAAATCTCTGGAGAGGGACCCCAGACATTGTTCGTTTCTGTTTTTGTCTTTTAAGCTGCTAGGATTCTCAAGTGCAGCCAGGGTTGAAAACCACTGTACTAGTCATTTATACCGGGGAGTTTTGAACTGATTCATCACTCTCTGCACATCATAGACATTCAGCAAATGTTTGTTGAACCAAAGTGAACTGTATCATAGATTGCAACCACATTGATCATTTACTGTTTACCAGATCGCCACATTTTCTTGCCTCCGCACCTGTGCACAAGAAATCTCAGTAAATGGATGGGTGCGGGGAATCAGTCTGCAGTTGTCCTCTTCAGACCTGCTACAGTCTAGCCACGAAAGCGGTACTTTGCACAGGCCAGTTTTAGTGTCTCACTTCACCCTACATCTGTGGAAGAGACGTGCTATCAGGCCAGCTCACAAGGAAGCAGGGAGACTGGGTGGGGCAGTGAGAGAAAAGGAGCCAGAACTGTAGGGAAAGGAGGAAAGGAATATTGTGAATAAAAGGGAGTCAGACCACAAAACCTGAGGAAAGAAGCTTGTATTGAAAGGGTAACAACTACTCGGTAAAGAAACTGACTTCTGGGCTCCAGAAAGCCTTTCCACTCTCCCAAGCCACACAAGTGCCATACTTACTGGTCTGGACTGCGTGGGGAGAGAGAAGCAGTATCTGATTGCATCCCAGCTGGCCTCAGAGGCACAGACCCTCCAAAGTGCCATGGGCCAGGTGCAGAGACGCTGGTGAAGACTCTGCTGGGGGTCAGGCAGGCCTGGGTTTTTTCAGCTGATGACTTCCATGTACTCCTAATTAAATACCACCAAAGAGGAAGAAGAAAACCACTTAAGCCTTATAATGCTCTCTTGGGTACCAGACACCTTAAAAGGCATGGTGGGGAGCATTCACTAGTGGGGGGAAGCACTCCCTAGTGTCATGGTGGATACTTGTTGTTTGAGAAGCAAGGGTTTCCACTTCCATTTGGCACCCCAGAGTTTAAAATCATAATGCCTATCCCCTTTGACTCTGGTCACCTCTGGGTTTCAGTTACCCCAGTGGAAGGAGGTTTTCATGTGGGGGTTGACAGGACTGGAGACTTCTAGGAGCAAAGCCTTACTGACATGAGGGCCCAGTGGATCCTGTGACTTTGGTCTGCTTCAAGTGGACTTTGAGAACAGTTTTCGGATCAGACCAGAGGTTCCCTAGAAAACAGTCCAGCTTGTATTGTGCCTCCCAACCCCTCCCCACTATATATCTCAGTATATTAACCCCACCTGGGTTTGGAGACCAGTTTGTCCAAGGATCTTTCAAGCCTGTGAGCCCAGAGTGGAACTTCAGAGGCAAGGCTCAATCATTTCTTTTTTTTTTCTTTTTTTTTTTTTTTTTTGTGGTATGCGGGCCTCCCTCTGTTGTGGCCTCTCCCGTTGCGGAGCACAGGCTCCGGACGCGCAGGCTCAGCGGCATTGGCTCACGGGCCCAGCCGCTCCGCAGCATGTGGGATCCTCCCAGGTCGGGGCGCGAACCCGGTTCCCCTGCATCGGCAGGCGGACGCGCAACCACTGCGCCACCAGGGAAGCCCAATCATTTGTTTTTGTGAGGAGCTTTGCTTGAGGCACTGAGAAGGCCTGTTTGGAACACTGGAACATTATCCTCTTGAGAGGAAGTGCCAGACTGAACATTAAAGACTTTGCTTCTAGGCCCAACTATTCGTTCACCAGGAAGTCACTTAACTTCTCAAACTTTCTTTAAAATTCTGTAAAGTGGGATCAGTCTAATATATCTACCTCGAATGAGGATAGAATGAACTCCGTATACAACTATGAGAGTTGTAAAGATGCTATTCAATATAAAGATTTAAGCTACTTGTTATTTGTATCTCTGGAAGTGTTAGAGTTGAGTTGCCATTACTTCCACCTGCGAGACCTCTACCTCCTCCAACTTCCAGCTAGAGGACTCCTCAGATAGATTCACATTCTTTATCACTAACTGAGCCTCAGCTTCAAATATCTTTTCTGGTCTGCCCTGATGTTCTGAACTGGAAAACTGAGAACCTCAAGAATCAGAAGAAACATTCCAAATTTCTACTCATTTCCCCTAAGACCCAGAGCAGAGCCAGGACCTAAAGAGATTGCACCATATCTTTTAACCCTTGGTTCCATCCCATTCTTGTTTGAACCTCCCACTTTTGTTGTTCCAACTATTTCTTGAGGTGAAAGAAGAGGAAGAGAACTTAGATCCTCTTCACAGAAGTCTTTATTCCTTAGTCCAGGGTTGAATTTTTTGTTAACCTTTGCCTACTTGGGGTTAGAAGTGGGCCTTACTCTTACAGGATAAGCCCAGCATCATTCATTGTGCCTGTTGGATCCAGAATCCAGCCCTGTCGCACTGAATAACCATGGGCTTTTGTGTCCTTTGGTGATTAAACCTACTTCCCTGAGAGCTTGGTTCAATTTCTACCGTCAGTGTCTTCTTGAACAGATAAATTCACTCTGAGGGCTTCCTTGTTTGAGCTCCAGTGGCACTTGTAGCCTGTTTCCCACAATTTGGTATGTGTTTTTTTGCTGTTTTGCAGTGTTTTCTTATTGTTTTATGTGAGTCAGGTCACTGAACTGTCATGTAACCTCATGTCATGTAAGGATAGGACCATGTTTGCTTTCTAGCCCTGTGTTGAGGGCCTTTCAGTCAGCACAGTACTTCCTTACTTTCTTTTGCTGAGCCCTTCCTTGAAATAATGTCCTTGGTGTTGAGCCGTGTGTTAGAAAGCCAGGTGGACTTGTGCCCTAACCTCCGCCTGTGGGAAGCCATCTTACTGCCTTGACTCAGACATTGTATCCTGAGCCTGTGCCGCCACCCCAGTGTCACCTTGTGCCAAAGGTCTGAATACAAGCAAGAGCTCTCAGAAGAGGGAGCCAGCATTTGAGCTCTTCTTTCAGCTGCCAGGACAGATGATTGTGGGTGGGGGAAGATGTGCCTGCACTAAAGTCTGAAAGGCGGAGGTCAGAGACGTAGGAGGAAACCAAGAGACAGTGGTGACAAAGTCACTGCTATTTTGTCACAGAAACCAAGGAAAGCAACAGTTTAAAAAAGGGGGAGGTGAGTGGTACCAGATGGCTCAGGAGAGGTTTTCTGGGCTAAGGACCAAGATGAGTCCATGGGATCTAGCAGTTAGCAGAGGTCTTCCCTGACAACCCCATCTAAAACACCTCCACCCCGGGACTTCCCTGGTAGTCCAGTGGTTAAGAATCACCTTCCAACGCAGGGGGCGCGGGTTCGATCCCTGGTCGGGGAACTAATATCCCACATGCCGCGGGGCAACTAAGCCCGTGCACTGTAACTACTCAGCCCACGCACTCTGGAGCCCACGGACTGCAACTAGAGAGCAGCCCGCGCGCCACAACAAAAGATCCCGCATGCCACAACTAAGACCAGATGCAGCCAAATTAAAAAAAAAAAAACAAAAAAAAACCGTCTCTAAGGAACAGAGCAATAAATATGCACACAGTTTGAATAATTTTAAAGATTTAAAATTTAATTTAAAAATTAACAAATTTAATTTATTTTAATTAAATAAATTAAAGTTAATTTGTTTAACCTTTTATGATTATAGAAGGTTACCTCTTAGAAGATAAAAGAAGAAAAGCATATGAGAAAATAAAAACTACATATGTAGCCATTTGTCTTTATTTAGAGATAAATGATAATGCAGTATCACAAATTGAAACTTCTGAACTTTCTACAAATTATACAGAGAAGGAAATTTAGAACGTTAAATGCTTTAATATTTAATACGAAAGAATCAAAAGGCATGAAATAAGCATTTGACTCAAATTAGGAAAAAGAATAACAAATATGCTAAGAAAGCCAGGAGGAAGGAAAGGAGTATTATAGCAGATATTGCTGAATTTATAAATAGGAATCTTGTAGATAAATTCACAATATTTTTCTTTGAAAAAATAAAGTAGACAAAGAGGAAAAAGAAAAATATATACAAAATTAGAAGTGAACAAAGGGATACAACGGATGCACATTTTAAGAAAGTCCTATGTATAACTAGGCTAATGAATTTGCATCTCAATGAAATTGTTAAGAAACAGATCTCCAGAACTTTTTCATCTTGCAAAGCTGGAACTCTGTACCCATTAAACCACAACTTCCCTTTTTCCCCTCCCCCCAGCCCCTGGCAAACACCCTTCTGTTTTCTGTCTCAATGAATTTGCCTTCTTTAGATACCTTATATAAGTGGAATCACAGTATTTGTCTTTTTGTGACTGGCTTATTTTACTCAGCATAATATCCTCAAGGCTCATCCATGTTGTAGCATGTGTCAAAAGTTCCTTCCTTTTTAAGGCTGAATAATATTCCCTTGTATGTATATACCACATTTTGTTTATCCACTCATCTGTCAGTTGACACTTGGGTTGCCTCTACTTCTTAGCTAATGTGAACAGTGCTTCTGTGAACATGGGTATATAAATATCTCTTGCTGTTTTTAACTGCTGCAGAGCGTAGGAAAATAAAAAAACGAGCATATTTCATTTTTGTGAACACAACCTAATAAATCATATACACATATATTTCACATCAACCTCAACAATACAGATGCAAATTTCCTAAATAAAAGCATTAATAAATTCATCAACATAGTGAAGGAATAATGTATCATAACTGCCAGCATTTGTTGTGCATCCCCATTTAGAACTTGTACATGACCCCCCAGATAGTATGTGGTGGGCTAGGATGGCAGCCCAGGTCTGCCCAACCCTAGAGCCCATGATGCATTTGATGAGTTTGTTGAGAAGGTAACGTTGGCCCCACAAAAGAAATCCACTAATATAATACCTCACAGAAGAAGGTCAAAAGAAAATAAAGACCCAAGACTCTTTCATAGATAATAATAAAGTATTTGACAATGAGAATTAACATTAATTCTTTATTTTTCAACCTCCCCTAATAAATTAGGAAAGAAGGAAGCTTTGTTAACATGATAAAATATATCTTCTGAAACAACACCCAGCATCATTCTTAATAAAGAAATAATGTTAGGGACAAGACAGACCCTTTCTAACTACTGTTATCTAACAGTGTTCTGAAAGGATAATCTAGCCAATGTACTGAAGCAGAATAAAGAGCATACTCCTGGAAAAGAGACACAGTTTTTGGCTGCAAACTAAGTATCTACCTAAAAACCTAAGGATAATCAATCATTAAAAATGGTTAGGCCTAATAAGAGCAGCAAAGTTGTCCACTAAAAGATATATATATATAGATATATATAGATAGATAGATATATAACTTATTTGTAGCTTTCTAGTATAGGCAATAGCCAGTTGTGATTGGGAAAAGAAAATTCTCATTCACCCTAGCAACCAAAACTATGAAATACCTTGGAACAAAATTAACAGGAAATGTTCAGGACTTACATAAAGAAAACTAAGCTGTACAGAGGGACATGAAGAAAATAAATGGAAAGACCGATATTCTATATTCCATGAAGGGAAGATTTAATGCTTTAAAGATGTTAATTCTTCTTTAATTAAACCATAAATTTAAATGCAAGTCTACAAAAATTTTATTTTTTAACTTGAAAAGATTATTCTAAAATTAATCTGGAACTGGGACTTCCCTGGTGGCACATTGGTTAAGAATCCACCTTCCAATGCAGGGGACATGGGATTGATCCCTGGTCAGGGAACTAGATCCCATGTGCATGCCGCAACTAAGAGTTTGCATGCCACAACTAAGGAGCCAACAAGCCACAACTAAGGAGTCTGTGAGCTGCAACTAAGATCTAGGGCAACCAAAATAAATAAATAAAAATAAATAAATGATTTTTTAAATTAAAAAAATAAAATTAATCTGGAATAAGTGAAATAACCATTTTTCAAAATTGAAAGATGAAGAGTGTTGGGGGAAATTTTATTACCAGCTAATTCTTATTATAAACTTATAAGTTAAAATAATAGCATACTGGTGGAAGAATAGGTTAAGAATTAGCAAACTTTATTGTTCAAGGAGGTAAGACAATGCTGTAGATGGCATGGACCATATCTTGATGGAATTTGGTGTTGGTATGATGCCAGTGGCTTTTTTCAAGACAAAGTGAGGTGAAGAGAGGAAATGGGTAGAGAAGCTAACTACAGGGAATGAATGAGAAATATCTAAGAATAATCTTACTTTCTTTAGTCTAGGTGATGTTTTCACTTCTTTCACCCAGTAATAACCCATTACTATTTGTCCAACACAAGTAACATCCTATATTCTCACTCAGGCCTAGGAAAAAGAACAGAAATAACCCGTGGGCCACTGTGGGAGTTCTTTTTTGGAGTTGCCGAAGGCCACAGAACTGCAAATGACTGGTGTCAGACTTCCCAACCCACACTCAACCACGGTGCAATACTGCCTTCCTAAAATATGTATAGATATACTCATTCATTAAAACTATGGGAAAGGGCTTCCCTGGTGGCGCAGTGGTTGCGCGTCCGCCTGCTGATGCAGGGGAACCGGGTTCGAGCCCCGGTCTGGGAGGATCCCATTTAGTCTAGGTGATATTTTCACTTCTTTCACCCAGTAATAACACATTACTATTTGTCCAACACAAGTAACATCCTATATTCTCACTCAGGCCTAGGAAAAAGAACAGAAATTACCCGTGGGCCACTGTGGGAGTTCTTTTTTGGAGTTGCCGAAGGCCACAGAACTTCAAATGACTGGTGTCAGACTTCCCAACCCACACTCAACCACGGTGCAATACTGCCTTCCTAAAATATGTATAGATATACTCATTCATTAAAACTATGGGAAAGAAATACACCAAAATATTAATAGTAGTTTTCTGTAGGTGATAGAATTATGGCATGATTGCTCTCTTTTTTTCCCTCTATACTTTTTTGAGTTTTCCAAATATTCTACAGAGAACATGAATCGTTTTTATATTGGACAGAAAGGACAATGCCTACTACTTTCAGAAACCAAAGCTCCACTGCCCCTTCAATGTGGGAATCAAGCCAAGACCTTATTCTTGGACGGCATCAGTGAAAGGGTCTTAGGAATGCTCTTGGGCACAGCAGCAGAGGCATGTCATATATGGAAACCTTCCATGAGGGTGACCTCACCACTGGAACCCATTCAAAATAAACCTTGCTGCAAGGGCTAGCAGCAGAGATCTTTGGACAAAACCTGGAGGATGGAAAGCTAAGAAAGAATTGACCTAAAGAAGACAACTTCCGGGCTTTGTCCTGAGGAACCCCTGTGCATCCATCTGGGCTTACTGGCAGATCTCCTCTGTGCTCAGTTCCTAAGGAAGGATTACTTTACCCCACCTCGCCCTCCTCCAAAAAAGAACTCCCACAGTGGCCCAAGGGTTATTTCTGGTTTTTTTTTTTCCTGGGCCTGAGTGAGAATATAGGATGTTACTTGTGCTGGACAAATAGTAATGGGTTATTGATGGGTGAAAGAAATGGAAACCACACCTAAACTAAAGGAAGTAAGACTATTCTTAGATATTCCTCAGTCATTCCCTATAGTTAGCTTCCCTGCCCCTCGGTCTCCTCTCTTCATCTCCCTTTGCCTTAAAAAAAAGCCCATAGCATCATACCAAAGCACAATTCCATTAAGATATGGTTCATGCCATCTATAGCATTGACGCCTTTGCCACCTTGAACAGCTCTTTACATCCCTGCCTGCCATGCTTAAACATCTGTGTCTAGAACTTCTTTCACCCAGCTTAGTCTTCTATACCTTTCCATCGGCTTAGGAGGTTTAAATTATTTTTAATTGAACCATAGTAGACTCAGGATAAGTTCACACAAATATTTTACTTCCCAGTCTCAGTGCTGCTCTGCAAGCACAAGGCCTCTGATATAGGAGCTTCAACGTGGCCTAGGAAGAGACCATCTAATGAGAACAGAATCCTGTGTTGGTTTGAACTCTTTTCATTGTGCTTACAGAAAACTCAATTCAAACTGGTGTTCAGGCACAGCTGAATCCAGTGCCCATTGTCATCAAGGCTCATTATGTGTTCTTCTCTTAGCTCTTACATACTCAATATTTGTTCACTTAATTACATTTTTCCAATATGGTAGTTTTGACAGCTATAGGTTTATATCCTATTGTCTTGGTAAATCCAGCAGGAAAAAGAGAATTTCTATGTCCAACAGTTCCAACAAGTCCTGGCATTGAGTCGTTGGGTCATGACTTTGGTCATGACTTCATCCTTGGACCAATCACTGTGGCCAAGGGGATGGAATGCTCTGATAGGCCAGGCCTGTGTTGTATATTTATATCCCATCTGAACTATATGCAGTAGGAGTGGGGGAACATTCATTCTCCAAAGAAAAATCTTGACGGCATTAAGGGAGGAATGGATGTTGGGCAGGCAAAAGCAACAGATGCAACAATAAGTGCCTAGAAGAAAAAGCTACCGTCACCACTGTGGGCACAATGACCCCAAGTGAGCAAGCTAATAAAACGCAAATGAAAACACCAAGTGCTACTGGCTTTCGATAACAGCAGCTGGACTATGGGGTAGTAACCCTTTCACTTCCCAAAAGGTGGGTCACACATCCAGACCATGGGTCATTTATTTAATTTACATTTATTGAACACCTACTGTGTGCAGAGCACTCTTTAAAATACGCAGGAAGTAAATGTTATACTCTCTGTCTTCAGGGAGAAAATAATGGAATAAGATAAAGAAACTATACTCCCATGAATTAGCACAAGACCAACTTCTTCGTATTGATGAGTGTACACAGAATGAACACCAACTCCGTGCGTGAGTGCTGAGGGAACCCAAGTTAAGGAGAAATAAATGTTTTCATCTTAATTTATTTATACTCTACTTAGGTAATTTAATTTATACTCTGTAATGTTTTTGTATTCCACTTTTAATTCTCTCAACAAATATTAACTGTATACCTACTAAGTGCCAAGCCCCATGCTAGACTCTGGATACCTAGTAGAAACGTTTTCCAGGATATGTACCAGACCATGGGTCATTTATTTAATTTACATTTATTGAACACCTACTGTGTGCAGAGCACTCTTTAAAATACGCAGGAAGTAAATGTTATACTCTCTGTCTTCAGGGAGAAAATAATGGAATAAGATAAAGAAACTATACTCCCATGAATTAGCACAAGACCAACTTCTTCGTATTGATGAGTGTACACAGAATGAACACCAACTCTGTGTGTGAGTGCTGAGGGAACCCAAGTTAAGGAGAAATGAACGTTTTCATCTTAATTCATTTATACTCTACTTAGGTAATTTAATTTATACTCTGTAATGTTTTTGTATTCCACTTTTAATTCTCTCAACAAATATTAACTGTATACCTACTAAGTGCCAAGCCCCATGCTAGACTCTGGATACCTAGTAGAAGCGTTTTCCAGGATATGTAAAATACTACAAAGAGAAAATAAATTGAATGTAGAGGCAAAGGAATGTAGAATACAAGGATACAACAAAGCAGATTCAGTAACAGAGCAAAAAAGTAAGCCATGATCACTTACATTCCCACCATGGATAGACCACATGATATGTGATGTCATAAATAATATAAACATTTGTATAATAAAGCCAAACAGCACATAGAGGGTTATGTTTTTCCATATAAAAGATGGCATCTCACTAAAGCACAATATGTAGTAAAAGTAATTCTACTGGAATGCAGGGAGTGGGGGCAGGCAGTATAGTTCAGCTCAGATACCTAGCTGTCTGCAAATCTGGTTTAACCTAGGGATGTATTTTGTCATATCTGAGAGCTCAGGTGGACTGCATGGATTTTAAACAACTCCAAGTTTCTCTTTGGGGACATTTTAATAAATATTTAGTGACAGTGAACTTGGAATTGTAATCTTTGGCAAGTACCTGGAGTTTAGCTTCCATTCTTTATTGGCGGCTAAGTAAGATCCGAGGCTGTTGATTTTCAAACTTTTTTTTTTAACACAGCTCACCAAGGTGGAGTAAGAGAGCCCACGGCCCACTTAGTACATTGATTCCCACTTTACAGCAGAAAAGGGACTTGCAGTAACCACAAAGGGATTTTGTACAGCAAATTTGGGGAATCAAATTTTGAACAATATGGTTGTCTCCTCATTTATGAACTTGGGAATAACATGGGACTACCTACCTAGGTAATAATTTTGATCTGTAGCCCTTTTCTGTCCATAGTTTACTAATAAAGACTGTTGTGTATACAGACCATTCCTTTTCCAAAAAAAAGAATAAAGCCATATCATCAGAATAAAAAAGGGTATCTCCGTTTCTTTTTTTTATAGCAAGGGGCTATGCAACTAACTCATCCAAAGATACTATCAGTTTTTGTTTTTGTTTTTAATGAGTGGGAATGTACTGGTGTCAGAACTCAGCCTGGATCAGCCCTCAGGAATTTCCCCCCATTCTGGCCCATGAACTTCCTAGGTGTTATTCAGCGTTTCGTCCCACACGAACTCGCTTTCCAGGGTAACCACTCAAAAAACTCTTCTGGAGTCTGCCCTTGTTGCCAGATTCCATTCTCACCACAAGATATTATTGAAGTAAAATATATGTTTTCGTTTTATTGAGATATAATTGACGTATGGCACAATATAAGTTTAAGGTGTATAACATAATGATTTGACTTATGTACGTGAAAAGATGACCACAGTAGGTTTAGTGAACATCCATCATCTCATAGAGCCAGATGAAGTAACTCACTTGGGAGAGTGTTTGTTAGACTGTAGAAATAGAAAAGAATTCTTTTCCTTGTCATGAGAATTCTTAGGAGTTACTTTGGAGAGTTGTTACTCTTTTTTTTTTTTTTTTTTTTTTTTTTTTTTTGTGGTATGCGGGCCTCCCTCTGTTGTGGTCTCTCCCGTTGCGGAGCACAGGCTCCGGACGCGCAGGCTCAGCGGCATTGGCTCACGGGCCCAGCCGCTCCGCGGCATGTGGGATCCTCCCAGGTCGGGGCGCGAACCCGGTTCCCCTGCATCGGCAGGCGGACGCGCAATCACTGCGCCACCAGGGAAGCCCGAGAGTTGTTACTCTTAACAGCTTTCATTTATAACATAGAACAGTGTTAATTATCTTTATTATGTTGTACATTACTTCTGCAGTCCTTATTTATCTTATAACTGGAAGTCTGTGCCTTTTGATCGCTTTTATTCGATTCCCCCCCTCCTCACCCTCTTGTAACCTCAAATCTAATCTCTTTTTCTATGAGTTTGTTCATTTGTTTACTTTTGAAGAATAAGCGACCTACAACACTGTGTTAGTTCCTGGTATACAACATAGTGATTCGCTATTTCTGTACATTTCAAAATGATCACCATGATAAGTCTAGTTGTCATCTGGCACCATACGAAGATATTAAATAATTATTGACTATATTTCCCACATTGTACATTTCATACCTTGACTCATTTATTTTGTAACTGAAAGTTTGTACCTCTACTTTCCCTCACCTATTTTTCTCCTCCCCTTCAAAGTAAAATATTTTTAAGACAGTGAAAAAATGTATCCTAAACCTTAACTTTTGTGAAGTCCTGAGTGGTCTCTTACTATTTTGGTTTTTCACAACTTTTTCGTTTGACTTGTTAAAGGTTATTTTGGCCACCCAAGAACATTTTGAAAATTAAGGCTGATTCTAAATTATTTGCATTATGTTGTTATGGGAGAACCTCACTTTCAGAACACTACTAGTTCTCAGCTAATACCAAATTGCAAATATATCTTTTCCCTCAGCACTAGGGGAGGACGTAATGCTGCGGTTAAGAGCAGGCCCCAAAGCTAAACTGACCTGGGGTGGATTCCTGGCTCCCTCACTTGCTGACTATGTCACTTCAATAAGTGCCTTACCTCCCCAGCTTCAAAGTCCTCAACTCTCTAAAATGTGGAAAATACCACGTTTAGATAAGGGAATGCATACTGTTTGTAGCACATAGACCCAACTCAATAAGTAGCAGCTATCAATAATAGTAATAATAATAATAATAAGGCTCAAGGCCAGTAGTTTGCTCCAAATCACCTTTTGCGGGCTCTCATCTTTCAGAGGAATATCCTTGCCTTTCTAGAGAGATGGACAGAGGATCCTAACAGCCCAGGCTCAGCTGAGTCCCTATACGCTAAGGCCTTTCCCAGGGAAACCAGAGCCCTTAATCACAAAATGAAGGGGTGGGGGGGTGTCTTTCATTTAAAAGCCACCCTTCTGTGTGGGCAGGCCTGAAGTGTCAGATAAAGATTTACTTTTAAATAACCATCCAGCAGGGCTTCCCTGGTGGTGCAGTGGTTAAGAATCTGCCTGCCAATGCAGGAGACACGGGTTCAAGCCCTGGTCTGGGAAGATCCCACATAACCGCGGAGCAACTAAGCCCGTGCGCCACAACTACTGAAACCTGCACACCTAGAGCCCGAGCTCTGCAACAGGAGAAGCCACCGCAATGAGAAGCCTGCACACCGCAACGAAGAAGAGTAGCTCCGGGCTTCCCTGGTGGCGCAATGGTTGAGAG
>NC_041225.1:88531789-88543879 GCF_002837175.3 Physeter macrocephalus
CTCACTGCAACTAGAGAAAGCCTGCGCACAGCAACGAAGACCAAACACAGCCAAAAATAATACATAAAAATATAAATAAATTTATTTAAAAAAAAAAAAGAACCATCCATCAGGGAGGCTACCAACCCTACTTTTAAAGCCCTCCAGTCCCCCTTCCCCCATCCCTCCCCTCTAGCTTCTCCTGTCTCCCAGGTTGAAAATAGCCACCTGGGACACCACACCACAAAGGCTTGCCAGGAAGGATGCAGGCAGGAATGGGGGAGGGAACTGCCTGATAATAAGTAAGGGAAGGAACGGGGATCCTGGGACACCTTCCAGGTCAGCCCAAGGCTCAGAACTCCTAGAAAGTAGAGAGGGGTGTGATGTCCATTTCTAGCTCCTCCAGAGTTGGGGTCATCCCTGAGGGAAGGCAGAAAAAGGGCATGTGTCTTTTTACTTAGCTGGCTGATAGGTTTCAGAGTTCTTCCTTTGGCTGTCACTTCTCCATTTAACACTGTCCACTGACTGTGGTGGCTATCTCATAGCGATCACACTTGGGGGTTTTCGTATATACTGTGCAAACAGTGCCCCCCACCTAAACTGCACACTTCCTTGATATGGGAAATCTGGTCTAGTTCAAACGCTTTTACCCTCCCTTAGCCCCACTCTAGGGATACACCCTCCAGGGGCGCACCCACAGACTTTCTCTTGGCTTAGATATTGGCAAGAAGGCTGAAGCCCAACCACCTTCCCTGTACCCATTGGACCTGTGAGGACACCCCAAATGAGGGGTATCCAGTCTGCTCCACAGACTTCCCCAGTGTCTGCCCTGTCTCATTGCCTTCCTCCAAACCCCCTCAGGTGGGCTCAGGGAAGAGCAGTACAGCCTCTGCACTGGCAGACACCCAAAAGGAGAATGAGAACTATTGCACCTGGACCTTCCAAAGGTCCTCTTGGAATCCTCACTCACTCGGCAGGGGTTACTTATTAGCAGCCCTCCCCTCCCCACAGAGAAAGGAGAAAATTCCCTCTCACCATAACACTGCTCTCCTTCCAAGGCTGAGGGCTCCAACTGGGAAGACTCAGTTTCCTTCTCCCTCTAGCTTTCTCACATAGGTGTCTGGGGACTCCGAGTGGGGGCAGGGACGCTGCTCCCAGAAAGTAGGGGGTTGAGCTGCCTCTCAGTAAGTCTTGGAGGAGGCATTAGGATCCGTTTTTTGGCCATCTCCTATAGCTTGTTGTTTGCAGTTGGGGCCATAGGACGATTCAGGGAAACAAAAATGTTCACTCAACATTCTGTACACAGATAAGAGTTAATCTTTTTGTTCAGATCCTCTAAATCCTTCCTGATTTGTTTTGCCTCCTTGTCCTATCAGTTACTGAGAATTTTCTCAGTGTTAAAAATCTATCAACGTGGGCTTCCCTGGTGGCGCCGTTGTTGCGAGTCCGCCTGCCGATGCAGGGGACGCAGGTTCGTGCCCTGGTCCGGGAAGATCCCACATGCCTCAGAGCGGCTGGGCCCGTGAGCCATGGCCGCTGAGCCTGCGCGTCTGGAGCCTGTGCTCCGCAAAGGGAGAGTCCACAACAGTGAGAGGCCCGCGTACCGCAAAAAAAAAAAAAAAAAATCTATCAACGTGATTGCAAATTTGTGTCTTTCTCTTTTTCGTTTGGTCAGTTTTTGTCCTTGCTGTGTGTGTGTGTGTGTGTGTGTGTGTGTGTGTTAGGTGCATATAAATGTGGAATTGCTATATCCTCTGGTGGACTGACTCTTTTTTATTATAAAACATTTCTTTATCTTTAGGACTGTTCCTTGCCTTAAAACCTTTGATGCTAGTACAACTTTCTTTTGATTAGTGCTTCTTTCAGTTTTACTGAATCCTTGCATTTAAGGCGTATCTCTTATAAGCAGTGTTGATTATTGTTGATTTAATATCATCAAATATGCAGTCAAAATTTTTTTTATCTTTATTTTATTTATTTATTTTTGACTGCATTGGGTCTTTGTTGCTGCATGTGGGCTTTCTCTGGTGGCAGCAAAGGGGGGCTACTCTTCATTGCAGTGTGCGGCCTTCTCATGGCAGTGGCTTCTCGTTTCGGAGCTCGGGCTCTAGGCACCCGGGCTTCAGTAGTTGTGGTTCGCAGGCTTAGTTGCTCCGCGGCAAGCTTTTCACCATATTCCAAATTTCTCTTTTTTGTATTTTTCCTATTTTTCCAGAATATAGATCATCTGTGATCTGTTTCTATTGTTTGCTTCTTCTGTTTCAGTCCTACTTCCTGGTATTCCTGATAATTTTTCAATTGAATGCTAAATACTGTGGACAAATATTTGTACAGGTTCTTAATAGTATTATCTTCCTCTAGAGAGAATTTACTCTAAATTTTCACAGGTAGTTAGAAATCACCTTATTCCAATCTGGAATTGAACTTATTTTAAGCTGGGTTCAGTCTTTGTAAGGCCTGGTCTATTTCTGGCTTGCCCTTATTCTCTAGAGCATAGTTTTTTATGGGACCAGTATTAGTTAGCGTTGTCCAAAGAAATAGAACCAAAAAGAGAGAGAGAGAGAGAGCACATACAGCCAGCAGGCTGCAGATCCAGGGAAGAATTGCAGTTTGAGTTCAAAGGTGGTCAGCTGGCAGAATTTCTTCTTCCAGGAAGATCAGTCTTCTTCTATTAAGGTCATCTACTGATTGGATGAGACCCACCCACATTGTGGAGGATAATCTGCATTACCAAAGTCTACTGATTTAAATGTTAATCTCATCTAAAAAATACCTTCACGGAAATACCTCAATTAATATTTGACCAATTATCTGGGTACTGTGGCCTAGCCTAGTTAATACATAAAGTTAACCATCACAGGTCCCAGTGGAAAGCCTGGAGTGTTTGACAGTGCCCCTCCTCCACAGTGGGCTCTGAACTCCAGTGTTTTTCTCCCTAGCCTCGTAAGTCTGCCAAAAGTACTGATAAGCTTCCCATTCTCTCAGTTACTGCTTCTTGCTCAACTTCTTGGTCTCTGCCCTATGCTGCTTAAACACTGAAAGATGTCTCAAGAGGAAAATGGCATAGAATATCAAGTTCACCAGAATGAGTTTTGTCTCTCCAGAAACCTGGCCTCTTATATCCTATTTTGGTAGTTCGTTGGTGCCTTCAAATAGGTGTTTTCAGGTTTTATCCTAGGGGGAGGATCATTGAGATGCTGAGAAGACATTTTACTAAATCCAACTCCCAATTAATAACTCTTAATAAATGTTTGGTGGAACAATAAAAATACCTTCACGGAAATACCTCAATTAATATTTGACCAATTATCTGGGTACTGTGGCCTAGCCTAGTTAATACATAAAGTTAACCATCACAGGTCCCAGTGGAAAGCCTGGAGTGTTTGACAGTGCCCCTCCTCCACAGTGGGCTCTGAACTCCAGTGTTTTTCTCCCTAGCCTCGTAAGTCTGCCAAAAGTACTGATAAGCTTCCCATTCTCTCAGTTACTGCTTCTTGCTCAACTTCTTGGTCTCTGCCCTATGCTGCTTAAACACTGAAAGATGTCTCAAGAGGAAAATGGCATAGAATATCAAGTTCACCAGAATGAGTTTTGTCTCTCCAGAAACCTGGCCTCTTATATCCTATTTTGGTAGTTCGTGGTGCCTTCAAATAGGTGTTTTCAGGTTTTATCCTAAGGGGAGGATCAATGAGATGCTGAGAAGACATTTTACTAAATCCAACTCCCAATTAATAACTCTTAATAAATGTTTGGTGGAACAATACTTCCATAATATGTAAAATAATGCATATTATATTGAATTATATTTAATGGGGAAATGCTAGATCATGATCCTCAATGACATGTTGGGAACATGCTTCAGTATTATCTGTGTAATTAACAGAACACAGTTGCCTGGGTGCCACCTCAGATTCAATGAATTAGAACTTGTGAGGGTTGTAGGGATGGTTGAGAACACTGAACTAGAGGCATTCTCATTAAAGACAAGGATGCGGCCACAACAGTGAGAGGCCCATGTACCGCAAAAAAAAAAAAAAAAAAGCATGTTTCCTATATGTCAGTAATCAGTTAGAAAATATAACAAAAATGTTAATATAGGAGCATCAAAAAACGTAAAAACCTAGTCTGAGAAACAGAATTGTGCAAGGTCTATATGAGGAAAACCTTGAGATGTTACTAAGGGACATAAAGAAAGTTTTGAATAAATGGAAAGACATACAATTATGTAAAGGTATAGATGTTTTCTAAATTAATATGTAGGGAATTCCCTGGCGGTCCATTGGTTAGGGCTTCAGGCTTCACGCTTCCACAGCAGGGAGCATGGGTTCAATTCAATCCCTTGCCGGGGAATTAAGATCCCACATGCTGTGCAGCCAAAAATACATAAATACGTTAATTAATTAATTAATATGTAAATTCAATATAACCAATTAGGATCTCAACTCTTTCAGGGGATGTGGTGAGAGAATGTCACAAAATGATTTTAAAGTTTTTCTGGAGAATAAATGAGCAATAATAACAGAGAAATATTTGAAAGAGAATAATATTTACTTCAGCAGATATTAAAACCTAGAGCTATATTTTAAATGCTGAGATACTGGTGCAGAAATGGGCAAATAAAGGAAGACAGTAGAATATAGAAAGAGGGAACATGCTTCAGTATTATCTGTGTAATTAACAGAACACAGTTGCCTGGGTGCCACCTCAGATTTAATGAATTAGAACTTGTGAGGGTTGTAGGGATGGTTAAGAACACTGAACTAGAGGCATTCTCATTAAAGACAAGGATCCCAGTTGTAAGAGCAAAACATTAAAGATTGTTCTGAAAGTTCTAAATAGTGTAATAAAAATAAGAAACTAAATAAAATGTAGAAATATTGGTTTAAATAAATATGATTTTCAGACGATATGCTATCTACTCCAAAAAAAAACCCGTCAAACTAATGAGATAGTTTAGCAAGATGACTAGCCTAGTTTATAAATGATGTTGCCTAGTTAACAAATAATGCTGGTAATAGCCTTGAAGGAAGAGAGAAGACAGGGGAGTTTGATTCCTATCTCTTGTTTACATTAGAATAGATTTCAGCTGTATTAAAGATTTCAATGTAATAATGAAATAATGAAAGTGCCAGAATAAAATGTAGGTGAATATTTATATAAATATGAGTAGAGGAATTTTTTTTTAAAACATGGCCCCAAGATACATACCATGAAGTTTAAACAGATATTATTACATCAAAAGTTAAAGCTTGGGGCTTCCCTGGTGGCTCAGTGGTTGCGCGTCCGCCTGCCGATGCAGGGGACCCGGGTTCGCGCCCCGGTCTGGGAGGATCCCACGTGCCGCGGAGCGGCTGGGCCCGTGAGCCGTGGCCGTTGAGCCTGCGCGTCCGGAGCCTGTGCTCCGCGACGGGAGAGGCCACAACAGAGGGAGGCCCGCATACCACAAAAAAAAAAAAAAAAAAAAAAAAAAAAAAAGTTAAAGCTTTATCAGAGTAGTGTTTACCTTGGGAAGATTATCAACTGGGAGAGGTTACATGGAAACCTGATGTGGGTAATGATTATACGGGTATAGATTCATTGAGCACTTAAAATTTGTGTACTTTTCTAAATGTGTGTTATCCTTCAATTTAAAAAACCTTTAAGTAAAACTTCCTTTTTTAAAAAGATACCATGAAAATAATTTTAAAAGAAACGACAAACTAGGAATAACCATTTGCAACATTCATGGCATACAAAATGTTAATTAATATCTTAAGTATATAAAGAATTATTATAAATCAATAAGAAACGATTAGGCACGCTAATAAAATGCAAAAAAACTCCAACAGGCAATTTACAAAAGAAGAAATACAAATTGACAATAAACAAGAAAATATGTAAAACTCACTAATAACCAAATAAATGCAAATTTAAACCCAGTACAGCACTATTTTTCACCTCTTAGATTGTAGGGTTAAAAGGTTTGATGCTCCACACTGAAGAAAGAGGCAGCAGCCATCCATACTGAAAACAGCCCTCTCACCAAAAATATTAAACCCACGCAGGCTACACAGGGATATGCTCCCACATAAAAATAGCCCTCCAAGACCACAGGAGATAATTGTTTCTCCTAAACTCATAGAATAAGGGAAATATAAGCAAAATGAAGAAGCAGAGGAACCACTCCCAATTAAAAAATCAAAAGAATTCCCCTGAAAGAATAAAAAATGAAACAGACCTCTTCAGTCTAATAGACATGAGTTCAAAAAGGAGATAATAGGGCTTCCCTGGTGGCGCAGTGGTTGAGAGTCCGCCTGCCGATGCAGGGGACACGGGTTCGCGCCCCGGTCCGGGAAGATCCCACATGCCGCGGAGCGGCTGGGCCCGTGAGCCGTGGCCGCTGAGCCTGCGCGTCCAGAGCTTGGGCTCCGCAACGGGAGAGGCCACAACAGTGAGAGGCCCACGTACCGAAAAAAAAAAAAAGGAGATAGTAAAAATACTGAAGGAATTAAGAAAAGCTATTGACAGAAATGCAGATTGCGCTAAAAAAAGGAACTAGAAACTGTAAAGAGGAGCCAAAAAAGAAAACTCATTTGCCAAGACAAAACCTGAGCTAAAGGCAATAAATAGCAGATTGAATAATGCAGAAGAATGAATAAATGATCTGGAAGATAGAATTATGGAAATCAACCAATCAGAACACAAAGACAAAAGTAAAATATGAAAACAGTCTAAGAGACCTATGGGATAATATAAAGTGCGACAATCTATGCATAATAGGGATCCCAAAAGGAGAACAGAGAGGAAAGGGATCAAAAATGTGTTTAGAAGGAGAGATAAAGAATTTCTAAGACAAGCAAAAACTAAAAGAATACAGCAATACTAAACCTATCATAAAAGAAATAATGAAAAGTCTTCCAGAGGGGTGGGATAGGGAGGATGGGAGGGAGGCTCAAGAGGGAGGGGATATGGGGACATGTGTATGCACATGGCTGATTCGCTTTGTTGTGCAACAGAAACTAACACAGTATTGTGAAGCAATTATACTCCAGTAAAGACCTATTAAAAAAATAGAAAAGAAGCAAGAATCTATAGGTTAGAGAAAATCACAATTGGAAAGTAAATCACTTAAATAAGCCAGTATACAGATTAAAAAAATAAAATAAAATAAATTTTTGTGAAAGCTATAACCAAAATGAACCAGAAAAGGATAAACATGAAAATGTAAAAGAGGACATCAAAATCATAAAATGTAAGGGATGAGAGTAAGAAAATGTAGATGATTTTTTTTTTAGAATGTGTTTGAGCCTATATGACTATCAGTCTAAAGCAAGTAGATATAGTAGTGGGTTAACATACTTGAAAAACAGGGTAACCACAAATCAAAAACACACAATAGATTCACAAAAACCAAAAAGAAGAGAACACAAGCATAATACAAAAGAAAATCATCAAACCAAAACCAAATCAAACCAAACGGAAAAACAAAAGGATAACGAAAGGAACAAAGAAGAAATAAAAAATCAACTGGGAAACAAGGTTTAAAGTGACAATAAATACATATCTGTCAATAATTACCTTAAATGTCAATGGACTAAATACTCCGATCAAAAGACACAGAGTGGCAGATTGGATTAAAAAACTAGAGCCTACAATATGCTGCCTACAAGAAACCCACTTTAGGGCAAAGGACACACATAGATTGAAAGTGAGGGGTTGGAAAAAAGATATTTCACACAAGTGGAAATGACAAGGAAGGTCACAATACTCATATCAGACAAAACAGACTTTAAAACAAAGGCCATAAAAAGATTTTTAAAAAAGAGAGCTCCAAACCAAGATCTAACAGGACTCGAGAATTCTAATGAATTCAGGTATAATTCTAGAGTGGTGAAGGAGGTTTCAGGTGTAGTTTGATTAAACCATCCCTTAAACACATCCAACTCCCCTTGCTGTGAAACAATGATTATCTGGCAACTTCTGATAGTCTGGATCAAGGGTTGGTTGGCAAACTGTTTCTTAAAGGGCCAGATAGTAAATATTCTAGGCTTGCAGGCCACTTGGTCTCTCTCACAGCCAATCAACTCTGCTGTTGTAGCACAAAACAGCCAGAGACAGTGCATAAACATGGGAATGGCAGAATTCCAAGAAGATGTTATCTGCAAAAACAGGTGGCCAGCCTGAGGGCTGTAGTTGGCCAACCTCTGGTCTAGATGGGGAACAATATTACGTTTTAAAGAGAATTTGGGTTTATCAACAATATCAGCAGTAGTTTATACTTCTTGCCAAGTAATACATGGAACAGAACATCAATCACCCAACTGCTAATGTGATCAGCAAACCAGTCAATTGTGTGAGTAGACAGAATTCTGGATTTTGATCCTCACAGCACCCACAAGAGGCCCAAGGTGGGCAGCCAGTATACCTCCCTATCTATGAGATCCTATGGCTACAACTGAGTAGATGTAAGAATGAGCTCTAATAACCCAGAAGTCACCATATTGGCACCACTAAAAAAATGGCAGAGTTTGGAATAAAAATTGAGGGAATGTCCGTCAGTACAAAATCATCCCGACAATCAGTAAAATCCTCTAATGGGTGGTGACAAAAATTCAATAACATGTTTGGAGAAGAAAGATATCAAGTATAAGAAGTGGCAAACCAAATTCTGGTCCCCAAAGAGGCCTTAATACTAATTCTAGAAACTAATGATTAAAATAAAATGGTGAAACAAAATGTGAGGACATTAGTATAATTTGTCCCTCAGTTTAATGAAAGGTATGGAAGGTACTGATAGTCACAAGAGGATAACTGCAAGCTAACTCCCAAAGTGCAGTTAAGAATCATAACATTAATTAGATCAGCCATCTGCAGAAATGATACAAACCAAGAAATGTATGGTATCAGTTTTAGGAATAATCCAGATCTAACCTAGGTGATCTAGACAGTGAGTGGAACATAGTTTTCTTTTTTTTTTTAAACATCTTTATTGGAGTATAATTGCTTTACAATGGTGTGTTAATTTCTGCTTCATAACAAAGTGAATCAGCTATACATATACATATAGCACCATATCTCCTTCCTCTTGCCTCTCCCTCCCACCCCTCTAGGTGGTCACAAAACATCTTTATTGGAGTATAATTGCTTTACAATGGTGTGTTAGTTTCTGCTTCATAACCAAGTGAGTCAGCTGTACATATACATATATCACCATATCTCCTTCCTCTTGCATCTCCCACCCCTCTAGGTGGTCACAAAGCACCAAGCTGCTCTCCCTGTGCTATGCGGCTGCTTCCCACCAGCCATCTATTTTACGTTTAGTAGTATATATAAGTCCATGCCACTGTCTCACTTCGTCTCAGCTTACCCTTCCCCCTCCCCGTGTCCTCAAGTCCATTCTCTACGTCTGCGTCTTTATTCCTGTCCTGCCTCTAGGTTCTTCAGAACCTTTCTATTTATTTATTTACTTTAGATTCCTTATATATGTGTTAGCATACAGTATTTGTTTTTCTCTTTCTGACTTACTGCACTCTGTGTGACAGACTCTAGGTCCATGCACCTCACTGCAAATAACTCAATTTCGTTTCTTTTTATGGCTGAGTAATATTCCATTGTATATATGTGCCACATCTTCTTTATCCATTCATCTGTCAATGGGCTCCCATGTCCTGGCTATTGTAAATAGAGCTGCAATGAACATTGTGGTACGTGACTCTTTTTGAATTATGGTTTTCTCAGGGTGTAGGACATAGTTCTTGATGAAATCAATGGTAGAGCCTGATAAAATGACCTGATTAGCTGAGAGCCCTGATATGGTAAGCGTGCAGCTTCCACTTACTTGCTACAGAAGAACACTTACTACATGCCAGAAGCTTTACACACATGATTTCATTTATTCCTCCCAATAGTCAAATGAAGAAATATTATTTATGGATGAGAAAATTAAAGCTTAGAGATGTTAAGTTGCCTCAAGTTAATAATAGGGGGCAGAGCTGTAATTCAAACCCAGACCAGGACTCTACAACTAATTGTGTTTTCAAACGGATCATCTGTAGAACTCTATTCTGCAAAATGTTCTACTCTATTCTGCAAATCAGTTGGGAAATTCTGGGTATTTACTGTACTCTAGGACTTCTCTGAGCCTTTACTATAAATTTAAAGACCAGGGAAAATAACAACTGGATTGACTGGCCTTTCTAGACCATCTCTTTACTTGTCCTTCCTCTTTCTAACTGTACAAAGTGAATAATTAACAGAAAATAATACTTCCAGGATGTGGACTAGATATGGTAGGAGTATGTAATTAGAGTGTTCAAAAATGCTTGGATTTGAGACTCAGTATTTAAAAATGAATGTTTATATGTAAAAACAAAAGTAAAAATAGGGTTTTAAAAAAATTAAACTTAAAGGAGTACATTGGCTGGACTTCCCTGGTGGTGCGGTGGTTAAGATTCTGCCTGCAGGGGACACGGGTTCGAGCGCTGGTCCAGGAAGATCCCACATGCCGTGGAGCAACTAAGCCCATGTGCCACAACTACTGAGCCTGCGCTCTAGAGCCCGCGAGCCACAACTACTAAGCCTATGTACCACAACTACTGAGCCCGCGTGCCACAACTACTGAAGCCTGGACGCCTAGAGCCCGTGCTCTGCAACAAGAGAAGCCACCGCAATGAGAAGCCCGCACACCGGGGGCTACAAAGAGTAGCCCCCTCTCGCCACAACTAGAGAAAGCCCACGCTCAGTGACGAAGACCCAACACAGCCAAAAATAAATTAATTAATTAATTAATTAATTTTAAAAAAGAAATACATTGGGTAATAATTACAGTAAAGAGTATTCTCTAAGAATGGGAGTAAAAGCTGTTCGGCTCCCCTTGGTGGTTTGGCTCATAGAAGCTCTTTGTTGTAAACAGCAGAAGAAGATGCAATCTCTGACATAATTTAAACTGGGGAAAGCATTTAAAAAAACAAAAAGGTTTGATGCTCTCCAGTTAGGTTCCAGGAAAATGAGCACTCTCATACCTTAGTGGGAGAATAAATTGCAATGACTTTCTGGAGGTGTGGCTTAGCAAAATGATTTCTAATTAAAATGTGTATTCTAGGGACTTCCCTGGTGGTCCAGTGGTTAAGACTCCACTCCCAATGCAGGGGGCCTGGGTTCAATCCCTGGTCAGGGAACTAAATCCCGCATGCCACAACTAAAAGAGCCTGCATGCTGCAACTAAGACTCGGCGCAACCAAATAAATAAATATATATATATATATTTTTTTAAATGTGTATTCTACTTAAACAAGAAATTTCTCCTTTTGGAATGATCTAAGGAGATAATCCCATAGGTACACACACATAAGTAAAAGCATATTCATCACAGTATTATTTATAATAGTGACAAAGTGGAAACTACTTATTACAGTCAATCAATAAAGGACTAGTTTGATAAATACATTGAAATATATGCAGCCAATAAAATAGATAATGATGAAAATCTATGTTTATGGACACAGAAAAAAAGAAATTCCAAGACATTTTGTTAAGTGATTAAAAGTGGGATTTATTTATTTCTTCATTTAACAGATGTTTCTTCAGAGCCCACATGTGTCAGGCCCTCCTGTAGTCATGGGGGGATACAGCAATGAGCAAAAAAGAAAAGAAATTGTTGCCTTTCTAGAGCTGATATTCCAGTGGCAAATGAAAGATAATAAAAAGTGAAATAAATTATGTAGCATATAAAGCAATGTGTACAGTACTATAAATGTGCATTTGTATTGAAAAATATCTGTTCATAATGGTTGTCTGGATGGTGGGGATTTTTATCTTCCATTTCATACGTTTTCTTTTCTTTTTCTTGAACTCCTTTTAAATCAGAAGACATCAATGAATTTCTATTTTGACAAAATATAAAATGACAAAATTTTATTTTAAAGAGTGTCTGGATAAATATTTGCTGTTTCCTTCCCTCAGAGAAACTGAAACATCAACAACTGTGAAATGGGAGACATTTTTTGACATTAAAAAATAAGTGCTCAGGGCTTCCCTGGTGGCGCAGTGGTTGAGAGTCTGCCTGCCGATGCAGGGGACGCGGGTTCGTGCCCCGGTCCGGGAAGATCCCACATGCCGTGGAGCAAGTAAGCC
>NC_041225.1:88550820-88602394 GCF_002837175.3 Physeter macrocephalus
TCTCCAGTTAGGTTCCAGGAAAATGAGCACTCTCATACCTTAGTGGGAGAATAAATTGCAATGACTTTCTGGAGGTGTGGCTTAGCAAAATGATTTCTAATTAAAATGTGTATTCTAGGGACTTTCCTGGTGGTCCAGTGGTTAAGACTCCACTCCCAATGCAGGGGGCCCGGGTTCAATCCCTGGTCAGGGAACTAAATCCCGCATGCCACAACTAAAAGAGCCTGCATGCTGCAACTAAGACCCGGTGCAACCAAATAAATATATATATATATATATATATATTTTTTTTTTTAATGTGTATTCTACTTAAACAAGAAATTTCTCCTTTTGGAATGATCTAAGGAGATAATCCCATAGGTACACACACATAAGTAAAAGCATATTCATCACAGTATTGTTTATAATAGTGACAAAGTGGAAACTACTTATTACAGTCAATCAATAAAGGACTAGTTTGATAAATACATTGAAATATATGCAGCCAATAAAATAGATAATGATGAAAATCTATGTTTATGGACACAGAAAAAAAGAAATTCCAAGACATTTTGTTAAGTGATTAAAAGTGGGATTTATTTATTTCTTCATTTAACAGATGTTTCTTCAGAGCCCACATGTGTCAGGCCCTTCTGTAGTCATGGGGGGATACAGCAATGAGCAAAAAAGAAAAGAAATTGTTGCCTTTCTAGAGCTGATATTCCAGTGGCAAATGAAAGATAATAAAAAGTGAAATAAATTATGTAGCATATAAAGCAATGTGTACAGTACTATAAATGTGCATTTGTATTGAAAAATATCTGTTCATAATGGTTGTCTGGATGGTGGGGATTTTTATCTTCCATTTCATACGTTTTCTTTTCTTTTTCTTGAACTCCTTTTAAATCAGAAGACATCAATGAATTTCTATTTTGACAAAATATAAAATGACAAAATTTTATTTTAAAGAGTGTCTGGATAAATATTTGCTGTTTCCTTCCCTCAGAGAAACTGAAACATCAACAACTGTGAAATGGGAGACATTTTTTGACATTAAAAAATAAGTGCTCAGGGCTTCCCTGGTGGCGCAGTGGTTGAGAGTCTGCCTGCCGATGCAGGGGACGCGGGTTCGTGCCCCGGTCCGGGAAGATCCCACATGCCGTGGAGCAAGTAAGCCCGTGTGCCACAACTACTAAGCCTGAACTCTAGAGCCCGCAAGCCACAACTACTGAGCCCATGTGCCACAACTGCTGAAGCCCGCGTGCCTAGAGCCTGTGCTTCACGACAAGAGAAGCCACCGCAATGAGAAGCCTGCACACCGCAGCAAAGAGTAGACCCTGCTCGACGCAACTAGAGAAAAGCCCGCGCGCAGCAACGAAGACCCAACGCAGCCAAAAATTAATTAATTAATTAATTTTAAAAAAGAAGAAATCAGCTATCAAACCATAAAAAGACATGAAGGAACCTTAAATGCATGTCACTAAGTGAAAGAAGCCAGTCTTAAAAGGTTACATACTATACAACGTAAACTATATGACATTAGGGAAAAGGCAAAACTATGGGGGCAATTAAAAGGTCAGTGATTGCCAGGGGTTGGAGGGTGAGGAGGGATGAATAAGTGGAGCACAGAGGATTTTTAGGACAGTGATTCTTTCCTGTATGATACTATAATGATGGATACACGACATTATATGTTTGTCTAAACTTAGAGAATGTACAACACCAAAAGTGAACTCTAACGTAAACTGTGGACTTTGGGGGTTAATGATATGTCATTGTATCAATAGGTTCATCAGTTTTAACACATGTGCCACTCTAGTTGGGAGGGTGCTAGCGGGGAAGGCTATGCATGAGTAGGTGTAGGGGATATACGGAACTCTCTGTACATTCTGCTCGATTTTTCTGTAAACCTAAACTACTCTAAAAAATAAAGTCTGTTTAGTTTAAAAAACACACACACGATGATATGCCACTTCACATCCATTAGGACGGCCACTATCAAAAAGTGGTGGTGAAGGAAGTGGAGAAGTTGGAACACTTGTGAGCAGTTGGTGGGAATATAAAATGGTGCAGCCGCTGTGGAAAACAGTGTGGCAGTTCCTGAAAAAGTTAAAAATAGAATTACCATGTGGTCCAGCAATTTCACTTCTGAGTATATACCCAAAAGAATTGAAAGCAGGGTCTTGAAGGGGTGTTCGTACACGCATGTCTATGGCAGCATTATTCACAGTAGCCAAGAAGTGGAAAAAACCCAACTGTCTTTCAACGGATGACTGGATAAACAAAATGTGGTACATACATACAATGGAATATTACTCAGCCTTAAATAGAAAGGACATTCTGACACAAGCTACACCATGGATGAACCTTGAGGACATTATGCTAAGTGAAATAAGCCAGTCACAGAAAGACATATACTGTATGATTCCACTTGTATGAGGTACCCAGGATTGTCAAATCCAGACAGAAACAGAATGGTGGCTGTAAAGAGGAATAGGGCGTTGTAGTTTAATGGGTACAGAGTTTCAGTTTTGCAAGATGAAATCATTCTGAAGATTGTTTGCACAACAAAGTGAATATACTTATTAATACTGAAAGGAACACTTAAAATTGTTAAGATGGTAAATTTTATGTTATGTGTATTTTACCACAAGTAAAAATAAAATAGAAAATAAAAGAACTAAGGATGTTATGAAACACAGACACCAAGAAGGGAAAACATTTGATTAAACTCCAATAAGGCAAATGCTACCAGACAAAACCAAAAGGCAAATAAATGTTAAACTGGCGGGAAAATAACTGCAACCCTTGTGATAAACAAAAGGTTAATGGTATCACTAATGAAATATACCAAGAACTCTTAAAACTCTAGATAAAGGCAAACCACCCAATAGAAAAATAGACAAAGACATGAGCCAGCCATTCTCAGAGAAGGACCCCACCCCCAAAAAGTTTAATAAATGCCAAACATGTTCATTCTCATGAGTTACCAAATAATTTAAAATTTTAATTTTAAAACAAGAAGATGCTAAGTTTCTCCTTTTGGATTAGGAAATGTTTAAAAGATGGCTAATTGCCACATGATTCTTTTGGGCACAAAGAGAGCCAGAGAAGCAAAGATGCTCAGTTGGCCAACTGTCCACAGAAACAAACATCTTAAGATGAAAACACCTGTTTCCACATTTTCCTTTAAAAAAAAAACCATTGAATGCATTTCTTTCATAATCGGGAGGAAAAAACTAAACCAATTCTTATGTGGTGAGTCACATGAAAATTAGCATGTTTCCAAAGGTAATAAACAAATTTAATGGACCAAAAAAAACCATTGACACTCAGGCTCTGAAAGACTGTGAAAAAGGAAGTGGTCTCATACACTATTGGCAAGAGCGTAAACTAGTACAACCTTTTTGGAGGACAATTTGGCCATTTCCATCAGTATTTCAAGTGTTCATGCTTGATCAGACAATTCCACTTTAGGAAAGTTACCATGTAGATATACTCACACACACACAGAAAGGCACAATATATAAAGTTTTATTAACTGCAGCAATGTTTGCATAAGTGAAAAATTGGAAATGACTCAAGAGCCCATCAATAGAATATTGGTTAAAAATGTTATGGTATATCCCTGCTATGGAAAACTATGTTAGGGTTTAAAAAATTATATGAACTGATTTGGACAGCCATCCAAGAGTATTATTAAGAGAACATGGGAAGTTTCAGAACAGTTGTAAAAACACATGTTATAACATAATCCTGTTTTTATAAAATAATATAAAAATTACTTCAAAAAATCTGGGAAAAATCTGAAAGAAGACACATCATACTGAAAGCATATCTGAGCCATCTCTGACTCAGGTCTGTATGAAATTGTTGGAAACGATACACAATTTTGTATTCTTTGAATTTTTTGCATTATTTTTGAAACCAGGAAAAAACGCAAAGAAATAACTGTTTAAGGGTGGGATTCCTCATACTATAAAAAACTGAGTACCTCTGGCACCTGGTTTAGCCTCCGGCCTCCTCCACCTCTTTCTCTCTCTCAAAGTCAAGGCAGACTCCACCTCCCTAAGCATTTCCTAAGGGCTTCAGTTTATTCAGATAACCTTCCTCTGTGATCTCTGGACTGTTTGGACCCTGAACCACAACCAGTTCCCTTTGATTATAGGCTCTTTATTGTTTATAAGCTGATTGCGCCAACCAAGGTGTGAACATTCACCCTGGCCACAGTGCAGAATGATTAGAAGAGAATGGAGTCTCCCAAGGAGGGAGACTAGCGGGTAGCACACGACCTGGCACTGGCTCTTAGCTGCCCCGCCCAGTCGGGACTGACAGCACTGTGTCCCTGCTGGACATTTCCCACCTCATCTGCTGCCCTGCATGCCCCCCACCATCCACAGCGAGGCTTTTTTAGGGACCAGAAAGACTCAGGGAAGCTTCCCAGGGGGGCTGGAATTTAGACTTGGTACTAAGCACTGAGGCCAGTGGTCAAAAGATTAGTAAGTATACCTCATGATGGCTACAGTGTCCCTTCTCTACAGGGGCAATCACAAGCCTCCATGCAAAGCCTTCCCTACTTCTTTCCTCTGGGTTCTCTAAGCAGTGGCCGCTTCTTACCCATACCTTTGCCTGCCTCAGTCCTTAGTTAATGGGCAAGACAGACCTACACCGAGCCATTGTGTCATGACACCCAAGCCCACTGAGAGCTCCATGCAGTGTCTCCAAAGTGGGTGCAATTGTGCCTTGTCTGGTGCAAGCCCAGGACAGCTAAAAGCCAAAGGGAAATGCCATCCATACCTGGGAAAGCAATCCCATGTGCCCTCCTCACCTGTTTCCCCGCACACAAGCTCCTAACCCCTGGGCTGAGTCACCTGGGGGCCCAGGACAGTGTATGCAGGTATTCAATGCACGATTCTTCTGGTGAAGGGTAGGTATCCTGGACACCTGGGTGGGAGGGGAGAGGTTTTTAAAACACAGATGGCTGAGTCCTACCCCCAGGGTTTCTGATTCAATCCATCTGGGTGAAACCTGAGGACCTGCATTTCTAATACGTTCCAGATCATGCAGTCGCTGCCTTCCAGTTGGCCTGGGGACCATACTTTGGGAACTGCTGGGTTTGAAGATGGGGTGGAGTCGGGAAGACCAGTCAGGAAGCTGTGCTGGACAGGACCAGAGCCAGAAGCGTGAGCAGGGCCAGCAGGGATGGCAGGGAGGATGCAGAGCATTTCTGAGGGGAGGGGCACCAGAAAGGTGTCCAGGTGGGTGTGGGCATGAGGGAGAGCAAGGGGTCTAGACAACTCAGGTTTCTAGCTTGAAGGACCGAGGGGAAGGACTCTGAAGTAGGGAACCCAGGAGGCACAGCAGCATCGAGGGTAGGGGACGAGGATTCTGTTTTGGAGGGTGATCTGGGTGGGGACGTCCAATAGGCAATCCGTAATTTTAGTCTGGATCAGGCATGAGGCATTGGGACTGTGGGAATGTGGAGGTGAGAGTAATTGCCATAGAGCTGGTAGCGGCTAGCTTGGGAAATGAAGCAGCTACTCAGGAAGAGGACATGAGAAGAAGAGCGGGGGCCTCAGGACTGTGGACAAGCCTACAAGCTTGTGAGTCTTATTAGGTGTGCCTCCACGCTGAAGCAGCTACCTTGGGCTGTATTCCCAGTGTTCAGGAACTGGCAAAGGGAATCCAGGAAAGAAAGGAGAAAGGAAGGAGACAGTGAGGTTCCAGAGGAGGCTTACGCTGTCCTGGGCCCCCAGGTGACTCAGCCCAGGTGTTAGGAGCTTGGTGGGGGTGGGGGGGGCAGCAGGTGAGGAGGGCACATGGGATTTCTTTCCCAGGTATGGATGGCTTTTCCCTTCGGCTTTTAGTTGTCCTGGGCTTGCACCAGACCAGGCACAATTGTATCCATTTGGGGGATACTGCCCAGGGGTGGCGGGCATCAGGGCCTGAGTAGGGAGGTGCCGAGGGAGGAGGCCCACTGCCATTCTTGGTATGGTTCTCTCTCCAGGAACAGAGCTCCATCTGGCCTCACTCTGGGCAGCTTATAAGGCCTGGTGTGAGTTTTGTTTATGCAAGTGCAGCATAAAAGGAACAAATCTGCCAGCACCGAGGTTGCTGAGTCCTTTTGCATACATTTTTCAAATGATAATTCACTCTACCCAATCCCCTTCCCCCCCCACCCCCCCAAGGCCGATTTATTGAAAAAACCACCTTATATGGTAATACTGCTAACACACCGTCAGCTGGCCTTTTTAGGGACTCTGCTTAAAGAAGATCCGCCTCTGGGGTTTTATATTGCTCTGGTATTTATGCCAAAGACACACCAGCCCTCAGTCACTGGGAGAAGGACCTCTCATACACTCGGTGAGTACTGTACAGCTTCTGCCGTCTCTGTCTTTCTGGGGCTGCCTGGACCCCTGGGTGCAGGAGGCGCCTCCAGATTGGTCTGGCTTCTGCGACGCTGGCCCAGGTCACACGTCAAGACCCTCGGTGTGCAACTTTGCCTACAAGCACACTGCTGCCTGCCAGGAAAAGGTATTTCTGGCCATGGGGCATCCTGGGGCAGGAACAGCCTGGAACGGGACTCCCTGCCCTCCTAACTGGGTGGTGGGTGGGATGTGTCACCTGCAGTCTCTGCTCTCACTGCTCATCAGAGCCAGCGCAGAATTACACCCATGAGGTGTGCTTTGTCGTGGCTCAGAATGTCTGGGAGGCTGTTTTAGGGGAACAGACACTTTTCAGAGAAAGGACTTCTTCTCGGGGCATTTAAATCCAAACCAATTATGGCCCCTGTGTTTGTGTCTGCTGGGGATGGGTGAGTATTTTCTTCAGACCCCCGCGGGTCTCTCTGATTCATACTTGGCTAAGAGTTTTCTCACCCTTGAAGCCTCCAGGGTCATTGGAGGATGCAAAAAGTGGAGTGGAGTGGGGTAAATGTCCTGGGGCATCATGAGGTTTTAGGGCTGGAAGGAAGTGAAACCATCTAATTCGTTCTCTGATGAGGACACTGAGACCTTAGAGAAGTTAAGCAACTTGTACAAAAGACCCACACCTGGCTGTGAAACCACCCACCAATGCCATCATCTTCCCCCAACGACACACACACAGGCACAAATAATTAAGAGGAAAATAGACCAAGGGGCTGTGTCTGCTTTTGTGAACAGAGTCTGCTAACATCTCTTTACAGCTGAGGCTGGCTGGGGTAGTGATGCAGGCCTTGGAGGCAGACTCCCCAGCTACCAAAGTTACTAAGTGACCTCAATTTCCTCACCTGTAAAATGGGAGTAATTGTAATAATACCTATCTGGCAGTGCTGTTGTGAGGATTAAATGAGGTAATATATGTATAAAGTGCTCAGGTCAACACTGTCAGGTCCTGGCCCTGAGTGCTCAAACTTTAAAAATCACCTGGACAACTTGTTAAAACACAGATTGTTTGGTCGCCCCCCACCCCAGATTTTGACTCAGTAGACTGGAGTGGGGCCTGATAATTTCCATGCCTAATAAACTTCCAGGTGATGCTGAGGCTGCTGGTCTGGGACCACACTTTGCATAGGGAGGCTATAGCACTTGCTTTTATTATTTGAATGGGTTTAGAGCTTGAGGTTAGCCCTTGGGCTGCAGCAAGACAGAGATTCCTGTGACAGAGATGCATGGGCACTAGAGAAACTCTAATGAGCAGAGATTCTACATGTTATGCCTGGGAAACCAAGATGGGCAGAATGACAACAGGACCTTGAAGCTAGATTTCTTTCTTCCTTCCCTTTGTTCATTCTGGCAACATTTATTGAGCACTTGTTATGTACCAGGCACTGCCTCTGCTCCTTAGGGACAGTGTAGGGGCTTCTGCAATCACTGGGAGAGACAGATGAGAACCATGGAGAAGATAAATATATGAAAGGGGTAAAGCACAGGAGGAGCACCTCACCCAGCCCAGAAGTTATCAGGGAAGGCTTCCTGGAGGAAGGGGTACCTGAGCTGGGTCCTGAAGCAGGGGTAGTCCCAGGACAGAGGGCGCATGGTCTTTGGGACTGTTTAAGGAGCTCAACTCCACTGAATATAGATTTCAAGGCAGGAAGCAGGGAAAGCTAAGGTCAGAGGGGCAGGCAGGGGCAGATTACTAGGGATTGGGCAATGGGGCACCACAGAAGGATGATAGCAAGAGGTCTGCCCTCTGAAGGGACTGCCCAGGCAGCTGTGAGGGGAGTGGACTGAACAGGGCAAGAGTGCTACAACAGTATGCAGTGGTCCCAAGTTGGTGGCTGGAGCTGCATGGAGGCAGAAATAAGAGGGCCTGGGGATTGGTTGGAAGGGAGGAGGAAGCAGTCAGGGTGTTGGGCTTGGGTTCCATCCTGGGTGGGTGGTGCAAATCTCTGAGGGGCCATTCCAGTCAAAGGATGGTGATGAGGACAGCAGTCTCAGAGGTGGAGTTGAGGTGCCAGGGCATGGGGTGTAGATGCCCCATGGGCTCTGGAGCTCAGGAGAGGGGTTGGGACTAGAGCTGAGCAGGGGCAGAGAGTGAGTGGCCGAGGTAAAAGCCAGAAAAGCAGGCCCAAATGGCAGATTCCTGAGGATCAGAAATATTGCTAGCCAGAAGCCATTTTAAATTTAATTAGTGTATATTAACCAAGTCGAGATACCCCGAAGTTAACAAGAGATGCTGCTAGAATTTTCCACCGTAGGAGCGTTTCTTGTGAAGTCATTGTGTGGATATATGTGTTTGCAGATTATAATAAGCAGCTGCTTACTTGTCATTTGAAGCCCTCACTCCAAGATGTTTCCCCAACTAGTATTTGAAATCTCACTATCTGAGAGGCCCTCCATTTAGGACTCAAACTTTCCCCTAAAATGAAAACGGCTTTGGGAACTGGCATAAATTTAACCTTCCCTTCAATAATCATTGATTGGTGAAGTGGATCAATTCATCTCCTTCCAGTATGGCAGGCTTCATCTGGGGAGCACGCTCTAATGGAGAAGAGTAAGAGAGATAATAAGAATTATTATTTTTGCAGCCCTTTACAGAAGGGGCTGGCAAACTTTTTCTGTAGAGGGCAAGATAGTAAATATTTTAGACTTTGTGAGTCTAAAGGTCTCTGTCACAGCTACTCAACTCTGCCATTGTACCGGAGCAGCCATGGACAGTATGTAGTGAATGAGTGTGGCTGCGTTCCAATAGAACTTTATTTATTATTTGATTTTCATATAATTTTCTTGGGTCATAGAATCTTATTCTTTGGCTTTTTTGCAACCATTAAAAAATGTCGGGCTTCCCTGGTGGCGCAGTGGTTGCGCGTCCGCCTGCCGATGCAGGGGAACCGGGTTCGCGCCCCGGTCTGGGAGGATCCCACATGCCGCGGAGCGGCTGGGCCCGGGAGCCATGGCCGCTGGGCCTGCGCTCCGGAGCCTGCGCTCCGGAGCCTGTGCTCCGCAACGGGAGAGGCCGCAGCAGAGGGAGGCCCGCATACCACAAAAAAAAAAAAAAAAAAAAAAAAGTCAAAACCATTCTTAGTTCGCGGGCCTTACAAAAACAGGCGTTAGTTTGCTGACCCTGATTTAAATTGATTTCCAATTTATAAAGCACTTCATTTCCATTATTTCATTTGATCCATTATCCTGGGAGATAGATGTCACCATTTCCATTTTACATTTGAGGAAACTGGAGGCCAAAGAGGAAGCCGTGGGACTTGGCCATGGGAAGGGGTGCCCAGAGGGAGGAGAGCAAAGAAGGAAGGGCAGGAGAGAACTCTGAAGCCAAACCCTTCTCCTTCAGAGTGAGGGTAGGGGGCTCTCATCTTGTCCTCATGTTTGCTTGGGGGTGGCCAGGGGCATATGCGTGGGTGAGCAAATTCTTTGTGCTCATTATGTCTTTGGATTTTGGCCACTTTTCAGAGAGGAGCGGGGAGCTGTGTTTCTAACTCTGTGAAATCCTCAATGAAGCCCAGATGTAGTACGTGCTGAAAGAGCCAGAACAGTGCACTCGGCTTTCTGCGAGTGCAAAGTGGTTGTGACCCAGGAAACCACAGTGACGTTGGCTCTGGTTCAGTTGACACGCTCGAGTCTAGCCACAAATTACCAGCAAGTGGCTGAGTGAAGTTTAGAATTTCCCCTGGCAGAGACATTCCAGGAGAGCCTGGCTCCAGGGTCCAAGCCTTCTCCCCAGGCAGCACAGCACGGGCCACGCCAAGCTCCACTCCAGGCCAGCTGTCTCAGCTGCTGGGAAACAAAGTCCAACGTTCCTTCTTACTATGGGTGGGGAACTTCAAGGGGAGACAAAAGGGTTCACTGAAAAGCCAGACAGGCTTGAACTGTAAGTCACAAGAGAGAGGGGACCCCAGAGGGAGACGGTCACAGAGGTGCAGCTTTGCCTCTTGGCCACCTTCTAGCTTTCGAGGTTGTTTTCTCCTCAAGGTGGACCACCTGCTAGAACAAGGAAACCCAACTCTTTGTGACCAGCTTGTGAAGACTGTCCCTGTGTGGTTCTAAATCAGGCCCACATGACTGAGCAGCCCTGAGACTGGCCTGTGGGGACTCGAGCTCAGCTTGCAGGGGCAGGGGCAGAGCAGACTGTCAGGGGAAGGCCAGGAAAGTGGTGGGATTGCCATCCAACATATACTGAGCACCTACTATGTGCTAAACACCGATGCAGGGGCTGTAAACATAAATCTAGACCTAGGCATGGCATAGGAGGGGCTCAGAGGCTCAGAGAGAGAAAAGAACACAGGCCCTTTTGTTTTAGGGCTTTTGCTGCCAACAGTGCTTAGAGAGACAGAGAGGCAGAAGCAAAAACACCAAACATGGAGAAGTTGTGAGGGTTTCACTGAGGTGGTGGGGAAGGTGCAAGCCCAGGCTTTGAAGCCTGTCCTGGGCTGAGGCCAGCCCTGCCTCTCCTAGTGAGGAGCCCGAGAGCTAAGTCCTTTCACTTCTCTGAGACTTGGTTTCCTTATCTGTAAAATGGAACTAAAAATATCTTCCCTCAGGGCTTTTGTGAGGATTAAATAGATAATGTATGTGAAAGGCTCCCAATTTTTAAAAATTAAAAATACATTTTTACCAAAAATGGAACCACAGAACATATTGTGTTTCACCTAACAAAGCAGCTTACACTTTTTCCAGGACATTAAATATTCTGCTCTCTCTGTTGTAGGGAGGTTTCTGGCACCTAGTTTAGAACCATTTTATTTATTATTCAATAACTTTTTTTTGCATTAAAGTTGGCCAAATCTTTGCACTCACCCATGAGTGTTTCCCAAGGATAAATTCCTAGAAGTGTCTTTGTGGAGTTAAAAGATATGTACACTTTTAAGGCTTTTGATAAGTATTTTTGAATTCCCCTTTAGAAAAGTAGTACAATTTGCCATGTCAGCCGTGAACGGGGGCCCACCTTCCCACAGTTCTGCTGGCAAGGGTGGCCCTAAGAACCGGACACAGCGCTCTGGCCGAAGGTGGGGTTAGCTTTCATCATGGCTCCAGCACACTGCAGACTGTCGACAAGACCCCAGGTCCTGCTCACAGAGGCTGAACAAGAGCTTTCACAGTTTGGTTATTTAGACTCACATCCGCAACCTCATATTTATCCTATTAAACTTAATCTTAGTGGATTCAGTTCATTTTCTCTGCTTTTTGAGATCTTTTGGATTTCGATTCTTCCAGCCAACATGTGTGTTTTATCTGGACATTTGATCAGCATGTACTCTATATTTTCATCCAACTCATTTATAAACATGTCACATGAGAAAGGATCGAGAGTGGAGCTCTGAGGCATATCATTGCCTCCAGGTTGACAGTGAACTATCAGTTAACACCTTTCAGTGACAATAACTCAGGCAGCTGTAAATATGTCTAACTGATTTATTGTTCAGCCCACATGGCTTTATCAATAGGGATATCACGGGAGAATTTGTCAGATGCCAAGATCAAGTTAAGCTCAATGTCTCCCGCCCTCTCCTGCATTTCCAGCCAGGGGGTCCTGTGGAAAAAGGGAGGCTGTTAGTCTGCCAACATTTGTTCTTGGTAAACCCTAATCAATTACAAGAAATCACTGCTTCTTTTTTTAAAAAATTTATTTATTTTTATTTTATTTAGTTTTGGCTGCATTGGGTCATCGTTGCAGTGTGCGGACTTCTCATTGTGATGGCTTCTCTTGTTGCGGAGCACGGGCTCTAGTCGCACGGGCTCTAGTCGCACGGGCTTCAGTAGTTGTGGCGAGTGGGCTCAGTGGTTGTGGCTCGCGGGCTCTAGAGCGCAGGCTCAGTAGTTGTGGCGCATGGGCTTAGTTGCTCCACAACATGTGGGATCTTCCCGGACCAGGGATCGAACCTGTGTCCCCTGCATTGGCAGGTGGATTCTTCTTTTTTTTTTTATTATCATATTCCAACTTTATTGTCATCAATAAAATACCACTTAATTTTTTTTCTTTTCTAGACAAATACTCCCATATAGCCTACTATCTTCAACACAGGACACCTCTAGCACAACAAAAGAATCTATCCTATTTGAACAGAATTCCTGGGATTCATTTTCCTTAGTAAAATTCACTGTTTTTATGTTATGGCTATTCTAACTCCAATATCCCACTACCACCACCTCCCCACCACCACCCCCAAAGCCTTTGAAAACAACAGAAGGGGGAAAAAGTGTTTTAAAATTCTAAAATTTTATATTCTATTTCCCTCTGAATTGCTTGGAAGAAGCTTACTTTTTTTTGAATTTTTGAATTTTATTTTATTTATTTTTTTATACAGCATGTTCTTATTTGTCATCAATTTTATACACATCATTGTATACATGTCAATCCCAATCGCCCAATTCATCACACCACCACCACCACCGCCCCTCCACTTTCCCCCCTTGGTGTCCACATGTTTGTTCTCTACATCTGTGTCTCTATTTCTGGGCAGGCAGATTCTTTTTTTTTTTTTTCGGTACGCGGGCCTCTCACTGTTGTGGCCTCTCTCCCATTGCGGAGCACAGGCTCCGGACGCGCAGGCCCATTGGCCATGGCTCACGGGCCCAGCCGCTCTGCAGCATATGGGATCCTCCCGGACCAGGGCACGAACCCGTGTCCCCTGCATTGGCAGGCGGACTCTCAACCACTGCGCCACCAGGGAAGCCCCAGGCAGATTCTTAACCTCTGCGCCACCAGGGAAGCCCACTGCTTCTTTAATAGTGCTTTCTTTAATAACACCTTCTAGAAACCTGCCTAATTTGCATATCAAGATTATCTGAGGTTTTAGATATCTGCCTTCTTTCCCTTTTTGAATATTGGAACAACATTTGCCATCTCCATCTCCTGACAGCTCTCCATTTCTCCATGGGTCTAACATGGCAGAAGGTTAGGGAATCTTCCCTGCAATCCAGAAACTGTTCAGACCAGAGACAACATTGTTTTGAACAACTAGGTACTTTCCTTCAATCTCCACCTGTCTCAGACCAGTGTCCTCGCACCAGTGTTTGTTCTACCTTTGTTATTCTGAAAATCCTTCTCCTTGACATCCATTGATTAATTCACTCGTTCATCCGGATAAAAAAAGGTTTAAGAGCCCACCCTGTGCCAGACATTGTGCTAGGCTTACTGAAGAGTCTCTGGAGAACAGGACAGGCCCAGCGCCTGCCTTTACAGAGCTACAGATGAGCCCAGATGTGCAGAGTTGATCATTGCTGGGACAAGTTCAAGGTGCTGTGGGGCAAAGAAGAAGGGCCACTAACTGAGACCGGTGGGCCAGAGAGACTGAAAATGCAGTGTTGATGCAGAGGCCTGGCAGGTGATGGGAGTCAGTAGCAAATAGGTTGGGGGAAGGGTGTTCCAGACCCTGTGTCTAAAGGGCCAGAAGGGAGACAAGATGACACATTCGGAGAATGGACAGGAACTCCACATAGCCAGAGTGCGAAGGCCAAGGGGGGCCGGGGGGGGAGATGAGCCTGGAGACACAGGCAGGGGCCAGACCCTGTTGGGCCTTGTAGGCCAAGTGCGAGAACTGGAACTTGATCACTGTGACCATGGGTGATCATGAGGGTCAGCAAGGCCAAGCAGAGCTGGATTCAAGAAGTCACAGTGGGCCTCTCCCCTAGTGTGCACCCTGCTTTGACCATAACAGGCAAGGGCTTCCTTTTAGCCTGCAAACTGTGTGAATAAGCTTCTGCTCGGTCTCTAGGTAGCCTTTCTGACCTCCCATTTCCAGGCCTGTGACTCTGTCTCCTCTTTGCTTTGGTCATGGTCTTTGCTGTCCTCCTTCCACATAAGGGTGTTGGAGGACCAGCGTCCCAGGTGTCTAGGGCAGCTCTCTTCTTCCCCTCCTGCCGCACATTCCGAATGAAGCTCGGTGGGCTGTCCTCTGCAGCCACCTTCTCTCTCCATGCCTCGTGCCTCTCTTCTCTGGACTCCCACCTCCCCCGGAGCTGGGACCCTCCCCGCTTCCACTCTGCCCCACTGGGGGGCTTCTCAGTCTGGAAGGCAATCCACACACCATCTCCTGAGCTGCCATTGCTTCTCTTTCTTCACCAAGTGCCAAGAATTTGTCGGGTGTGGTCTTTTTACACTGCCCCTCACCCAAAGAAAGAAAACCTGCAACAGACGTTAGAAAAATTCATTCCCTCGTCATTTTGCAGTCGTCCCAATTCAGATATCAGCATTGGAGGAAGGACTTCTCTGTTTTTCTCCATCTGAAGCAACAGGGACAGTGAGTCCCATCACGAATTCTCTCACTTTCCTCTCTCCTCTCAGGCTGCCCTGTCCTCCTCAAGGGGCTCCTACCCTTAGGATTGTACATTTTCACCTGCATCTTTTTTTCCTTAATGATATGTATGATTGATTTTAATTATAAACTCTACATGGATAGGGTCTCCTTGTTAAAAATTAAAACGTTACGGCACTTCTCCTCTCAGTCCCCTTCCCACTTCCAGGCAACCACTATGATCAGTCTTAGATTTTTTTTCCCAGAACTTTTTGCTATGTGTTCACATCCACACAAAAAGAAAATTATGGAAAATGCACAATATTGTTTTGTGCTCTAAAAAGAACTCATAAATGGTTTTATGCTGGACATTCTATTCTGCAACTTGCTTTGTTCACTCAGCAGAATGGTTTAGAAATCTATCCACATTAGCCCACGTCGATCTGCCTGGCCCTTCTCTTAACCTCAGTACAGTATCCCACAAGGGACTTTTGGGTAGTACCAGATTGTGTTGGTGTGTTTCTCTGATTAAAGAGTGCCAGTGTTCCCACAACTTTGCCAACACCTATAATAAAACTTTGAATCTTAACAATACGATGGGTGAAAATGGTCTTACTTCATTTGCATTTCCTGATAGCTAGTGAGGCGGAACATCTTTTCATGTAATTGTTGGGTATTTGCATTTCGTTTTCTGTCAATTATCTATTCATAGTCTTTTTATTTTTTTCTTTTGGGCTATTTACTTCTTTCTTATTGATTTGTAGTTCTTTTATATAGCAAATAATAACCCTTAATCATGTTTACTGCAAATTTTTTCAATTCCTTTTCTAAACTTCAAGTCTTTAGAGATTCTTTCCATTGGATTAATGCTTTGTAGTCATTTCAGGTCTTCGAGAGGCAGGTGGATTTGTTTTCTAGGGCTGCCATAATAAAGTACCACAGACTGGCTTAAACAAGGGAAATTTATTTTTTCACAGTTCTGGAGGTTAGAAGCCTGAAGTCAAGGTATCAGCAGGGCTGGTTTCTCCTGAGGCCTCTCAACTTGGCTTGTGGATGATTGTCTTCTTGCTGTGTTTTCACATGATCTTCCCTCTGTGTGTGTCTGTGTTCCAATTTCCTCTTATAAAGATACCTGTTCTATTGAATTAGGCATATTTGACACCAGTCATATTGGATTAATGACCTTATTTTACTTTAATTACCCCTTTAAAGGCCTTATCCCCAAATACAGTCACACTCTGAGGTACTAGGGTTAGGACTTCAACGTAGAAATTGGGGGGTAAACAATTCAGCCTAAAACAGTAGGGTAGAGGGAAGAGGCCCAAATGCCAGAGAGTATAAGGGGCCAGGTCCACACCTGTCCCTCCTGGAACTAGGTCCTGGTTGCCGATGGGGTCAGGCCCCAGGACAGCCAAGAAGACTGTCTCCAACATGATTTTGACAAGTGGCCAATTACCTCTCTTCTCCCCAATTCCCTAGGTGCTCTAGCCCCCGGTTCACTCGGCCACACTCACCATGTGTGAAGAGGAGACCACTGCGCTCGTGTGTGACAATGGCTCTGGCCTGTGCAAGGCTGGCTTTGCAGGAGATGACGCCCCCCGGGCTGTCTTTCCTTCCATTGTGGGTCGCCCTCGCCACCAGGTATGTGTTCATCTGGACCCAAGGCTTCGAGTTAGTAGGAGGACGCACTGCACTGTGGAGTCTATGCTGAGCTGCACGCGCGTGTGCGTGTGTGCAAAGTAAGGTAAGGTAAGAGGAAGACGTGTATGGATGGGCCCTGTTCTCTCAGAAAATGACATTGTTTTAGGACAGAGAAGAGAGAAAAGCCCACAAGACATACTCCACCTTCCCTCCTGCCATCTCCACATTCATTGGTATCTGCCTCACCCTGTCTCCTTCAGTCCAGTTTCCAGGGGAAGAAGGACATTTTCCCTCTCTTTAACCTTCTTCAGAGACCCTCCAATACCTGAATCCCTCTAAGTGGAGCTCTCGGCCAATTCCGTTCTCCTTCCTTCTCTTTTGCATTGCAGGGCGTAATGGTGGGAATGGGCCAGAAAGACAGCTACGTGGGGGATGAGGCTCAGAGCAAGCGAGGGATCCTAACTCTCAAATACCCCATTGAACACGGCATCATCACCAACTGGGATGACATGGAGAAGGTATTGGTGGACTCCCCCTTTAGTGTGCTCATTTTAACATCATCAAGACCCACCCTCTGCCCTGCCAACTCTTCCTCTGCAATGTTTCTCACATCCTTCTTTCCTTCCTGTCCATCCCCCTGGGCATTCCCCAGCCTCAGCTGCCAACATCTCTCACTAGACGATTCCAATGGCTTCCTGACTGATTTCTTTGTCTCCTGCCTCACTCACCTAATTCATTCTCTGCACTTCTGCAAAGCTTGTCTTTCTAAAAACAGACCGGATCATGTCACTCATCTCCTCAGACTCTTCACTAACCAACAGCAGGTTCCTAACTCCCTGTGTGGCATTTGAGGACCTGGTCCCACCTAAGGCCCAGCTTTATCCTTTCCAGCTTTCACTCCAGCGCAGTGCTTATCCTTCTTTAAAATGCTGTGCTGCTTCCAGAAAGGCAAATAGCTTCTCCCCTTTATTTTCCCTGTCATGACCTCAGATAGGTGCATTGATGTTATATTAGTATGATGCTTCTCTAGTGAAAAATTTAAATAGGAATCTCTACCGGTTTCTAGAAGCTTTTTTCATGTCAGAAGATGTTGAGGGGGCGCCTTCCCTGGCAGCCCAGCGGTTAGGACTCCACGCTTCCGCTGCAGGGGGCGGGAGCTCGATCCCTGGTCTGGGAACTAAGATCCCGCATGCCACGTGGCCTCCCCCCAAAAAAAGATAAAACTCTCACTAGATACCTAGGAAATATTAATATCAGGAACAAACCACCTGTAAATGATAAATGAAAATAAAATATTTTAAAAAAAGAAGACGTGGGGGGTAATTTTTAAATGGTCGTTTGTGTTCCACAAAATCACGTGCAAAATGCTAATAGAGCCTTTCTAATATTCTTTTTTTTAAATTGAAGTATAGTTGCTGTACAATATTTCTAATATTCTTTTGATAAATTCCACTGACAGTTGTCTGAGAATTCTTGTTTCTGCAGTGACTGTCTTTTGAAATGTAATAGAGGGCTTATTGAGCAGACTGCAACTGGGATAAAGAAAGCTGATTTGAGATCTGTAGTACACATATACTTTTCTCTAAACCCTAGATTCAGTTTCTCTAAACCCTAGATTCAGTCACTCTGAATGTGACATAAATAGATAAAAATACAATAGCTCTTGCTTCACTCTGTGGGATGGTTTAAGAGCACAGACACTGGAGTCAGTGGCAGGGAGATCTAGGAGCAAATCCCTCCCTCTAAGCCTCAGCTTCCTTATTTGTGGAAATAAAAATACTTTCTTCATTAGGTTGCTTTGGAGGTTGAACTAGGCAAATATTTAGTATAATTCCAAGGCATGGAACATACTTAATGCTCAATACGTGGCACATATTATTATATTTCTAATGATATCTAATTTGAGACAAAATGTTTTATTCACAGTAGTAATATGAACTCTTTAAAGAAACCCCTAAAATATATTATGTGCCTTAAAAGAAAAACTGAATAGGGTAAAGCTATCAAATCTTCTCAAATTAATTTATAGGCTCATTGCCATTCTAACAAAAATCTCACAATTTTAAAAATTGTATATATTTAAGGTATACAACTTGATGATTTGATATGTTTATACATTATGTAATAGTCACCATATTCAAGCTAATTAACATATCTACTACCTCACATAGTTTGGTTTTTTTTTTTTCCCTTGCAGTGAGAACACTTAGGATTTACCCTCTTAGAAAATTTCAAGTATACAGGACAGCATTGTTATCTTTAGTCACCATGCTAATATATTATGTTAGATCTCCAGAATTTACTCATCCCGCATAACTGACACTTCGTATGCCTTGACTAAGATAGCCTCTCTTTTCCCTTCCCCCAGCTCCTAGTAGCTACCATTTTACTCTCTGCTTCTATGAGTTTGACTAAAAATATCACGAGTTTTAATTATGCAAGATAATCATAAAGTGTGGAAAAATAAATAAGACAAAAATTATGAGAATAAAATGAAGAAGAAAAACTATGAGAGGAGACTTGCTATATCCAAATAGTAAAATATAATATAAAGTTATAAAAATTAAAACAATTTGGTGCCAATACAGAGCTAAAAAAGAAATGCATGGTAAATGAAACTTCCAAGACCAGAGGGTAGAGAAGGATTCAATAATTCAATGAATTATTCTGTGACAACCGATTCATTATTTGGGGGGTAGGGAATCTGTTTATGGCCCTTACTTCATACAATTTCATCAAACACATATCAATTGAATATGAAAGTTAAATATAAAAATTCAAATGATAAAAAATACAATATAGTAAGTGTGAGTATTTATCAAATTTCTGGTGAAAGAAGTCAGAGAAAAAGAATGACAAATGTGACCTCTTAAAAATCATAACTTCTAGTATGTGAAAAACAAAACCAAATTTAAAAGGCAAACAACAAATTGCAAAAAATATTCACAAGTGCAAAAGAGTATTAATATAAACAACTAATGTAAATTGATAATTAAAAACACAAAGTCTCCACCAGACAAATAATCAAGGGACGTGACCAGATAACTGGCCAAATAGAAATTATCAAAAGTTGAAAATCTGAAGAAGTTTAAACTTATTTGAAAAATTATTTAAAAACTTATTTAAAAATTCAAAGTAAAACAACTAGGTATTAATTTTATCTATCAAATTATTTCATATTTTAAGAGTGAGAACACTGAATGCACTTAAGGGTGAAACAGGCAATTTCTATTCTGAAGTAAAGACAAAATTAGCCTCTTTGTGGGTGCTAGAAATCAAAAAGTTTTCCAGTTACCATACTCTTTAGTTCAGTAATTCCATTCTTAGAATTTTTTTTCTTTGGAAAACATCCTGAATAGAAAAAAAGAAAATGTATTATGTACCAAGATAGTTTTCACAAGATTATTTATAAACAAAAATCAAAGATACCTTGGGCTTCCCTGGTGGTGCACTGGTTGAGAATCTGCCTGCTAATGCAGGGGACACGGGTTCGAGCCCTGGTCTGGGAGGATCCCACATGCCGCGGAGCAACTTGGCCCGTGAGCCACAACTACTGAGCCTGCGTGTCTGGAGCCTGTGCTCCGCAACTAGAGAGGCCGCGATAGTGAGAGGCCTGCACACGGCCATGAAGAGTGGCCCCCGCTTGCCACAACTAGAGAAAGCCCTCGCACAGAAACGAAGACCCAACACAGCCATAAATAAATAAAAATAAAAATAGAGGTGCAATTTCAACGGTCAGCTACTCTTACAAATTCCCACAATCAGGAAAAAAAAAAAAAATCAAATATACCATGAATAGTAATGTGATTAAATATATGATGATGATGGTATATGACTAAATGTTGTGTAAACAGTAAAAAAATTTTAGTTCAATTTATTAAAAATAAATGTTTACTATGGAAAAGAAAGTTATTTATGTTATATTAACTGAAAAGTGACAGGAAGCAAAATTGAACATAGAAGTGTGAGAGTAGTAAATAATAAATAAATTGAACATAGAAGTGTGAGAGTAGTAAATAATAAATAAATTAAAGCATATGAAGTAAATAAATGGTAGTAGTAATAAATTTAAAAATACAATTTAAGTAATGGAAATATGAGAAATTTTTATTCTTCTTAAAAGTATTTTCCTAATTTAAAAATTGTCAACATCTTTAACTTTTAAAGTACTTTATAAAAGCTTCCGAAAATGAAGTAAGATGATGTGCAGATGCTTGTGCCCAACACCCAAAGATTCTTTTTTTTTTACATATTTATTGGAGTATAATTGCTTTACAATGGTGTGTTAGTTTCTGCCGTACACCAAACTGAAGCAGCTATAAATAAGTATACATATAGCCCCATATCCCCTCCCTTTTGAGTCTCCCTCCCACACTCCCTATCCCACCCCTCTAGGTGGTCGCAAGACACTGAGCTGATCTCCCTGTGCTATGCGGCTGCTTCCCACTAGCTAGCTATTTTACATTTGGGAGTATATATATGTCCATGCCACTCTCTTACTTCTTCCCAGCTTACCCTTCCCACCCAAAGATTCTGATAGGGCCTGGGATACAGCCTAGGAACCTGCACCTGTAACAATTATCCCAAAGCATTCGGAGCCCACATTTGAGGAAATACTGACATCACATTATTAAGCCTAACTGCCATCTCCTTCATGACTCCTGTGACACCTCCACAGCCCAGGGCCTCTGCTTGTACCATTTGCTCTGCCTCAGATGCCCTCCTCAGTGTCCGGAGACCTTCCTTTGCCTTCAGGGCCTACTCAAATCTCCCAGAAAACGAACTTCTCCTGCCTCTTCCTTCATTAAAATATGGACGTGTCTTGTATTTTGCCTTTTTTGACTGCCTTTCTCCCCTCCAGACTTTGAAACTAAGATCACATTTAGCACCATCCTAGCACAAAGCCAGGGGTCCCTAAATACATGGGTACAATGGAATCAGAGGGCCCTGTGCCTCACCTCTGAGGAAATCAAAGCCCTGTGTCCCTGCCACTCTTTGCCAAATTCCTCTGAAATAAAGGCTCCTGTTTGTTGTCCTGGATCACTAAAGAGGGAACAGTACACAGCGGGAAGAAGTAACTTCCTCTAAAGCAGTGATTCTCAACTGGGGAGATTTTGTCTCCCAGGGGCATTTGACAATGTCTGGAGCTGGAGAAGTGCTACTGGCATCTAGTGGGTGGAACACGGAGATGCTGCTAAACATCCCGTAACGCACTTCAGCCCCCCACAATGAAGAATTATTGAACGTTAAAATGTCAAAGCGCTGAGGTTGAGAAACCCTGCTTTAAAGAACAGCCTGGTCAATAATAGACAGTGACAGTTAATGCATATCTGTCAGGCTTCAGCAGGAGACAGTATACACTCAGCTGGGGCTCTGAAATAAATTTAAGGAAGGACTACTTACACAGGTGTGAGCAGGGTTAGGGAACCAGAAAGGGATGCAGAGGCACTCAAGTACCAGCAACAGAGGGAAGCTGTTACAGCTGGAAGGCTGAAGGGCAAGGGGAGCGTGACTAGAGCTCGGTGAGAGCTGGAGCCTGAGGAGGGGCTGAGCAACAGGAGCTGTGCTCAGGGAGGCCATAGTGTTGCCGGGAAATCACCCTGCCCTTCTCCCCCCTCTACCGCTCTCCAACCTCTTGCTGGTATCTTCTATCAGCCGAGCTCAGCCAGAAGCCAGAGAGCTGCAGAGGGCCTTGTCCCTCAGGGCACAAAGCAGAGGAGACAAGGGAGAGGTTTAAATAGGAGCCAAGGTCAGACAGAAATAATCAACACACTAAGTATATTGACCCCGGGTCTGAGTCCTGTCTGGGGCCTTGTTGAGAAGGAATATAACCTCTAAAGAGCAATCAGAAATTCCCATGGCTGACAGACCTCCTCTCCAGATCCAGTCCATTCTGAGAACATCGTGCCATACTCCCCCAGCGTGGGCATGTCCATAGGAAGTTTCCAGCCCACTGGCAGTCTGCGGGACTCATCTGACTTTTGTCCCAACCAGATCTGGCACCACTCCTTCTACAATGAGCTGCGGGTAGCACCTGAGGAGCACCCCACCCTACTCACGGAGGCCCCCCTAAATCCCAAGGCCAACAGGGAGAAGATGACCCAGGTAAGAGGCCGGGAAGACTTGAGCACTGGCACAAAAACACAACATGGATGCTTGGCCAGATTCTTTCTCCCACTCATGAATCAATGCAACGGAATTTTTTTGAGAATTGCTGTGTTTGTAGTCCATGCCAGAACCTATGGGAGGTGGGAGTGGGGTAGATAAGCACAGTTCCTGCCCTTAATAAAATTATAAACCATTCTGTGGACCAAGAGGTGCTGTGATTTCTGCCAGATAGTCTTCTATGCTGCATTGTTCTTTCAGATCATGTTTGAAACCTTCAATGTCCCTGCCATGTACGTCGCCATTCAAGCTGTGCTCTCCCTCTATGCTTCTGGCCGCACGACAGGTGAGTAGCCCTGTAATCCGTTCCCTTTCTGACCTGAGAGGGAGGAAGGGAAAGCTGAGCTCTTGCAGAGATTCCTGTTCAGAAGAATCAGTGGGACAGTCAAAGTCCAAGGAAAACCTTGGTTAGGGATAACAGAAGGGAAGCCCATGTAAAATGCAGATGCGAGTCTACCCAGTATAGCTGGAAAGAATTTACATGAACAAACCATGACTAGTACAACCTGCAAGGGCCATTTCCCTCACAGTAGTTAGTCTGGGAGCTTGTACACCCTTTCCAACAATGCTAGAATGTTTCTGCTCATGAAGCAGCAATGGCAGAACCTATGATGTTGGATGTGTAAGTATGATGTGGCCTTGGTATAGAAAGGAGCTCAGGGAAACAGACGGAACTTCAAAATAAAGTGATTTTTAATAGGGGCTTGACAGCTTGCATGAACATCTTTCAAACATTCATTCATGTATTCATTGATTTGTCCATTCATTCATTCATTCAAATATTTTCCATTACTCCCTACCATGTGCCAAACACTACAGGCCATGGGCACACACTGTCAAACAAGACACACCAGCCATTATGGCGCTAACAGTCTAGTGGAGGAGAGATGAAAGTAAAGGATAATTTCACTGCAGGTGATAAGGACAGTGATGGGGAAATATAGGTATATGCAGTTCTGTATCCTGTGCTTTGCGCTTGGTTTTATGCTGTGAACGTCATGTTCAGTGGCCACACGGTAGTCATTGTGTGATGGTTCCATGATTGATTGATTGATTTTACCATTTCTCTATTGCAGGACCTTTAGGTTGTCTCCAATTTTTATTTTTTATTATAAAATATGCTGTGACCAACATCCTTGTATAAGAGTAAGCTGCTGGGGCTTCCCTGGTGGCGCAGTGGTTGAGAGTCCGCCTGCCGATGCAGGGGACGCGGGTTCGTGCCCCGGTCCGGGAAGATTCCACATGCCGCGGAGCGGCAGGGCCCGTGAGCCATGGCCGCTGAGCCTGCGCGTTCGGAGCCTGTGCTCCGCAGCGGGAGAGGCCACGACAGTGAGAGGCCCGCGTACCGCAAAAAAAAAAAAAAAAAAAAGAGTAAGCTGCTGATCCCTGGATATTTGTTTTGGATCTGGCTCTTACTGAATCATCTGATTAACTCTAATCGTTTCTCAGTTGGTTCTCTTAGGTCTTCTAAGTATACAACCTTGTTATCTGCAAATAATGATGATTCTGTTCCTTTTTGATGATAGTACCTCTTATTTGTATTTTCTGTCATACTGCATTGGCTAGAACATCCAGGACAATATTAAATAATAATAATACAGTAAGAATATTGTAGTGTTTCCCCATCAATTATGTGGCTGTTGGATCAGGAGAGATTTCTTATCACATTGAGAAAACTTATTTCCTTTCATGGTTTACTAAAAGTTTCATCAGTAGAGAATGTTATTTTTTTTCAAGCTGGTTTTTATAGTCCTTTTAGCACTACATATGTGTTAGTTTGATGCCTGAAGGGTATGCAAATTATCCAGTCTCACTAAAGAACATGCAGCCTAGATGCCAAATGACGTGTGCATTTCTGTGAAAGTGTTTCAAGGAATATAAGAAGAGGAGACATTTTACTTGCCTTCCAGATGCCTACAGTCTCATTTGGGAAAACAAACCGACATACACAAAATTTGATGTACACAAAAAATATGATTGATAATTCTCACCATGGGTGAATTTTCTAGCTGCTAAAGAAAAATATGGTAGTTGAAGATCTTTTGGTAACAGGTCCCAGAAAGAGACAGATGAAAGAAAATACTAAAGGTTTTCATAGGTCTTATCCTCTCTGTCCTTAGGCATTGTCCTGGATTCAGGGGATGGTGTCACCCACAATGTCCCGATCTACGAGGGCTACGCACTGCCACATGCCATCATGCGCCTTGATCTGGCTGGCCGCGACCTCACAGACTACCTCATGAAGATCCTCACAGAGAGAGGCTATTCCTTTGTGACCACAGGTACCCAGCCTCTTTCTGGACTTGACTTGAGCTCAGAACCAAATCTGATCTAGGACCAGAAATTCTCATGACTAATGAGAAGTCAGAGGCCCTGTGTCCTCAAACTCTTTTAGGGTAAATGGGGAGGCCCTAGGCTGGGGCTGGGCCCCTAGACCAGACCAGGTAGTCAGGGCAGCCTTATTTAAGGAGGAACGTTCCCAACGAAGACACCTTGGGGAGGGAGACAAGGCTTAGACCTACTCATCCTAAGAAGCGCTTGGCTTTGCCCTCTTTTAAGTGTGCTTTCACAGCACTCCTTCCCTCCCCAGGGACCTGCTACCTCTGTCCATGTCCACACCAGGATCAGAGCTAGTTTTTATTTGGCAGAATGGTGGTAAGCATCTGGTGGCACATTTCATTACGTAGGGGGTTTATGGTTTGTCTGAGGACAAATAGAATAAGTAAGGTCTGAATTTCTAAGGGGAAGTGGCCCCCTGGGCAGGAAGAGATTTTAGGTAGGAGCCTTGCTACATTCTGTACAATTCCAGCATATAAGCCTCCATCTAGATGGGAAATGTGTCCTGAAAGGCCCTCAGGAAGGCCTGCAGCTTTGTCAGGGCTGAGTGATGAGAGCAAGATGAAAAGCACATACAAAGTTTTGCTTGGGAATTGAGATTTTGAACTTTCACTTTAGAAAGAGGAATGAAAGCATTAACATTCATCTTGAGACTGAACCCAAAAGAGAAGGAAGAAGGAAGTTTTCATGGAGATCAAAATGGGACAACCAAACTAACACAGCTGAGTATCTACTCTCTGTCATTTCTACTCTTTCTAGCCGAGCGAGAAATCGTGCGAGACATCAAGGAGAAGCTGTGCTATGTGGCCCTGGACTTTGAGAATGAGATGGCCACAGCAGCCTCCTCTTCCTCCCTGGAGAAGAGCTACGAGCTGCCAGATGGGCAGGTCATCACCATTGGCAATGAGCGCTTCCGCTGCCCCGAGACCCTCTTCCAGCCCTCCTTCATTGGTGAGGCTAGGCCTGTAGTCCTGGCCAATCAGGAGGGCAGGGCTGGAAAGAGAAACACCAGGAGTCACGCACACTGTTTACTGTTTATACTTAGCCTATATTTTTCCAGGAAGGACCAAAAATACATAAACAATACAACTAGATAAAAATCTAATTGTAAATATAAGGGTAAGGAAATCAAAATAAAGGAAAAGTGGGATGGGAATATAAACATGAAACTAAGAATGATATTAAAACATAAAATATTTCTTGGATCCCTCAACATTTAAATCATGGGGTCTGAAACCTATAGCAGTAAACAGGGTGGGATTGGGGTCAGACCTGGTTTTAAATCCTGATTCTGCTCCTTCAAGTGCTGTACCTTGGACATGTTACCTTCTTCAAACCTCAGTTTTCTTATCTATAAAGTGAAAATTATGATAGTACCTACTAGATAGGGTTGCCACAAGGATTAAATAAGATAATATTTAATACAAGGATAACTACTTTCTTGAGAAGTGTATAAGAGAAAGGCCTGTAAGCAAATGTTGACATATAGTGTACCGGTAAATAGCAAACTGGACAAAGTGCTATAGGCCTAAGAAATCAGGGAAGGCTTCTCAGAGGAGGTGAATATTTGAATAGAACCTTGAAGAATGAGTATCATTTTATGGTATCTGGGAATGGAAGGAGTGCAGAGTAGGGAATGTCATGCAAGGCAAATGGAAAGGTATGTGCAAAGTGTGGAGGAGTGACAAGTCATATTCTATCTGAGACATGATGGGTGAGGTGTGTGTGTGTGTGTGTGTGTGTGTGTGTGTTTGCACACAGAGGAAACGAGAGAGCCACTGGACCACACAAAGAGCATGGGGGTTAATCACATCAGCAATGTAGAGCCCCTGGAAGTTTTTAGACAGCAGAGTAGCAAAGTCAGTATTTCACTTTAGGAAGATTCCTCTATCTACAGTGTGGAATTATATCACATGGAAAAAATGACTGGAGATGGGGGACCGCAGTTAAGTGGGTATGAGCCGGTATGGCAGGCAGGGACTTTTACTGTGGAAGATCTTGGTGCCAGACTAAGGTAGCTAGATGTCAACCAATAGGCAAAGATGATATGATGGGTATATCCATACAATGGAATATTATTTGGCTATAACAGACTATAACATGGATGAACCTTGCAAACATTATGCTACGTGAAAGGAGCCAGACACAAAAGAACAAATATTGAATGGTTCCATTTATATGAGATGTCCAGAATAGGCAAATCTGTAGAGATAGAAAATAGATAAGTGGTTGCCTAAGGCTGGCGAAGGAGTGCAGGGGAAAATGGAGAGTGTCTGCTAATGGGCATGGAGTTTATTTGGGGGGTATTAAACATGTTCTAAAATTAGATTGTGGTGATGGTTGCACAACTCTGTGAATACACTAAAAACTAGTGAACTATACACTTTAAAGGGGTGAATATTATGGTACATGAATTATATCTCAATAAAGCTGTGAAAAAAGTGATACAATGAAAGTATTCCTTTAGAAATATTCATCAGGGAACAGTGTGAAAGATCAGTCAGAACTGGGGGAAACTCAAGGCAGGGCGATGACCAGTTAGAGAGTCTGATCTTATAATCCATTAGGGAGGTGACTGAGGCGAACCAGGGTAGCTGCATCAACAGAAGGGTCACCTGAGGAGCTGTAGGTGTGACGTGGTGGAGGCTGACTAGCTACTGTGATCTCTACTAGGCATGGAGTCAGCTGGAATTCATGAAACAACCTACAATTCCATCATGAAGTGTGACATTGACATCCGCAAGGATTTATACGCCAACAATGTCCTCTCTGGAGGTACAACCATGTACCCCGGCATTGCCGACAGAATGCAGAAGGAGATCACAGCCCTGGCCCCCAGTACCATGAAGATCAAGGTGGGTCCTGCCCTGGCTCCCTCCATCCTGTTCTTTGTACAAAGACCTGTGTACTTGGGAGATGCTCCGAGTCAGGCTGCCAGGCTTACAGCTTGGTGGCCTCCTGGGTGTTCCATCATTCTGGCCCAAGACACATCTCATCTTGGGGGATTATGTTCTTTGGGCATTCATAAGCGGGAGACACATTTAGCCTGGGCTCTCAAACACAATTTCATGGACCCCATATGAGAAGGAGGTGAAGAAATTTGGAATGGAGAGAAGTTGAGGGGGTTGAGGAGGAAATGAGGAGGGAAAGAGGGAAAGAAAAGAAGGAGGCAACACCACACCATCTTTAAACTTTAAACTTTAAAAAGGACTTGGGCGTCACCCCAGAGGAGGGTGAAAGTTCCAAAGAGAGAATGTTGGCTATAGGACAGGCTGCTGGTTCAAACTCACAGGAACATTCCTTGATTCCTGGACAGCCTCTGATGTGCTGTCCCATCTTGGTCACAGCCCTCCCACACAATGCTTCTCACCGCATAGGCCTCATCAGAACGGGAGTCCACCTGTCTTACCACTTCTCCCCAGCCTCTGGTCCCCAAGCAATCAGAAAGACACTTTTAGGGCTTCTAGGAACTTTGCTACTAGCAGGATTAGAAAGAGTTAGGAGTAAAATAGAGATAACAAATAGGGGAAAGTTACAAAGTCTCACAATAAAGTTGGTCTCTGGGGAGTAGGCCTGATCTGAGGAAGTGTGTTCTCTATGTCAGTATGCTAAGAACCATCTTCACAAAGGCTTTCCCCCTGCCTAGCAGATGGTGCTTGGCACAGGGAAGCAGAGCAGGCCAGCAGAAAACAGGTGAGCGGCGGGCTCTTCTCACCCAGAGCCAATTGGAGCAGCCACGCTTACTGAGGTCCGCCACATGGGAGGCAATGTGCCAGGCCTGGGGCAGTGGCTTTTTACTCGGACCATGTGTCAGGATACCACACCTGATTCTGGTTCAACAGGTCTGGGGTGCCCCCATCACTTACACTTATAAATGGACACCAATGATTTGATGCATATTCCAATTTATGAGCCACTGCCCTGAGTTTAATAACATTGCCGGCCTTCCAGGAGTTTAAGATCTGATTAGTAGGCATGATCAACGGAAGAACAGCTTAAATAAGACCAGAGGAGGGGAAAGCACACTGCAGGCAGGGGAAAGAGAGTGAGTAAGCAAAGATGCCCGGGGATGCGTGCAGGTACAAACACCCCAGCCACTTTGGACTGGGGGAGGTGAGGCAAGCTCCAGGATATGGAAGAAGAGAGTGTGGTGGGAATGGAGCTGAGATTTAGGGCCTCCAGCCCAAGACAACCCAGAGTTTTCTCACAACTAGAACTGCCCAGAAGTAAAATCTGTTACCTTCTTAGTGGCTGTGCCAGTCCCTGACGTATCTGTCAAAGGAGCAACGGGGTGACTTTTGCCTGCCTGAATAATATAACTTCTAAAGACCCTACTTATTTAGCTATTCCATGATCTCTGCAATTTAGGAAATATGTAGGGAGATTCTTAGGAGACAAAAAAATCTATTTCATGTCTGGTTTGTTCTAGCACTGAATTCTTAGTCCCTTCAGAAACAGGAATTAGTTGAAGAGTCACGGTCCTTTTAGATATACTTTTAGGTGGAGTTCAAAGTTGTCTGACATGACAACCAATTTCTAAAGGCCAAGCTCAGGAATCCCAGTGGCATGTATGAATTTGAGAACTTCTCAGATACAAGAGACTATTGAGTAGACTGGCTTAGACTCAGGAATGGAGGAATCCCAGCCCAAGCTGCCCATGCATCCAAACTCTAGGCAAGAACAGAACAGCACTCCCCTTACAGATGTTTGTATTGGTTAGCTATTGCTGGGTAACAGCAACTATGAAATTTCAGGGCACGTAATAATAAGCATTTATTGCTCATGCATCTGCAGGTCAGCTGGGAGTCAGCTGATCTAGGTCAAGCTTGGCTAGACAGCTCTGCAGGCCCAGCCAACTCAGGTCAGGGGCACATCTCTCACTGTGGGGCCCAGGCTGAAGGGCCAGTAGCTCTTCAAGGGACATTCTTCTCACAAAGATGGCAGAGACACAAGAGAGTGTGCCCACCTGCATGCCTGAAGCACATTTCTAGCCCCTGTGTCAAGTCTGCTGACATCCCATTGGCCAAAGCAAATACAGGGCCCAGCCCAAAGTCACAGGGTGGAACACTGAACTCTTCTCATGGAGGGACAGGGGGATGGGGTGGGAGGGAGAGTGACAATCTGAGCAATAGTCTAATCTACCACAAGGTTTCTCCTGTTCCTTTCTGACCACAGAGGCTGTTCTTTTCCAGGGCAGTCTGGCAGTGTGGTGAGATGATTCCTGGACCACCTTCCCTATTCCTTGGCGACTGATCATGATTCACCACATTTGCTCTTTGCAGATTATTGCTCCCCCAGAGCGGAAGTACTCAGTCTGGATCGGAGGCTCCATCCTGGCCTCTCTCTCCACCTTCCAGCAGATGTGGATCAGCAAGCCAGAGTATGATGAGGCAGGGCCCTCCATCGTCCACAGGAAGTGCTTCTAAAGTCAGAACAGATTCTCTGGGGGTCTCCTTGAGACTGCTCTGTTAACAATCGTGAAACATTAAAACCTACAAGCCTTACTTCTCTGTGTGGGGCTCTTTATTTTCCTGGGCTGACTCTCACACACAATGCTAAAGGCTTTTCACACCTATTTCTAGTCCACACAATGACCCTGAGAGGTAGGTTCTATTATTACAGATGAGGAAATTGAGGCTCATAGAAGTTAACACCTTGCTGAAGATCACACAGAGCCAGGGTTAAAATCCAAGTGTATGTGACGCTAAAACCTAGTGCTTCTTCTGCTATACCACCTTGCTTCCCTTATCTTGAACATTAGTAAGAATGAGGACTAGATGACTCTTGGAGGGAGGAGGGTTAAGAAACAAGGGCTTCAGAGATGTAAGTCCTTGTACTCAAGGGTGATACACTAGAGACTGTGAACAGAAAGGGAAACGCAGGGCTTATAGGCTGTAACATGTGAGTGGTTCAAACACAATGTTATTTAAACTTAGGTGAAGGATGGTCGTAGTGGGCTTAAGATCTCTATGAGGTCCTTTGTCCTTGAGGACTAAGTTGTATTTTGTCCCAAAAACTAATCAAGAAAGGAGCAGCATCCCAAGGAAGAATATTTTCTCTTCCTGCACTCCTCTTCCCCCTCCCCCTTCTCCTGTTCTCTCTGTCTCTGTCTCTGTCTCTCTCTCATTACTTGCTACCCACTCCCTGCCCTTGGTCAAGTCTGTTTAATTTCACAAGTATTTACTGAATTGTTGGCTTCTACAATTACTGGATAAGGCCAGATGGGATTTATGTACCCCACAAAGATGATTCCTGCCCATCGAGGTCACACTGCATAAAGGGGGAGACAGACACATACATATAAGACAACGATCTGAGGTGAAATAGAAGCCCTCACAAAATACGATGAGAAAATACGGGATAATAATAACAGCTAACATTGATTGAATGCTTATAATATGCCAGGCACTAGGTTAAGAGCTTCCATGGATTTTCTCATTTAATCCTCACCACAGCCCTATGAGGCAGGTACTAGTGTCATTCTCATTTTATAGCTAGTTTACTAGTTAACTAGACTGCCCAGCTAGTTATTGGCAGAACTAAGTCCCTACTTCTGCCTGGTGTGCCCTTTGCCCCTGCCACCTGGCCGGGTCCTATCCTTGATGCTCCTGAACAGAACCCACCTGGTCTTCCCAGACACACCCATTTGGAAACAGTGGAGCCCAGTGGAAGCACACGGACCTCAATGTCAGACATTCTTCCTCCACCATCTCTGCACTTGCCCTCTGGGGTTGCAGTAGAGAAGCATATTTTCTTTTTCTTTTTCTTTTTCTTTTTTTTGCGGTACGCGGGCCTCTCACCGTTGTGGCCTCTCCTGCTGCGGAGCACAGGCTCCGGACGCGCAGGCTCAGAGGCCACGGCTCACGGGCCCAGCCGCTCCACGGCATGTGGGATCCTCCCGGACCGGGGCACAAACCCGTGTCCCCTGCATCGGCAGGCGGACTCTCAACCACTGCGCCACCAGGGAAGCCCCTCTTTTTTTTTTTTTTTAAATAAATGTATTCATTTTATATTTTATTTATTTATTTCTGGATGCGTTGGGTCTTTGCTGCTGCCTGCGGGCTTTCTCTAGCTCGGCGAGCGGGAGCTACTTTTCATTGCAGTGCGCGGGCTTCTCTTTGTGGTGGCTTCTCTTGCTGCGGAACACAGGCTCTAGGCGCGCAGGCTTCAGTGGTTGTGGCTCATGGACTCTAGAGTGCAGGCTCAGTAGTTGTGGTGCACAGGCTTAGTTGCTCCGCAGCATGTGGGATCTTCCCGGACCAGGGCTCGAACCTGTGTCCCCTGCACTGGCAGGCGGATTCTTAACCACTGCACCACCAGGGAAGCCCCAAGAAGCATACTTTCAAAAACCCCTAGAGGATTTATGTCTTGGGACAGGTTTCCCAGAAGCAGACCCTGAAATGAGGACTCCCATGCAAGAGATTTATTAGGGAAGGGCTCTCGGTAGAAATCAGTGAGTAGAGTGGGAGAGGCAGGACAGAAAAGGGTGGCTTCAGCCTGGTCCCCTGAGAGCCCTGGAGTATGAACCTTACTACAGGCAATGAGCCAGGCTTTCATGGTCACATATCAGTGATAAGTGAAGGTGCTTCCTGGGGGACAGAAAGTCCCAGGCTTTCCTCCTGTGCAGTAAAGGGGTTCCAGTAGGCTGAGGGCAGTCCTGCCAAGAAGAGCCACAGGCACAGGCTATTGGGAGAGAAAGCACAGGGAAGAGGTGGTAGGATGCCCAGGCACAGAGATGCCGCCAGAGGAGTGTGGAGAGCTGACCTTCCCTGCTGTGGAGGGGCACGGCAGAATCTCCCTGTGGGGCAAGAAGGGGAGGATGACCCGTCCTTCCCCTCCCTACCCCACCTGATCTTACCCCACTTCAATAAGTGCTGTCCTAGAATTCTGCAGGGGAAGTCAAGTTATATGCTAGTAGAGAGGAGAGCATGGATCGGTTACAGTGGCTTGAGGAGAGTGTAAATTCAATAGGAAATCAAGTAAATAGAAATAACATCCCAGGCACTGAGTAAGGTTAGTATTACCTTACTTATTATGTAATACCTATTGGTTGGTAATGGTGTGGCAGGTGTGTTAAATGCTGCACGTGGATTATCTTTCTTAATCCTCACCTCTAGCTGTCTGAATCCAGAGCCCACACTCTTAACCACTCCCTATATGCCTCCTTTTATGATTAGGTCTATCAGTCAGAGTTCATTCAGGTGAGCAGAGCCACCATGCACATTATGGGGATAAGGGGGTTATTACAGGAATGAGACTGCCCAAAAGTGGGACAAGCTGGGGAAGTGAGGGTCTGAAGGGAACTGTGGGACGATCAGAGAGGGGTCACTAGGCCTTGAGAACTAGCTGGGATCTATCTGTGGGCACATCTGTCTGTCACAGTGTCTGACAACAGAGATCTCCTCAGAGCGGCTGAGGCTCCCATTCTACTTTCCAAATCTCACACCAGGTCCTCTTTTGACCAACTTGAACTCAGAGCCCTGTCAGGAAGGAGATTCTGGAAGTGTACGTCCTAGCTTAACCAAACTGAGTTAGCACAATCCAGTACATTAGAATATCTTTGATGTAGATGAGAATATAACTGACCAGACACCAAGCTGCAGAAGAAAGTCAGGGTCACATTTGTGTATGTTTATCTCCCCATTTTTAATTGTTGCATAGCGTTTTGGTAACACGGATCAGTTTACTTGTCAGCAGCACTTCAGAGCTCTCTCTAAGGACTAAGCAGAGTGTCTAGGACATAGCAGATGCTCAGCAAATATTGGATGAAGGAATGGATGCTGAAAGACTAGAGTCCCCGTGGGGCAACATCAACTCATACTCATAAACTCCAGCAGATATCTGACAATCCCGCAGGAGCAGGAAGTGACCTTATTCCTCCAGGCAAGTGGGACGTAATTCTGCTCACCAACATACCGCTGTTTTCCAGGAAGAACTGATCACCACCTTTTTTTCTCCCTTGCTCCCAACAATCCCTTTAATCGCCCTCCTTCCTTGTGCACATTGGGGTGGGGCTCCAACACTCACATTTGTTCCTTGAAAACTTACCTTTTGGTCACCGCTGGGCCAATCAGTCTCTCTCCTGGAAATTTGGAATTAAGATCAAGAAAGATATTGAACTTTTATGCATGGTAAACATAATAAAATAAGCATAAAGAAATACAGAGGCTGGGCTTCCCTGGTGGCGCAGTGGTTGGGAGTCCGCCTGCCGATGCAGAGGTCACGGGTTCGCGCCCCGGTCCGGGAGGATCCCACATGCCGTGGAGCGGCTGGGCCCGTGAGCCACGGCCGCTGAGCCTGTGCGTCCGGAGCCTGTGCTCCGCAACGGGAGAGGCCACAACAGTGAGAGGCTCGCATGCCGAAAAAAAAAAAAAAAAAAAGAAAGAAATACAGAGGAGTAGAAGGATCATCAATAACTAACAGGCAAAAGACGTTTTAGTTTCTTACTTTACACTATACATCCCCCAAATGTAAAAGCTTTTAGAAGCAAGGAACGGAGTGAGAGAAAATATTCACAAAGGACTCATATCCAGAATATACAAAGAACAATAACAGTAAGTAAAAGACAGATAGCCAATAGAAAAATGGGCACAGGACTTGAACAGGTCCTTCACAAGAGAGGTTACTGAAATGGTTAATAAACATACGAAAAAATGTTCCGGGCTTCCCTGGTGCCGCAGTGGTTGGGAGTCGCCTGCCGATGCAAGGGACACGGGTTCGTGCCCCGGTCCGGGAAGATCCCACATGCCGCGGAGCGGCTGGGCCCGTGAGCCATGGCCGCTGAGCCTGCGCGTCCGGAGTCTGTGCTCCGCAACGAGAGAGGCCACAACAGTGAGAGGCCCGGAAAAAAAAAAAAAAAGTTCCATTTCATTAATCATCAGGAAAATGCAGATTAAAACTGCAAGACACCATTATACAGCAGAATGAATAAAATGAAGAAAGCTGACAATACCAATTGTTGGCAAGAATGTGGAACAACCAGAGGGCTCACTCACTGATGGTGGCACTGTCTATTGGTACAGTCAAACACTGTGGAACTGCATACTCTTTGGGAATATCTACTGAAGCCCAACATACATCAATTCCACTTGTAGGCATATGCCCTAGAGAAATATGTACTTAACTTTACCAAAGACATATTCAAGAATATTCATAGCGGGACTTCCCTGGTGGCAGAGTGGTTAAGAATCCGCCTGCCAATGCAGGGGACACGGGTTTGAGCCTTGGTCCGGGAAGATCCCACATGCCGCGGAGCAATTAAGCCCGTGCACCCGCAACTACTGAGCCTGCGCTCTAGAGCCAGTGAGCCACAACTACTGAGCCCACACGCCATAACTACTGGAGCCCGTGCTCCACAACAAAGAGAAGCCACCACAATGAGAAGCCTGCGCACCACAACAAAGAGTAGCCCCCACTTGCCGCAAATAGAGAAAGCCCGCACACAAAAACAAAGACCCAATACAGCCAAAACCAACCAACCAAATAAATAAATAAATAAATTTATATAAAAGAAAAAAGAATATTCATAGCAATGGTATCTATAATAGCTTTAATCTAGAAACTCTCAAACGTCCATCAAGAGTTGAATGGATAAGGGGACTTCCCTCATGATCCAGTGGTTAAGACTTCATGCTCCCAACGCAGGGGGCTTGGGTTTGATCCCTGGTCAGGCAACTACATCCTGCATGCTGCAACTAGAAGATCCCGCACATCACGATGAAGATCCCGCATGCCACACTAAGACCCAGCGCAGCCAAATAAATAAATAAATATTTTTTAAAAAAGAAAAGAGTAGAATGGATAAAACACATTGTGGTATAACAACATAATGGAATACCATACAGCAGTGAGAACGAATGAACTACAACTACATATATAACATATATAAATCTCACAGATATTATGTTGAATGAAAGAAGTACTTACTACATGATTTCATTTATGCAAAGAACAGGCAAAACTAATGTCTGCTGTTAGAAGTCAGGTTATTGGTTAACTTTGGGGGTAGTAACTGGTAGGGGAAATGGATTCTGGGGATGCTGGTAATGCTCTGTTTCTTGATCCGAATCTGGGTAATAGAGTGTGCTCAGTTTGTGAAAATTGCACTAAACTGTACACTTACAATACATGCTCTTTTCTTCACTATATATTGTACTTCACTGTAAAATTTTTTTAAATGACTTTTAGGTGCTCTGACTTTTAGGAACAGATTAGTTGCCTGTCTGCACCTAAACCTGCCAACAACTTCCATATTTACCCTTCACAGTGACCCTGAGGGCAATGAAGGCAAGGGAAACCATAAGGGTGCAGAGAGCCTCTCAAACTTTTTTGGATGAATATTTTCCCAAGTCAGAGTTTACATAGATAAAGAAATGTAAGTAGTATTTCTACAGAGAGGTGGCTGCGGGGGAGGGAGTGGGGAATGGGACAGACTTTAGCTGCTCCAATATCCTTTAGCGCTCCACCCAGCTTATCCTAAATAAATTTGCAATCTATTTTTTAATAGCTTGTGCTTAATATGATATACAGGGCTTCCCTGGTGGCGCAGTGGTTGCGCGTCCGCCTGCCGATGCAGGGGAACCGGGTTCGCGCCCTGGTCCGGGAAGATCCCACATGCCGCGGAGCGGCTGGGCCCGTGAGCCATGGCCGCTGAGCCTGCGCGTCCGGAGCCTGTGCTCCGCAACGGGAGAGGCCGCAGCAGAGGGAGACCCGCATACCACAAAAAAAAAAAAAAAAAAATATGATATACAAATGTCACTTCAGCCATCCCATATAAACAACAATATAGGAAAAAGGTCCTGTGCCTGCTCTGCAAACAGTTACCCTGAGACAGGAAGGAAGGGGGCAGGGCACAATCATTAAAAGAATGGTACAACCATTAAGAAGAACAGGATACCACAAAAGCCGATTAGACCCTACTAGGCCCAAGATGGTAGAAGTGTTGACTTCCAGTAGACCTAGAGACTCATTACACACTCACTGTAATACATTAGCATGCTAAATGACACCTACAGGTGCCATGACAGTTCCAAGGCCAACCAAAAAAGGCCCAAAAGTGGGTGGTGCCCCAATTCCTGGAAATCCCCACCCCTCCTCCAAGACGTTAGAATATTCCTCTCACTTGTTAGCCTATGAAATTACCCAGCCCTTAAAAACTAACCACCCCTGCACCTCTGGTGCTCTTGCCTTCTGAGATGGCCCGCGCTCTACGGAGTGGGTTATCTCCCTAAATAAACCTTTCACTCACCCGAGACCTGGGACATGACCATCCTCTCGTGCCCCATTTTTTTCCTACAACAGTCCCAGCCACCAGCCCCTCCCCAAACCTTCTGGCAATCAGATTGGTTTCCTAAAAACTCCCATGTCTAAGACTGCTGCCCGAATGCCGGATTGCCTGTTAACTCCTGGTTTGACTCTTGTGGAAGTCAAGCGGGGAAGGTGGGCGCACCCTCTGACAATATTTCATAAATCCTTAGTTCTGAAGTCATTATGCATGGAGTGTGGCAGGAAAAAGCCAGTCTGGCAGCAGCTCAGAATTGTCCCTGTCCCTCTGCAGAACACAATTCTCCACCAACAGCCAGACTCCAGTTCTATACACCAGCAAATCTCTCTCTACCCTTGCTCTTCTCAAGCTTTTACAAACCCTATTCTGAATCCCTACCAGCCACCCCGCCCCCCTCCTCACCCCGCCATGGTTCACCCCCACAGAACCCAATCTATCTGGTTTAAACGAGTTCCACAAATAGTCCCTAAGCCTCCACCCTCTTTATTCTTATGGAATTTTTGGCTACTATGCAAATAGAGTGAACTTTATTCAAGAGGCAAAATAAGAGGTGGGGTGTAATTGACAAACTAATTTGTTAATTTATTCAATAAGGGGCCAGCATTGTGGTGCAACTTACAGGGAATGGGAAAAAGTTAATTTGTATAAATCATCAGATTGCATCATTTTCCTACTTAACACTGTCCAATTTTTTCCCATGTTAGAATAAAAGCCAGACAACAAACACTTGGGGAAAAAAACTCGTTTAAAATTACAATTATTTTTATTTGTCTTTAGTTATGAAATTTATTCTAAAGCGATACAAAAATGCAAAGGTGATGGAATTCTTGACTTATGTGTCGTTTTAAACGTTGTTTGTCCAGTGGGCAGAAATGGAGGGCCGAACTGCGCGGTACCAACTCCAATTGTCATTAAACTCTCCCGTACCCCACATTAGGAGTCTTCCTTTTTACAACGCTTTATTACAAACATCGCGAGAACAGAGTGGTCCCTTTGGCCCCTCCCCTCAAGCCACCTCAACCCACCCACTTCTCGCCTGACGTCAGCGGCGCGCCGGAGCGCGTGAACACCGGGGGAGGAAGTGCTCTCGGCGGAAGTGATCGCTGCGTGAATCATGGGTGGGATGATTGCCGGCCGGCTCTATCTAAGGCTGCTGCGAGCATCCTCCAAGTACATGGCTAAGAGCCCACTCGAGGGCGTGCCACCCTCCAGGGGTCTTCACGCGGGGCGCGGGCCCAGAAGGCTCTCCATCGAAGGCAACATTGGTAAGGGCCGGAAAGTAGCTGCCAAGCCTCGGCCTCCGCAGAGTAGGTGCCTGAGAGGTTGGGAAAGGGGGCCTGGAACCCCTTCCCTCTCGAGCAGATGCGGCCGGACTGCTTGTTCTGAGCTGCCAAACCTTTCCCCTCTCAAGGTGCGCAGTGGGCCTTTGCCAGTTGGAATTTTCAGACGTCAGGCCTCAGTACTCTCCCACAGGGACAGGTTTATTGAGGCATAAAAGCCACGCAGTCTGTAGATAGGACAAGAGCTAGCTTGTTTGGGTAGAGAAAAATGGAAGCGACAAGGAGCAGGGTGCAATTTCTTTGTTCTCCTAAGGTAAGGTTGCCAGATTTAGGGGAGAAAAAGAGGATGCCCATTTAAAATAGCATTTCCGATAACGAATAATATTTTAGTGTGTGTCCTATGCAATATTTGGAACATACACTAAAAAAAAAAAATCTAAAATTCAAATTTAAGTGGGTGTCCTTATTTTATCTGGCAACCCTACCCTAAGAGAGTTCCTAAACTCCAGTCATTCAAATACCACTTTCACTATTTTTGCCATGTCTCTTTGCTGTTCCCACTATAATTTCTTAGCATTTTTCTTAGAAGCAGCTCACTTTTTAAACTTAAAAACGTGTGTTAAATTAAAAATGACTGTTATAAGAGAGAATAGAAGTCCAGTACCTTAAATAAAAATAATTTTAAAATAAAATGAAAGCAAAACATTTCAGTGTTACTAAATGTTTCTGATGTTACTAAATTCTTACTTGAGGCTTTTACCTGTTAAAGTGCTGAGCCCTAAAAAGGGATTAGCAAGTGTTAAGTATTGAAGACATTCTTGCAGCAAACTGAGAATTTCTCAGTTTACAAATTAAACATATAGCCCTTTGAGCAACTTCCATATTCCAGCACTGTTCCTGGCACTGAGGATACAGCAGTGAACAGAACAAATAAAAGTCTCTGCTCTCAGGGAACCCTAGTAGAGAGAGACAGACTATAAACAATATAAAGTAAGCAAAGTAAACAGTATGTTAGATAATAATGAGTGCGATGGAGAGAATTCAGGGATGAGGGATTGAGGGAAGTTGCAATTTTAAATTGAATGATCAAGACAGGCCTCACTGAGAAAGTGACATTTGAGCAAAAACCTGAAGAAGGTGAAGGAGTGAACCATGTGGATAATGGGGAGAAGAATCTTCCAGGCAGAGGGAAGACCAAGTGCAAAGGCCCTGAGGTGGGAAGTGTGTTCAGGGAACAGGCGGAAAGCCGTTGTGGGTGGAGTGGAGTGCGCAAGGGGGATGGTGGGGGAGATGAGGTCAGTTGGTAAGGGGTGGCTAGATTGTATAGACTGTATAGTTCATTATGCATTTTTACTCTGATTGAGATGGGAAGCTGTTGGAAGGTTTGAGCAGTTAAGTGACATGATATGACTTAGATTATAAAAAGATCACTCTGGCTGATATGTTGAAAATAGAAGGTGTCAGGAAGTTGTTGCAATGATGAGTTATGGTGTGTTGGACCAGGATGGTAACAGTGGAGGTGGTGAGGAGTGATTAGATTCTACTTTCATTTAAGGTAGGGTACACTGGATTTGGTAACAGGAGGATGTGGAGTATAAGATAAAGAGGGGTCAGTGATGACTCTAATCATTTTGGCCTGAGCAACTTGAAAGACAGAGTTCCAGTTTTCTTAGATGGAGAAGTGTGGGAAGAACAGCCTGGGGGCAGAGGGTCAAGTTTTTGGTCTTAGGTATGTTAGGTTTTTATATGCTTACTAGATATGTAAGTAGGGTTGTTGAATAGTCGGTTGGATATATGAGTCCAGAGTTGAGAGTCTCCCTGGACTGGAGTTATACATGTAGATGGTATTTAAAGCCAGGAGCCTATGTGTGTTGATGAAAAGGACCACGTCCTGGGCACGCAAATGTTAGCGAGATTGAGGCGATGGGAAGGAACCAGCAAAAGAGACTGAGAAGGAATGACCAGTGAAATAGGAGGAAAGCCAAAAGAATGATATGCTGGAAACCAAGCGAAGGTGTTCGGGGAAGGAGTGATCGACTGTGTAATGCTGTTTAAGTAATGGAGCTCTTTGGTGAACTTGAGCAATTTATAGGAGTGGGAGGGGTGAAAGTCTGATTGCATAAGTTCCAGGAGAATGGGAGGTGAGGCATTGGAGACAGTGGGTTAAGACAACTATTTGCAAGTTTTCCTAGAAAGGGGAGACGTGGGGTGGTAGCTGAAATGGGAAGAGGGTTGAAAGGGTTGTTTTTTTTGTTTTGTTTTTTTTCTTTTTGTAAGAGGAATTAGATGATGTTTATAAGCTGGTAGAGAGGGAAAAGATTGGTGAAACAGGAGAGAGGATAGACTTGCCAGTGATTTTAGTAAGCAAGAAGGAATGCAATCTCTTGCCCAAGTGGAGAGAGGTTGGCTTTACCTAGGAGCACAGGTTATCCCTGATAACGGGGAGAATGGCAACATAAATGATTACTGACTCGAGCAGGCGTGGCAGGAACTTGGGGAAGGTGTTCTGGTTGTGTCTGTTTTCTCAGTGAAATAAGAAGAAAGATCAGCTAAGAGTGAGTGTGAGGAGAGAGGAAAGACATGAAATAGTCTGGTGAGTGAGGAGAAGAAATACAGAATTGCTGGGCGGCGTTAAGGACCCATTTGGACTTAGTGGTCTTGAATTTAAAGTGAGACCAGTCACCACAGCTGTGTGTTTTTCTCCAGCCAAATCAGAAACATTGAAAGGAATGAGAAGGGCTGCCTGCCTCATGGTGTTATTTAAAGATGTTCTGTCCCATACTTTGGGAAACATGCCCCTAAAGGAAGCTCTGTCCTCAGAGCCCAGAGAGGTACAGAGTATTTCACAAAGTAAGTGGCTTGGACAGACCATCAGGTGAGGTTTGAGCTGCCTCTCCCAATTTTCCTGACCTTTTCAGATTTCTGTGCATCCTTCTTGCTTTCTCATGCAGGCGAGGCTTGCTGAGTGTCTACTGTGGAGTTAGACTCAGATGTGGTACAGCTCCTCTCCTTTAAGGAACTCACAACTAAGTGGGAGGAGCAGACTTCTAAACATAATTTCTGTGCTGTGTGATGAGTGCTATGTTTGGACATGGAAACTCAGAATCTCTGGGGTAGGAATTCCTACCCCAGAGGAAAGAGTGTTCCAGGCACAGGAAGTAACACTTGCCAACGCAGATCCTGAAGAAACATGCAGTTTTAATATCAGGCTTGTGCCTGGAGTTTAAAGGGCCTGTGAGAGGATAGCAGAACAAGAGTTTGGAAGGGTAGGATATGCCAGATGTTGAACAGCTAGGAGTTTCTCATGTAGGCTGTGGGAGGATACTGAAGACTTAAAGCCAGTATGTGCCATGGCCAGATAAATTTTTAAAAGGGAATTGGCTAGAATGAATAAATAAAAAGAAAGCTTCATAAAGCAGGCACTTTGCATGTCTCGTTTGCTATAGTACCCATCGTACCTTGCATCCAATTTGTTGAATGTATGAATAGGAACAGAGTTTGGAGTAGACAGACTAGGTTTTGTGGCTGTTGTAGTCGTTGGAGGGAGGGAAGATGTAGGCGTGAACAGAGAGAATGGCGGAACAGAGAAGACATGATGGTTTGAGAAAGAGTTTGGAAGTGGGATTGACAGGACTTGGTGGCCACTTGGAGGTGAGGGATAAGGAGGTATAATTTGGACACTGACTCTGAAAACTGAGGATGGAAAGGAAGAGGAAGTCTGGGGAGGTAAGAGTGATGCTTGGAGGAGGTGCCTCTGAGACAAACAGAGATAGATGTTCTGAGGTAGATTAGGGTAAGTGCCTGCAGTGAAGAGACGGATTGGAGCTGAGATCTCAGCTATGGAAGTTGTTGACTTGTGGGGGTAGTTGTTGAAGCCTTGGAAGTGAATGCAGTTGCCTAAAGAAAGTGTGACTAATGAGAAGTGGACTGGGGGACCTTAATCTGGCTAGTTTTGTCTCCTATTATTCTCCATCACCCCACACACTGTGATGACTCTCCCCGACAGAATGGAGCACCTCCTCCTCTGTGTGCTCACATAACATTTTGTACCCTCAACTGCTGCAAGCACTTGAGTTCTGTTGAGATTGTCTGCACCTTCAGTACCTTCCCTGGGTTAGCCACGTAGTGTCTTGTTCATCTTTGTGTCACCAGCACCTAACCCACACCTGGCCCTTTGTACTCATTCAGTGTTTACCAGATGCTTGAATCCTGTGCTGTGACATTCGTGTGGAAGTTAGTCATTGGTGTCCACAGAGGAAATACGGTAAACTGCTTTTACTGTCAGATCAAATAGTTATCTTGTTCTCTAACCACAGGTGGCATCCCCCCCAAATGAGAGTATCCATTCAGGAAACCTGAAGAGGGGAAGGTGAACCCCTGTCCCAGCTGAAGTTAGATATGTTTATCATAGAGTTAGATATGCTTTTCTTGTAGTCCTGCTGCTCTAAAGCTTAATCTGATCCTGTGGGTGCAGACAGGAGCATGTAAGGAAAATGGATCAGTGAAGTAGCAAGTAAGGGCATCTAGCCTGTGCAATGAGCCATATGCCATGTGTGATTAAGAGTCAAAAGCTTGGAACCTAGAATCCCTTAAAATCTAAAAAATAAAATACCTAGCCTATCTATTAAGTGTGTTCATCACTAAAGTGTATTATCGCCTTCCAAAGCCAGTTATTTTATGATTACAAACCTAAATTGAAGAAAGGATCGCCGCAGGAAATACTGTCAGTGAGTCAACTCAGACTAGTCTCACTTTGTTTTATTTTTATTTTTTATTTTTTATTTTATTTTTTTTTTTTGCGGTATGCGCGGGCCTCTCACTGTTGTGGCCTCTCCCGTCGTGGAGCACAGGCTCCGGACCCGCAGGCTCAGCGGCCATGGCTCACGGGCCCAGCCGCTCCGCGGCATGTGGGATCTTCCCGGACCGGGGCACGAACCCGTGTCGCCTGCATTGGCAGGCGGTCTCTCAACCACTGCGCCACCAGGGAAGCCCTTTTATTTTGTTTTTGTTTTTGTTTTTTTCATTTTGATTTTCAAAGACCCAACAGAGAAGAAACCTCACTTTTGCCATCTAGAGACTTGTATGTAAAGCAGTGGAGAGCTTCCCTAAATAACATATCCTCCAGCATTCACAATTAGTGATTTAACATCACTAATGTCATCTTTTACTTTCACTAAGTATAAACATTTGGGCAAGAATTCTAGGGAAAAAAAAGACCTATTTAATCCAAACATTGTATCTAATATACAATGTTTGGAGTAAGTTGGATTCTCTGTTTCTGTGATTCACCTCATTCCCTCCATCCATCTCCATTCTTAGCACCTGGCCAGATACTCAGGATGCAAAGGATATAGGTTAGTCCCTGTCTTCAGAAAGTGAGCTTCCAGTCTAGCTGGAGAGAGTGGTGAGTCAACAAATTATTACAGTGTGATGCCTCTGTAGACCAGAGCAGGCAGTAATTAACTCTGCCCAAGGATAAAGTGGAGCTGGAGAGAGTTCAAGGAGACCTCACTGAGAAGGCGACAGTGAAAGGATGAATCAACTGGTGGGCAGAGGTGGTGAGGGCATTCCAGATCACCAAGGGTCTCGTGCTAAACACAGAAGTTTGAGTTGTACTCTGGAAGCTGTGAGGAACTTTTTTTTTAAACAACAAATTTTTTTTTTCCTCATGAAAAGAAGATAAAAGTAATCAGGGCTGAAATATATCAAGTTTCTTTTAAGTCAGCTGAGTGATTTTTTTCTGCCAGAATTCTTTTAGGCTCAGAGCCTATTTGATCCTGGGTGCTTAGCCTCGATATAAGTTCCTTGAGGGCAGCATCTCAGCTCACTTCGTCATTTTAGTTATAGTACCCACCATTAGTGGCTACTCTGTAAACATCTGTTGGTTGAATGAATGAATGCAGCATCAAATGTAGTTCCTGAAATAAAGGCTTTAAATTTTCTTTGGAAGAATTTTTTTGTTTAAGGATAGGCAGCTTTATATTTACTGCTTTTGTTTGCTTTTTGGTACAGGGTTTTACATCTTGTTCAGAAGAAAATGCCTGAAGATGATGGTATATTTAAGAGGCTGCCATGAACTACAACTATATTAAATTTAAAATAATACATCATTTTGAGTGTTACATCAGATACTATTATCTTACTGCTAGGTTTTCGTATAATGTAGCTATAACAGGCATTGTAGTTTATAGAAAAATCTGTGGGAGAAAAGAACTATTATTCAGGAAGAGATGAATGTTAACAACAGAACTCTTTGGTCCAGCCTGTGGAATGACGATCCTGGTGCTAATAAAAATCAACATGTTGATATAATGTACTCTAACAAAGTACCTCCCACCCTTTCTCAAGTCATGGCACACATAATAAAGTACAGTGATAGCCAAGGCCCTAAAGCAAGGTTTAATGCTGCTTATGACATCGGATACCTCCCAAATTTCATGATATTAAAAAGTATATTGAAAGAGAACAGTTAAGCCGGGATCTAACTTAATTGTGATAAGTCTGAGATAATGATATCAAAAGAGGCTAGTGCTCAGCATAGAGACCAGAGGGAGGCATTTGTCAGTTGGCCCAGCGTTGCCTGAAGAAGAGAGACTTTGGTGCATACAGATGTTCTGCTCACTAGGAGGAGGCCAGTGTAGCAGTGGAAAACCAGAGAACGCCATTCTTATGAGACCCCTGGGAATACTTTAAAAACTATTACAGTCAGGTATCATAGCCTTAAAAAAGTTATGTCTAGTTTTAATATAAATACATAATTTTGAATTATTTTTTAAAATAATTATTCTATATCTGTGGGTGGTGCCTGGCACAGCTGAGTTCCCTTGGAATGCAGTTTAAGAAATGCCGCCCTATGGAAAATTACCCAGGCTCTCCAAGCCTTACAGCATCATGGATGGCAAAGCTCCTAGGACCTTCCACCACCATTTACTGTCATTCTTTGCTGAAACTCTGGCTTCTCATTGCTAAACTGGATTTCCAAAAGCTTTGGAATGGGGAATGGGGTGCAAGGTGGGGGTGTTGCCCTGGTGTGACTGTTCCAGTAATTGGAACTGTGTATTTCCCATTACATCTCATTTATTGGCATTCCGGGTTTTGTGTGTTTAAATGGCATAAGTCAGTCTTCTCAGAGTACTGACTGCCCTTGGGTGAACTAATAGTGTCTCATCTCAGAGGTGAAGTTGGCACGCCCTAACGCTCAGGGCCCTTCCTTTCCATCTGTAATCGTTCCTTGGGTAGTTGTTTTTAACTTTTAAAAAATTTAAGTAATTCTAACAACCATTCAACTTCCCCCCATCTAACAAATCAGTTACCTTCATCTTTTCGTATTAATTAAAATAATTTTTCAGCCCATAGCCAGAGACCATGTTTTAGGCTTAATCACCAACCTGCAATCTAAATATTGACTATCTGTGCCAAATATTTTAAAGTAGGGACTATTCAGGACAGGTAGGTATCTGATAATAAACAAATTCAACCAATTTGTAATTCCCGCAACTCTGTTGGGCACTCCGTGACAAGCCCAAAGGGTTTTATTTAGTAGTCTGGGCTGTGGTTTTGGAACCCATATTTTTAAAAAAAACACCTCTGTTGATTGTGATCAGATTGTTCTAGATAGCAATCTCCAATATAAGTCTGCATCACGATCACTTGGGGCATGCTTTAAAAATGTGGATTCCTGGGATCCAACCTCAGAGATTCAGATCCTGTTAGGAAACCAAAATTGAGGCTCATGAAAGAATCAAAACAATTAAATGCTAAATGTATCAGAGGCAGTTAATAAATATTGCTTGTTTGATTCAGCTGCCCAATGTGGTAGGGATTTGGTGTGAGCTGGAGATGTCCTGAACTTTGCGGAAGAGGTAGGCCCTATGCTTAGTGGAGGAAGGGATTTAGACCCAGGCTGAGCAGAGCAGGGAAAGGCATTTGTTCACTGAAGTGTGGGAGGAGCAGAGGCTGAGCACATGCGCAGAGGCACACAGGAGTTGGCTGGAGTTGGGACTGAGAGATGAGTGTGACTGTACAAGAGGTACAGATTTATGTGTTTGTTCTTTACCCTGAGTGTTCAGAGAAGAGTTGGAGTGGTGTGTAATAAATGTCAGATATCAGATGTGTGGGCTGTTCTGCTGAGATGTCCCTTTGCTCCTGATCAGTAACCATGAGTGGCTGATAGAATTGACTGGAAGGGTGCCTCCCCCTTCCTTCTCTTCCTTCCATTTGGGTTCCTCCTAAGGGTAGAACTCACTTGAGAAAGATCACCTCTCATAGGGGAGATTGAACTCCAAGCACATTGTTATGGTTCATGTTTTGATTTTTAACAAATGTGGGTTTCATAGGGAACTGGAATTAATAATGTATTACATGTTTTATTCATTCAGCTAGGTCATTAGTCTGGGCTTTGGTTCCTGCCCTGAAGGAACCCCATCTTCTACCTAAAGAAACAGAATTACAATGGCAGTGATGGAGTCTTACCCAGATTGCCAAGCCAAGCACAAAGGAGCTAATCCAACTTAGAGGCATCGGGGTCCTGAAAGCCTTCACACAGGAGGTGTATCTGACAGAATCTGAAGATTGAGTAGGAGTTGGCCAGGTGAGGAGAAAGCATATGCAAAGTCACATTTGCAGCAGACAGCATGGCATGATTAGAGTTGCAAAGAGTTTGGTCCAGTGGGAGCTCAGGATGCCGGAAGGGAAGTGAGGCAGAGAGGTCTATGCAGGGGCCAGATTTTGATGTGTTTTATAGGCCATGCTAAAGGATTTGAATTTTGTTGTGAAGGCAATAGGGAGCTGCCAGAGGATTTTAAGCAGTGTTACTTTGTGTTCAGTGTGGCTGCAGTATGAATGACGGATTGAAGAGGGCAAGGCCAGAGTTGGAGAGGCAAGAAATGAAAGCCTGGTCTTGAGCAGGAGGTGGGAATAGAGAGAAAAGGACAGATGTGGAAATTTTAGAAGGCAGGTTGAAAAGCAGTTGGTGGCGACTTGAGGTTTGGCAGAGAAGGAAGAAGTCCTGACTGAGTGGATAGTGCTGTCTTACCCTGAGGTTGGGATATGGGAGAAAGCTCAGTTTGGTGGGGAAGATGATGAGTTCATTTACGGAATATATTGACTTTGAGTTGTTTGCAGGACGTCCAAGTGGAAATGTCTGCAGGGCTCTTAGATAGTGAGTCTGGAATTCAGGAAGGTATGGGCTAGATGTTGGTGTAAATAGGAAAAGAGAACTTGAATGTTGTGGTACTAGGTTAATTTCATCTCCAAAATATTTCTCAAAGCAATCACTACTTTCCACCTCTTCTGCTCTCTCCTTGGTTGAAGCTACTATTATCTTCTAACTGGTCTGCCTAATTCTACATCAGTGCAACAGCAGGTGGAGTGGTCTTTTAAAAATGACATGGTCGGGGCTTCCCTGGTGGCGCAGTGGTTGAGAGTCCGCCTGCCGATGCAGGGGACACGGGTTCGTGCCCCGGTCCGGGAAGATCCCATATGCCGCGGAGCGGCTGGGCCCGTGAGCCATGGCCGCTGAGCCTGCGCGTCCGGAGCCTGTGCTCCACAACGGGAGAGGCCACAACAGTGAGAGGCCCGCATACCGCAAAAAAAAAAAAAATAATAATAATAATAGTGACATGGTCATTTCCCTGCTTAAAACCCATCATCACTGATATCCTTGCCCTTAGAATAGAATTCAAACTTTTTACCATGGTATACGGCCCCATGTGACCTGGCCCCGGCCTGCCTTCCAGCCTCTCCACACTCATTTTGAGCCATTCTTCTCCCTCGTTTGACCACACTGTCACTTGAAGGCCACAGATTCCTCTTTGTCTTCTTGTGTGCCGTTTTTCTCTTTTCCCAACCTTTCCCCCACTCTTGGCCTGACCAGTCCTCGTCTTTCAGGTCTCACCTCAGGTAACATTTTTCAGAGGAACCTTCCTTGATCTCCTGAGCTACATTAGAGCCATCCTGCATTTTTCTTTCCTAGCATTTAATACAATTTGTTGTTAGTTACTTGTGTTTATTTGGTATCTGTCTCTCGTACAAGCTCTGTGAGGGCAAAATCCATCCTGTGTTTTGTTTACCATTGTACCTCCAGTGCCGGACAGTCTGAGCACATAATAGCACTCCCTGAATATTGGTTAGATTTGTTGAATGAATGAGGGTCATTGTCTTCATTTTCTATCTTGAAAAACTTGTAATTTTTATACTGTCACCGAATAAATAGGACTGTGCGATTCAAGCTTTACAACACATGTAGCTGATTTCATCTACTTTTGAGAGTCTATTCCATTTTTAACTGTTATTAAATACTCTTTTCCTCTGAGAGGTTGGGACATTAAAATTACAAATCAAATCTTAAGGGTATTTTTCCTCCCTGTTGCCTGCATTTATTATGGTGACTCTGGTTAGTCTGACAGTGATGTGGCTGCTGAGTTTTGAAATTGGAAAAACTGGTACTTGTTCCCTTGAGTTGGGCATTTGTGACAGGGTTTAGTAGCAGCCTTCTCCTGCAACCCTGATTTGAGATGCATCCCAATACATGCTGTTTGCATTGCAGCTGTGGGAAAATCCACCTTTGTGAAGTTACTCATGAAAACTTACCCAGAGTGGCACGTAGCTACAGAACCTGTAGCAACATGGCAGAATGTCCAGGCTGCTGGCACCCAAAACGTAAGTTTTCAGTTGTGGTGGGTAGTTGGCAGGCATAGGTGAATAAACTAATTGTAATAATCTAATTTGCTCTGAGCAGGTAAAGTAGTCCAGTTTGAATCTCCTTTTTAAAATATCAGCACCTTCATTGCCTGAAGCAGACCATGTACACCAGAGAGGATATGACTTGTTGCAATATGTTTAGTTTTGATTTTCGTGGTTTTTACATGTCTATATAAGTGACTGTCTCTGTTCTTTGTGGTTTCCCAAAGCATGTCCAGCCATCCTGGCTTTGAAGATTAGTTTTGTCATTCCTACCTTTAAGTATATTACTGAAACTGACCATAAGGATTAGTAGTTAATTATAATGATTTTAACTTATTGATGAAGTCTTAGAAATTGAAAGGGACCTTAGAGAGCATCTTGTCACATTTTGAGTCAATGCAGAAATAATAGCTAACGTTTATATAAAGTACATACTATGTACAGTGCTATCCCAAGCACTGTACATTCCATGTATGCCTCGTGGCTTAAGCCCTAGTGCCAGGTATGTTGCTTTGGGAGAGCACCAAACCACCAGCCACATCAGTGTGAGTAGGAAAGAACCAAATTGGACGTGACCCTAGAGGTAGCTGAGGGAGTAGCAGCACCATGCCTCAGTCTCCACAGACTCCTGCAGTCCTGGGAACATTCACTGAGTGCCTCATTCTTGTTTTTACAACCTATTGTTAGAAAGTTCTTGTATGAGCCACTTTGCATACCTGTGACTCTTGACTCATTGGTTCAAATTCTGCCTGTTAAGTCTTTTAACTTTTCCACATGGCAACCCTTCATACATTTCTAAGGCAATGATTTGCCTGCTTTTTCTCCCCCTCAAGTCTTCTCTCTTTGAAACCAAATACCATTTTCCTCCAGACTATTTTTCATGCTGAAGTAACTTTGTCTAGGAGATGTGCTCCAGTTTGTTAGTTTTCCACCTAGATTTTAGTAAGAGTGGTACTCAGAGCTGAACAGGACATTCTGGATGTAGTCTAAATGGTATAGAATATCATAGAACTTGTTCTGGGTGCCATTTATGGGTTATTCCAACTTAGGATTGTGTTACCTTTTTTGGCAGACAAATAAAATACTTATTGAGGATATTTGTTTTTTAAACTGTCTCCATATGTGTATATGTATATGTGTGCATGTGTGTGTGTATTTGTGAAATTAACTTTTACATTTAGAAAATAAATTATCTTTTTCTGAGTATGCCACAGGTCACCTTTTTTGGGGATTTAAAAATATATCCACAAATCGTTTGATACTCTTTCCTTCAAGAAGTGGACCTTAATTCTCCCCTTGAGTGTGACCTGGACTTAGTGACTTGCTTCTAATGAATACAGTGTAGCAGGTTTAACAGTGTGTGACTTTTTATGGTAGGTCATAAAAGACATTGTATCTTCCATCTTGTTCTCTCTTGATCATTTGGCTCTGGTGTTGCCAGCTGCCATATAATGCAGCATACCTGTCTGTGAAGAGGCCCACACAGCAAGGAACTGAGTCCTCCTTCCAGCAGCTTTGTGAGTGAGTCTTGGAAGCAGATCCTTCAATCCCCAGTCAGGTCTTCAGATGACTGTAGCCTCAGCCAATGTCATGACTGAAATCTCATGGAAAACCTTGAGGCAAAACCACCCAGCTAAGCTGTGTCCCAAATTCCTTTCCAACAGAAATGGATTTAATGAATGTTTTTTGTTTAAATCACTAAATTTTGTCAAAACTTAGATAACTAATACTCCCATAATCCCATTATCCAGAGGTAAAACAGTTAACATTTTTGTCCTTTTAGATTTCTATCTACAAAGGAGAAAATGTATATATTTACATACACTTATATAAATGTATAGAACGTATATACATTTCCTCTTTTAAAACAAAAATTGTGATTGTCACTTGCATGTCACTTGATATCCAAGGTCTTCTTCCTTTTACCTTTACAAGGTAATGTCATTTTAATGGTTGCTGTATACTGCATAATATGGTGTACTATCATTTAGTTATTCAGTCTTTTATTTTGAATACTTAGTTTTCTAATTTCTCCCTATTATAAACAGTGTCACAATGATGAATATTTTTGTAGCTATATCTTTTTTCTTTTTAAGAGCTAATTTTGAGGGTAATCTAGAACTGGAATTTTGATGTCCAAAAACAACATGTTTTGTTGAGACTTTTGTTATATTTTATAGAATTTTCCTTCAGAAAAGTTGTACTATTTTTCTCATATTTTCAGCAACACTGGGTGTTATTTTTTTTTTTTCATCCTTTCTGATTTGAGAGGCAAGAAAATGAATGGTGTGTTATTTTATTTTACATTTCTTTGATTACCAGTGAATTGAACAACTTTTTAATGTTTATTGGCCATTTATTAGTATTCTTTAGTGAACTGCCTATTCAAACCTCTTGCTTTTTTTTTTTTTCTCTATTGAGTTCTTCAGGTTTTTGTAATGGCTTCATAAGAACTTGTATGTTAAATATCTCAGACATCAATTACAGGAAAAAATCTATAAAAAATACAAACACATGGAGGCTAAACAATAAACTACT
>NC_041225.1:88603708-88604203 GCF_002837175.3 Physeter macrocephalus
AAACCTACCTAAGGAGACAAAAGACCTGTATGCAGAAAACTATAAGACACTGATGAAAGAAATTAAAGATGATACAAACAGAGGGAGAGATATACCATGTTCTTGGATTGGAAGAATCAATATTATGAAATGACTATACTACCTAAAGCAATCTACAGATTCAGTGCAATCCCTATCAAACTACCAATGGCATTTTTCACAGAACTAGAACAAAAAATTTCACAATTTGTATGGAAACACAAAAGACCCCGAATAGCCAAAGCAATCTTGAGAAAGAAAAACGGAGCTGGAGGAATCAGGCTCCCTGACTTCAGACTATACTACAAAGCTACAGTAATCAAAAGACAGTATGGTACTGGCACAGAAACAAATATAGATCAATGGAGCAGGATAGAAAGCCCAGAGATAAACCCATGCACATATGGTCACCTTATTTTTGATAAAGGAGGCAAGAATATACAATGGAGAAAAGACAGCCTCTTCAATAAGTGGTGC
>NC_041225.1:88605100-88609867 GCF_002837175.3 Physeter macrocephalus
GCAATCCCACTACTGTGCATATACCCTGAGAAAACCATAATTCAAAAAGAGTCATGTACCAAAATGTTCATTGCAGCTCTATTTACGATAGCCAGGACATGGAAGCAACCTAAGTGTCCATCAACAGATGAATGGATAAAGAAAATGTGGCACATATACACAATGGAATATTACTCAGCCATAAAAAGAAACGAAACTGAGTTATTTGTAGTGAGGTGGATGGACCTAGAGTCTGTCATACAGAGTGAAGTCAGAAAGAGAAAAACAAATACAGTATGCTAACACATATATATGGAATCTACAAAAAAAGAAAATAGGTCATGAAGAACCTAGGAGCAAGACGGGAATAAAGACGCAGACCTACTAGAGAGTGGACTTGAGGATATGGGGAGGGGGAAGGGTAAGCTGGGACAAAGAGAGAGTGGCATGGACATATATACACTACCAAATGTAAAATAGATAGCTAGTGGGAAGCAGTCGCATAACACAGGAAGATCAGCTCTGTGCTTTGTGACCACCTAGAGGGGTGGCATAGGGAGGGCGGGAGGGAGGAAGGGAGACGCAAGAGGGAAGAGATATGGGGATATATGTATATGTATAACTTTGTTATAAAGCGGAAACTAACACACCATTGTAAAGCAATTATCCTCCAATAAAGATGTTTAAAAAAATATCTTAACTCTGTCATATATTGTCGATACTCTCCCCAGTTTGTCATTTTTCCTTTCCTTTTTTGTATGATGTATTTTGCAATATAATACTTTTAAGCTTTTATGTGGTCAAGTCTATTGTTTTCTTCATAGTTACTGCCTTTGATGTGAAAGTTTAAAAAGACCTCTTACAGCCCAAGATTATAAAAACAGGCACTTGTTTTTCTTTCTCTTGCTTTTAAGATTTTAGTCTTTGTGTGACTTTAAAAGTTACAGAAGTCTGATTTTCCCCAAGGTGTTATCTGAATTCCCAGTAATAGTCTTGTTTAGTTTATTCCTGAGTGGTTATATGTTTTGTTGTTCTTGTGACTGGGCTCTGTTTTCCCATCATCTGTTTCAAACTGGTTATTGCTGTTTGAAAGAAAAGCAGTTGATTGTTGTATGTCATGTGTGACTTAATTCTCACATTAATTTTTTTTTTGCTTTATTTGCTTGAGGTTTTAGAAAATAATAGTTTTCTCTAAATACTAATCATTTGTAAGAGTTTTCCAATATCCAAACCTTATTTCTGTTTTCTTTTGTTGGATAGAAGTTCCAGAACAATATTGAATAATAGCAGTGATGGTAGTCACTTTTATCTTTTCTGTCTTTAGTGAAAGTACCTCTAATGTATCATTGTTAAGTTCTGTGCTTGTCATCCATTTCAATAGACCATGTGGAGGAGGTACTTCTATTACTAGGATATTAACTGTTTTTATCAGTAACAGATGTTGAGTTTTCATCAAAAGCCTTTTTTAGCATCTAGTGAGATAACTATGGGATTTTTCTTTCTTTCTTTCTTCCTTTTTAATCTCTTAGTTTTAGTCATAGATTGGATAATGAAGTCATCCTCACATTCCTAGAATTAACCCTTTTGGTCATGGTGTACTGTTGCATTAATTTGCTAATATGTTTGGAATTTTGTGTGTATTAATAAATTTAATTGGTATTATATTTATGTGTACAGTTTTTGACAGGTTTTACCATCAGGGTTATGAAAATGAATTGGAATCTTTGTATCATTTTTAGCATAGAAATTATCTATTCCTTGAAGATATGACAGAAATCAGTTTTAAAATTACATGGATTCAGTGCTGTTTGGGGGGAATAGTTATTAGACAACTGTTTCTTCCTCAGTTATTATTTAGGGTTTTTAATCAGTTTTGATAATTTTGTTTTCTAGAAAATTGCCCTTTTATTGAGATTTTCAAATTTAATAATGTAAAATTAGTACATGTATTCTTTTATACTTTAAATTCTTCTGTATGTATCAAGAGTTTTTGTATCTTTTGTCTGATGTTGCTTATCTGTGTGAATATTTTGGAGGAATAGGTTTGATAGATGATAGTCTATTTATTTGTCCTTTTTTAAAAGACCCAATTAATGGATTTTAATTTTTAGTATCTTGGGGCTTGCATTCTAATTCATTAATTTTTGCTTTTAAATTTATTTATTTCTCAGAATTTCTTTGCATTTTTAAAGCTCTTTAGTGTGAATGATTAATTTGTGTATTTTTCCCTTTTTTCTGCCTTAATAATAAAAGCATTTGCAATAGGAAATTTTTTTCACGGGATAAGCTTTGGCCCTGTCTTCTAGATTTTGACATATGGGAATTTAACTGAAATTTCTAAAGAGTTTATAATTGTAGTTTTAATTTATTTTTTGCCTAAGATTTATTTTTAGTGTTTTACGTATTCTGAGTAGATTTTGTATGTTTATTATTTTGTTAATTCTCAGTTTATTTTGTTATGATCAGTGTGGCTTATACAGTTTCTCATTGAGGAAACTTACTGAGATTTTCTTCATTGACTATGTATGATCAATTTTGATAAGTGTGCCATGGACTTTTAAGAAGAATATGTATTATCTGTAAGGTGTATGTAGTTTGATGTGACATATTTTATAAATTCCAAGATGTCATTGATTATAAGACATTATCAATTTAGTGACACTTCTAAGGAATAATTAAAATGTCTGTTACGTTTAGTAAGCATAAGATGTATCCCAGTTTCAGATATGTGAAAAAAAATAATGATTAAGAGTCTTATCCTCCAAGTTCTTATTTTGAGAGTCTACTGTTTTTATTAAATTCTGAGAGAAGTGTACTAAAGTTTTGTGCTTTTATTGTGTTTTGTCTATTTCTCCTTGTATTTTTAATTGACTTTATATTTTTGTATTTCAGTGCTTTATTATTCCATGTAAAAAGGTTCATTACTTTTTTGTGGAGTCTTCATTGCTTTACTAGTCTTGTAACATTTAATGCTTTTTTAAAATTTTAATTTAATTAATTTATTTGGCATGTGGGCTCTTATTGGTGGCATGCGGGATCTAGTTCCATGACCAGGGATTGAACCCGGGCCCCCTGCATTGGGAACGTGGAGTCTTAACCACTGGACCACCAGCGAAGTCCCAGTGCTTTTTTTTTCTTAATACAGCTTTGCCACATCTGCGTTCGTTTTATTTGCATCTACCGGGTGGATTTTGCTGCCCGTCTAGTTTCAGCTAATGTTTGTCATCTTGTTTTAGGCGTTTCACTTATGAACAGGATTTTTAGCTTTTACCCAATCTTAGGGTTTGCCTTTCTGGGAATTTTTCTCTTTTATCATGATTACGTTTAATTTATTCCTGCCACCTTATTTTGTGCTTTCATCTCCTTTTTTTCCTTTTTGCTGTATTTTAATATTTCTTTCATTTTTCTCCCCTTCATTCATATGGAAATTTTACTATTTTTACTCTACTAGTGGAAACGTTTAAATTAAAAATATACATGTTTAAAATATATATATATATATATATATATATATATACATGTTTAAGACTCACAGATATAGAAAACAAACTTGTGGTTACCAAAGGAGAGAGGGAAGGGGGAGGAACAAATTAGGGAGGATGTAGGATTAACAGGTATAAACTACCATGTATAAAATAGATGAGGCAACAAGGGTATACTGTACAGCACGGAGAATTATAGCCATTATCTTGTAATAAACTATAATGGAGTATAATTTGCAAAAATACAGAATCACTATGCTGTACACCTGAAACTAATATAATATTGTAAAACAACTATACTTCAATAAAATATATATATAAATATTTAAACCTATTTATCAACGTTAATGGGGTCTCTATTGAAAGAAAAAAATAAATTTTACTACTTTTTTTTATTACTTTCTTCTCCAGACTCCATCCCCCAGGTAGAGAAATCTATAGTTTTATAGATCCAGAATGTTTTTATGTAGTGAAATTTCTCTCTCTCTCTCTTTTTTTTTTTTTCCTGGCCATGCCACAAGGCTTGTTGGATCTTAGTTTCCTGACCAGGGATTGAACCTGGGTCCCAGCAGTGAAAGTACCAAGTCCTAACCACAGGACCACCAGGAAATTCCCTGAAATTTCTCTTTTAACTATAAAAATTGGCAGTAAACTTCTTAACCACATTCATAATAATTACTTTATACTTAACTGTTCTACTGGTCATTCACTGACCACTGTCTTCTTGTTACTTCTTCCCATTTCTTAATTCTTTATTTTGATTCATTTTTCAATTGGTTGAAATATATTTTAGAGGATTTTTTTTTTCAGAATGTGGTTGGTATAATTTCTAAGTGATTGCTTGTCATAAAATGTCTTTAGTTTCTGTTGTAGGGAAATGTTATATGGTTCCGATCTTTTTTTTATTTTTAATAAGTAATTAATGTTTTCCCCCCTCCTTAAGTTTTTGTTTTGTTTTGCTTTCATGAATTGTTGACATCTTGCTAGGATAGGTCTGGGTGTGTGTGTGTGTGAAAGCTGTATATGTAAATCTATATTAAATCCTTTCTGGTACTTAGTGAATTTCTCTGGTGGAAAGTCTCACATCTTCAGAGATTCTCTTCAATTTCTTTCTTTGATTTTGGCTTCTTTTTCATCTGATCAGTTCCCCCTGATTATAACTACTAGTTGTAGCATGGTTTTAAACTTCCTTTCTGTTCTGAAATACCCAGAGATATGTCACATTTCTGTTAGACAGTGATTCTCAGTGATGGTGAAATTTTTTTTTTTTTTTTTTTTTTTTTTTTTTTTTTGGTGGTATGCGGGC
>NC_041225.1:88610165-88639312 GCF_002837175.3 Physeter macrocephalus
GTTGTGGCCTCTCCCGTTGCGGAGCACAGGCTCCGGACGCGCAGGCTCAGCGGCCATGGCTCACGGGCCCAGCCGCTCCGCGGCATGTGGGATCCTCCCAGACCGGGGCGCGAACCTGGTTCCCCTGCATCGGCAGGCGGACGCGCAACCACTGCGCCACCAGGGAAGCCCAGTGATGGTGAAATTTGATGAGAAGGAGACCTTATGAGTAGTGGTCTTCCTCTGCTGATCTCTTTTTTATTGGGGGTGGCATTTCACCATTCTATATTGGACTTTTATCTCATGAGAAGGAAAATCGTTTGCTTTGGTTAGGTAGCTTTGTCTGAGATATGGGTACTGTGAAGTTGCACATCATTTTAGCCTTTGTTTGAAAAGTTGTTTGATACAAAATTGTATTCACTGCTGTCAGGTAGGACACAAGTGACATTACATCTTGATGTATCTTTCCAGAGAAAAGAAAGAAAAAACAAAAAATACCCTACCACTATATAACAATGTATATTGGATCTCCTAAACTGTATTTCTTTTTATTTCTTTCATAATTTTCTGCTTTTTTTCTCTTAGTTTAGGGGAAATTACTTGAGTTGATACTCTGTATGATATTCACTAATTAGGTTTACTGCAGTTTACAGTCTGCTGGTTACTATATTCATTGGTAGTTTTGTTTTGGCAATTGCATTTTTCTCCTCTAAGAATGTTCTTTTCATATTGCTCCGTTTTGTTTGTTTGTTTGTTTTCTGGCCACGCTACGCCGCATGTGGGATCTTAGTTCCCCGACCAGGGATCAAACCCATGCCCCCTGCAGTGGAAGCGCAGAGTCTTAACCACTGGACTGCCAGGGAAGTCAGTTGTTCCTCTTTTATGATAGACTGTTCTTATCAATATGGCAGTCTCGAGTCCCATTGAGATTTTTTTGTTTTCTCCTGTTTGTGGCAATAGCTCTGTCTCCTGAGAGGCTGCTTGTCCTGAACACACGGATGGGTCCACCTCTTTTCAATTGCTGGATATTTTTATATCCAATGATTGTCCCTCTATTGTTTATATGTTTGAAGGGATATTTGCATACGTTCTGTAGCTGAGATAGGTTCTTTAGAAATTGTGTAGGCCTCTGTACAGTTTTTTATTCTAAACAGGCTCCCTTTTGGTAACCCAAAGCCTGCTGGTAGAATCCCCCACCCAGTCAACCTAGTGCATCTGCCATTGCAGTGCCCTACTCCACTCAGCAGGCTTCCCTGCAGTCTCAGAACTATGCTGTAACCGTGGGCTCCCTCCAGTCTCTGGTGACACCACCAGAGACTCGAGTAGATTCAAATTTGTCCTCCTGCTTCAACCTCCAGCTCTCAGCCAGGGGCCATTTGTGAGGCTGGTTTGTGTTTGTGGGTTGCTGGATTGAAAGCAGGGAAGTTGTTTTGTGATCCACTCTGCTCTACACACATACTCTGCTGAAGCCTTCCAAAGCATAGGACCCCTCTTTGGAATCCAGGGGTGATATTTAGCCAGACTGGACCATTTGTGGTTGTCTAACCTTTCCCTCGACCCTGTGTATTTTTGTCTCTACCTGAAATACTTTCTTCTTAATCCCCATTTCCATCTGTGGAGATACCATGTATCATTTACTTCCCAGTTTAATGCCACTTTTTTCCAGAAACTTTCTCAGATTCCCTCCACCATACCGTGATCACCCCTTTGTTGTATGTTCTGCTTTATAGTCTAGCTCTCCATATCTTTGTCACCCCCTTTCCGTGTGCATTATGAGCTACTTGAGTTTGGGAAACATGTCTTGCTCGCCTTTATATGGAGAAGTATTAGAATGAAGAAGTTAGAGGAAGCCAGGTTTGAGTCCCCATTCAACACTTACCATGAAACTTTGGACAAGTAAGTTCCTTAACCATTCTGAGTGGATGTTCTCCTCAAGAAAATGGGCATAACAGTAGTACCTACCTCATGATGCTGTTTTGAAGATTAAATGAGATAACATAGCACAGTGAACATTGAGATAAATCTTAGTTTTGTTTTCTGTACCCCTTACAGCACCTAGCTCACGTAGCATCTTATCCACACAGGCCTTCAGTTCATGGTGACTGAATGAACGCAGATCAGAGTGCTTTCGCAAAACTCACTTTTGCATTGAGTCAGTGGCAGAGCCCAGGAAAGAATCCAGGGTTCCTGAGTATCTTACACACGTTCCCACCTGCACACGCTGAGTAAGTGGGTCTTCATATGCCTTTCATAAAGTGTCTAGAATCGAGGAGGAGGGGTTTGTTTGTTTTTGTTTGTTCATTTGTTTGTTTAACAAACTGTAGCCTTGCTATAAGAGAGAGAGAACTTGGTTTGGTTGGTTGGATTTTCAAATAATCAGTTACTTTCTTGTCTGGGTTGAAGTTTTAGAAAGAAATAGCCACAAATGGAAGCTCAAAAGAGAAGCAACATAGTGTTACAGTGGAAATATCTGATTCCAAGTAGAGTTTCAGATGGTTGTTGATTGTTAAGTCCTCTTCCAACACGCTCCTAAACCCACCAATCAGCGAATGTGCTAATTCTATGGGTGGTTCCTCCTCTGCTGTTCTTTGGTATGCTGAAGGTGGCATGTCATCTCCCTCTGTCAGATTCTTGTCTAGTAAGGTAGGAAAATCTCTTCCTTGATTATGTAGCTTTGACTAAGCTGAGGGAAGTGATTATATCTTTTTAGTGGAAGGATACTTTTGTAATTGCGTCTCTCATTGATTATTACACTTGTGAGGGGGTGGGTAGAGGGTGGTAAACACTGTGAAGTAAATATGCCTTCTAGGAAATTCTCCTCTTTCATAATTTACCTCTAGGCCTGCACTGCCCCCAGTCTTGGAAACTTGCTGGATATGATGTACCAGGAGCCAGCACGATGGTGCTACACATTCCAGACATTTTCTTTTATGAGCCGCCTGAAAGTACAGTTGGAGCCCTTCCCTGAGAAACTCTTAGAGGCCAAGAAGGCAGTACAGATCTTTGAGCGGTCTGTATACAGCGACAGGTAAGACGCTGAGCCCTCCACCAGTCACAAGCTCTGTGCTTAGCGCTGCATGTTTTCTCCTCTTGCTCAGACTCTGCACTGCTCTTGTCATTGAAAATTATACTTGAAAAAATTGTCTTTTTAAAGACAACACTATACAGATTTGTTCAGACTTATAATTTCACAGTTACCATATATGTCAAGAAAGGAGATTGTATTTTTCATAATCTGAATGCATTTAATTTTTCACATTGGCAGTGATTATGTTTCCTTATTCTTTTCTAGCATAGAAGCAAGCAGGTAGCTACCTAGTATAACTATTACATGCTAAAAGGCACAGAATAGACACTTAAGTAGCAACATATGTTCTAGCAAACCAAATGAATCAGTGGTTGGTTATCACTTGGAAGAAAAAAGCAGTCAGAATTAAAATGTGTTCCTAAAATGATAGGAGAAATAAATTTATCCTTTTTTTAAAAAATTCTTCAAGAAAGGATTTCTGAGTAGAAATAGCAGATTTGTAAAATTGGCTTCTGTCTTGGATTTAACCTTTTTTGACCCTTTGTTGTGTGGCAGGGCTTATTTTTGGCCAGAGTCTGTAAGAGACGTCCAGTCTCTTACAGGTCAGGGGAAGAGCATCATCCTGACCACCTGAGGGAGTGAGATGGGGAGTCACTTGTAATGAAAGCTAGCAGATAGCTTGGGAATTCAGCCCATCTGTTCTAGAGGAGCTAGTCCATCTATGCTCTGGAATTCCTGGTTCTGCCACAAAACCAATCTGTGACTTGTGTATAAGCCATTTGAAGATGAAGTGAGGGTGCCTTAATCTGGACATCACTGAGGGTTTTTTATCTGAAGGTTATGAATGACCTCTGTCAGTGTGAAATGGTGGCTTAAAGCATGATGGTCTATCTTAAGCCCCTTGAGTGATCAAAATGGAAAATGTTGCATTTTTATTGTCCATTCACTTCTGAAAACACTGGATTGGTTACCCATTTAATTCCAAATTAGAATAACTAGCTCTGCTCCTTGGTGCTCCCATAAAGCCTCCTGGAGGGAAAAAAATAAGGATACATTTATAAATGTATTGTGATTTTTTTTTTTTTAGACATTACTTAAAAATCATTCAAGATATGTAAAACAAACCCTATAGACTAGGCATTCCTTCTCTGTGGACCCTAAGAGAGAGCCTACTCTTTATAAAAGCAAAATATGTGAATTATAAATGGTTGGGCTATAGATTTTAGTTCTTTTTCAACTGTTGGATATACTACTACCTATTTTCCTTTCCCCTCTCCCAAGCCATGCCTCTTGAATTAAGAAGATGAATTACATATTACTACCTGCTTGGAAACATATTCACCATCTTTTGTTTTTTGGCCTCGCTGTGCAGCATGTGGGATCTTAATTCCCTGACCAGGGATCGAACCCGTGTCCCCTGCAGTGGAAGCTCCAAGTCTTAACCACTGGACCTCCAGGGAAGTCCCTACCATCAGTCTTTAGATTTCCAGCCCTTTAGTGAGATAGACATGTGAGAGACCCCTTAGAAATAGAAATACTTTGTTTAGAAGGTACAAGATCTTGGGACTTCCACTCCTTTAAACATTTATTCATTTATTCATTTGCTCAGCACAGATTTGTTGAATGCCGCCTGTGTTTAGGCACTGGACAGCAGCAGTAAGCAGAGCAGACCCAGTCCCTGCCTTCATGGTGACCTTATTCTAACAGGGAACTCAGACTGCACCTGTGCTCCTGGGTGTTATATGTGTTCCAAAGGAGGAACATGGCTTGTTTGGGAGAGTGGATGACAGGGAGGGAGAAATCTAAATCTTTTCTGTTTGAGTTGAAAGAAAATAATAGCATGTGGTTTGAGAGCAGGGACCTTTATGCCTAGGTCCTTAAGCTGGTTCTTCCCTGCAGCCCCTGCATTCGGGCTGCAGGGTTCCCTCCCCTCAGCATTCAGCACCACGGCCTTCTATGCCCTCTTGCCCCTTCACCACCAGCTTTGGAGAAATAAAGAAGTGCTCATCTTCAAAAAAGGCGAGGGCCCTTTTATAGGACTGATTAACCGAAATTTACTTTCTCTTTATAAGATATTAATTTCCATGTTACCTGTGAAGAAGCTGAAAACATTTTTCAGATACTGAATTAGAAATTCGCCTCTTTTCTTTGTTGCCTTCAGCTAGGCTGTAGCTAAGCCATTCCAGACTGGAAGAGTTGACTTCTGGAGCTCCCAAATTAGTGCCTTCATAGCCTAACGATGAAGTAGTTACAGTGACAGCTAAGGTGTCTTGAGTACTATGTGCCAGTCACTCTTGTAAGCACCTTGTAAGTATTATGTACAATCCTCACAACTCTGTGAGTTAGGTTCAACTGTTGTCTTTGTACAGGGGAAGAAGCAGGCTGAGAGTTTGATGTCTTGCCCCTGGTGACACAGATAGTGAATTTTGAAGCCAGGCCGGACTCAGGAGTGTTACTCTGCAAGCCATTCTCTTATTGCAACACTCGCAGGCTTGCGGTATATACTTCCCTGAGCCATTCATAGATAAGGTTTCTGAATTTCATTTTCCCAGAAGTAGCCAGTTGCTGAGCGTTGCCTTAGAAACTGGAGTTCATTGTTCAGGATGTAAATTGTGTTTTGTTTCAAGATGACTGAGGTTTGAAAGCAGAACTGACCCTCCTGAAATGATGGTTTCTAGTTAACTCTTATTTCCTATTCACCAGATGCTCCTTTAGTTATGGAAGTAAGCAAGTGGCAAAACTAGTTTGATTTTTAGACTTAGCTTTCTTGTATCTGGATTAGAAGCTCAGAAGCAGGGGAAGCAAGAGCTTATATGTGCTTGCTTTGGAGGAGAGTCTGCTTTCTTGGTACTACTGCAGTTAGTAGGAAGTGCGTTTACTGCTCCATAGGTGACACCACTTAAATACAGTTCCTGCTCTACTTCTCAAGTAGACAAAAGGATGGCTCAGTAGCCTGGAGACTCAGAAGGCTTGAGTCCTTAAATTAAAAGTGGTGTGGGCTTCCCTGGTGGTGCAGTGGTTAAGAATCCACCTGCCAATGCAGGAGATGCTGGTTCGAGCTGTGGTCTGGGAAGATCCCACATGCTGTGGAGCAACTAAGCTCGTGTGCCACAATCAGTAAAACTAAAAGATGGACTTCCCTGGTGGCGCAGTGGTTAAGAATCCGCCTGCCAATGCAGGGGACACAGGTTCCAGCCCTCGTCCGGGAAGATCCCACATGCTGTGGAGCAACTAAGCTCGTGTGCCACAACTACTGAGCCTGCGCTGTAGAACCCACTCACCGCCACTAGAGAAAAGCCCGCACATCGAAGACCCGATGCAGCCAAAAAATAAATAAATAAATAAATTCAAAAAAAAAGTGGTGGGTGCTTTACACTAGATTGGCTTTTTGTTTGGGGGTTTACTTGCATTAATAATAAGGAAATCTTAAAAGTTTGAGTTTACATGCAAGTTTGAGTTTACATGCACCATTTGCTATATGTTTTGACTGGTTTCCAGCAGGGAAAATTGTTAGCGACCAGTGATATTCTCTTTCAGTGTCCCTTTTCTTCCAGTGGATTAATCCATCCAGAGAGCTGTGATTTTGGCCTCTAAAGTCTAAATTCTATTCTCATCTTAGTGTTGAGCAAGGAGGGAGAGACATAGGTGAAGAATTCAGATATCTTAAAGATGGGTGAGGAACTAGAAAGGTTAAGTGTCAACTATACTTCAATTAAAAAAGAAAAAGAAAAAAAAGATTGATGAGGTGCTAGAAAGGTTAAGGGGTTTGGACAGACATGGAACAAGTTGGTTATTGATATATTTTTTTTTTGCTTCTCTCTTTGGCCTTTCATTCCATTTCCCATTCCCCTCCCCTCTCCCCATCCTACTTAAATTTCCAATCAGGTATATCTTTGCAAAGACTCTTTTTGAAAATGGTTCCCTCAGTGACATCGAATGGCATATCTATCAGGACTGGCATTATTTTCTCCTGCAGGAGTTTGCCAGCCGGCTCAGATTACATGGCTTCATCTACCTCCAGGCTGCTCCCCAGGTAACACAGAATTTAAAGCCTTAGACTTTAGGGCCATATGAAACTTAAGAGGTGATGTTCTCTGAGCCCCTGATTTTCCAGTTGGAGAAAGTCGATTGTGGGTATTACCTGGAGCACGAAGAGCAATGGATGAGTACCCTCCCATCCTAGCTTGAGCATCCACAGGCTTTCTGAAGCAGAGGGCTAAAGCAAATGACTGTGCATAGAAAGTGTCCTTCTTGATGTAGCAACCACATAGAGAAAATTGGGCTTTATGTTTATCACCAAGGTCTGCAGTTTCGACCCTCTGATCAGCTAACCTGTAGCCAGTTGCCTCAGCTTTTCCTTCCCTCTAACTGGGTCGTCAGAGTCTGTGATGGTGTTGATGGTTTCCTGAATAGCATGTCAGGAGGAGGAAAAGGGTTTCCTCACCTCATCCTGATACCATCCTAATTTATAGTCTCCTTTTGAACCTTAAGGATGCCACTGGTAAGGCAAGATGGACTGTGGAAGTTGCATCCCATGACCCTCTGACTTGGACCATGGAGCCAGCCAGGCACACAGTAGGGTGATGTTATGGCAGGAGCACTGGAGTCTCTGGAGACAGCAGTGGTCCTTGGCTCTGCCAACAGGCAGTGACCGTGCGCAGGCCCTGGAAGCCTTTCCCCAGAGGGGTCCTTGTCTATCAAATCCTGTGTCTCAGACTAGTGATCCCTCAGGGCGCTTCTGGAGTGGGAGTCAAGGCAGGGGGTATTTTTTGAGGGATGTGTTGTTCTCACCTTTTTAGACAAATATCTGACATACAGTCAAATGCCAGATATACCACATTATCTTAGGAGGGAAAGCTCCCTTCAGGCTAGAGGCCGTGCTTTTAGAGACAGGACTGAGTCTTGTGGAAGGGGGAAGCCTGAGAGCAGATTGACTGATCAGAAAATGGGTGGGAGAGCCCCAGTTGCACAGGCTCACAGGAGCCAGAGACGAGAGGAGCGGATGGAAGGGCCTGACCAGTTTGAATGCCTTGGGTGTGACAGGGACCAGGTATTGGGGCTCTTTGTGACAGGGACCAGGTATTGGGGCTCTTTGCGTCAGGAGCTTCTGAAGATTGTGAGGCAGAAGCTAGATCATAGGAGGAAATAAAGAGATTCCACGGAAGTAAATAGGGTCTCAGGTTTAAAGTGAAACTCAACTAGAGATGCAGTGAAGCCAGAGGGCTGAGAACCTTCTGTGAAAATAATGAAGCTGAAAGTAGCTGCCTTGCGTATTTATGACTTCTTGCACAGTAGTCTTCATTGCCTGGGAGCAGGAATAGAAGAGGCCAATTATGAGGGTGACTGTACTGTAGGGGCGGGGATTGGTGTCAGTGATTAGGGGAAAATGAGACCCCTGCCAAAAGGATGGTTTGAAGTAGCTGAGTGTAAGCTTCAGGATGAGAGGAAAATCCTGGCCCACAGGAGGGCTCATGAATGAGTAAGAGCATTGTGGACTTGAACTGAGTGAGGATTGTGGTTGGATTTTGAAGAGGTGACAGGTTTCCAGTAGGAGTTCATGGGATGGATAGTTGAAAGCAGAAGTAGGTTGAGGGGCTAAGCATTAGGAGAAGAATTGAAGGTACTGACCTAGCCTTTTCCTGGTTCCTAACCTAACCTAACCTGCTGGGACACTGGGACCCAACAAGGGAAGGAAGAAAGTCTTCCTCACTTCTTTGTGTACTTGGAATGACTTTGTGAGAAGAGACAATGATGATGACAGTGGGGGTGGTGACTGTTATTTTTATGGTGTGGCTGATGCATCTTTTTGGAGAGACGAATTGAGGTATTTCAGCTGGGGTAGAATAAGGGTTGAAGGATTACTGCAACTTGATGGTAGAAAAAAATAGCTTATTCATTTTGATATTGAATGGGGATTTTGGTGCTATTGATGGCATTAGAGCCAGGAACCAGGAATGTCAATATCCTTCCCCTGAAGTCACCACTGACCTCTTCTGTGAGACCCAAAGGGAACTATATCTAAGAGAGAGCAGAACAGAAGTGAAAACATCTCTGTGTAGAAAGCTGTGCAAGTGCTCAATCCTCTGGCAGGTGCTACGTTTAGAGCTTGAGGGATGGGCTCAAGTAGGGCCTTTTGCTCCTTCCCACCTACTCCCCCCTACATTGTAAAAAGCAAGCGAGCCAACAGTAAAAAAGCAGAAGAGAAATGGCTGGGCCTCAGTGCCCCATGGAATCAGGAAGAGAGAGTGCAGCTGGCCAGTGTGCCTCCAAGAGCCAGGCCGTGTTTGCAGCCTGGACACAGCGTGCTGCGAAGGCCTGGGAACAAGTGGCACCTGGATGCTGGGCTTGAGAAGCACAGTGGCCAGACCCACTAGCAGTCACTGTCCAGTTGCTGTCTCTGGCTTCAAGCAGTCCAAACAGCAGCTCTTCCGGGGGTGAGGATGCGGCAGGCAGGGGAGTGAAGGGGCAGCTGCCATTTCCAGCTGCGCTGTCTTTCCTATTCACATTCAGTATGTCCTCCCCATGAGGACTGAGGTAAAGAGGGACTAGACTAAAGCACTGTCTGAACAGGATTTTTTTTTTTAAAGAACTTGTTGTAACCATATCAGTAAAGCAACAATTATGCCAAATGATCAAAATAGAAGTTTACCTAGGCTTCTGGAGGGAAGAAAAGTTTGCTCTATTAAGCAAATTAACTGTGCAAAGGGAAATGTTAGCCCAGTTTAGCAGGAGAGACTTTAGCATCAATGTTTGCCTGCCAGCAATGAATGAATAATTATAGCTTTTATAAAAAGAATTGCTCTGCCCTGTGTATAATTGAAACCATAAAGCCGCATTCTGAAAAATACGCATTTTCATTAATTCTGATAATATTTTTCTCTCAGGAAAATTAGGTAGCTTTGCTATATTTAGAAATCCTGAAGCTACCTTGCTGGCAGGAATGTGAATTGGTCAGCCTCTAAGGAGGCAGTTTGGCAGCGTATACTAGCAGTGCACATACTTTTGACCTATTAATCATGCTCCTTGGAATTTACTCCATAAATATGCTCCCACATAGGCAAAATGGTTCATGTGCAAGGCAACATTGTTTACAATAGCAAGTTATTGTAAACAACCCACTAGTCATCAGTAGGGACCGGTTGAATAGATTATGCTCCATCCATGCACTGGTAAACTCTGAAGTCATGAAAAAGAACTAGAAAGTACTACACTGACATGTAACAATCTTCAAGATGTATTGTTAAGTAAAGAAAAATAAGAACTAAGTGTGTGGTAGGAGACCTTTTATATGTATGGGTTTTTTTTTTTTAGAGGTGGGGTTAAGAAGGTGAAATGCGTGAATCTTTCTGAAAGTATACAAGAAGTCACTAACATCTGTCATCAGTGGGGCGGAGAAGTGGGTAGCAGGAAATCAGTGGTGTAAAGCTGTGTGATGGGCAGGCAGGGGAACAAGGGGAGACGTCTGGAAGCAGTCAGCGATGAGGATGAGGATGTCAGTAGGGGCAGGATGACAGAAGGAGAAAGAGGAGGTTCAGAGTGAAGGAAAGCAGAAATGGAAAAGATTCAAGTAGGAGCAAAAGGTCAATAGAGATAGACTAGGTCAGAAATGAAAACGTTCAGTAAGTATGTGCAACAAATATTTATTGACCACCTGCTCTACCAGGCCCTGCGCTCAGCCCTGAACCAGACGGACTCTGGCCTGCCTCCTGGGTCTCCCCCAGTCACTGTGCCCTTAGAGCACCCTGTGCAGACCTCCCTCTGTCACCTGATACAGCTGAAATACCAGTGGGGGTCTGTGTTTGTCCAGGGCCTAGTGTAGCGCCTGGCTGGCAGAGTGGTGCTGAGTAAGCTGGTACCAGAGATAAAGGCAGAGCCCTGCCTCTTCCAGGAAGCGCCTCTGACTGCCTGAGCCCAACTGCTGCCTCCCTTATCTGACCGCCGCACTTAAGATCCAAACCTCCTAGTTCAGCACTTGATTTGCTATTTTGCGTATGTCGTTTTACTTGTTATCTAACTAGATTATAGAATCCCTAGGACAAGGACTTCATCTAAGTTTAGAGCAGTTCTTAATTCAGGGGAAAGAGATGAAAAGGGATAAGTGCTAAAAGTATTAACATGTTAGATCTGTGTTAATCAGTTTGAAAAGTTGAACATAAGATCATAAATGAAATGTGTTTATATGATTTTCTTTCCTTAGAGGAAAGATGGGACAAGAGGGAAACAGCAAAGACTCTGCATCTTTAGGGATATTGTACCTTACGTTTGGGGATAAAGTTTAAATGTTTGAAAGAGAGAAGTCCTAAATCAGTGAGTTAATCTACTTGTTCTTCCCAGGACAGATGACATTGAATAATAAAGCATTTGCCAGGCAGAGAGAGGAAGGAAGGCAATTCAGGTAAAGCAAACATTCAGAGCAAAAGTTTTGAGATGTGAAAGAGCTTGATCCGTACCGCAGGCAGGAGGTCAAATCTGGCTGAAGCCGTGGGTCCAGGGGGGGAAGGAGCTAAGGAAGTTGAAAGTGGACAGTTAGGAGGGGTGGCCAGACTCCGGGAATGGCCTTGTATGACCAGTAAAGGAGAAGCTGACATTCCCTGAGCCATTGTGCTTCAAACTTTCTGATCAGAGTGAAATTATGCACACTCTGGAAGGAGTGGAGGATGGAGAGTTAGTCTCAAGCCTCACTTTTTTTACTTCTTTACCTTTGACCTATTCAGAATTTGCATTGTGCCCCAGAGTGAGTGTTTGATATGATATGAAAGAGATGTTTCAAATTACTTACCCTTTGGTAAATATGATGTTACTCATACTTCCTTGAATATGGGGCTGAAGGCAATAAGGACCCTGTGAAGTATTTTAAGCAAGGAGAGAAATACCGTTACAGTCAACCCTCCATATCTGCAGACACGGACCCCACTGATGTGGAGAGCCCACTGTCATTTCATACACATAAGGGACTTGAGCAGCCTTGGATATTTGTATCCTCAGGGGGTCCTGGAACCATCCCCCCCTTGCCACAGATACTGAGGGACAACTGTATATTGCAGTACTCTGGAAGGGTGGACTGAGCAGGAAAACTGGGAGGAAAGACAGCATTTGCCAGGAACTTGAAGGGCTCCCTCTGTAAATGTTCACAGGGACCCGTGGGATTGATGAGGGGGAGGAAATGGAAGCCCACAAAGCTTGCCCTGCTGCTGCCTGGTGAAGACGGGAATTTAACCCTGGACTTTCAGACTTTAGGGCCTATGCTCTTTCCACATGCTTCACCGCTCCCAGGAGGCAGGGAGCCACAAGGCTCTTGCTCGTAGTCCAGGTGAGAGATGATGAGGGCCTGACCAGGGCGGAGGTGAGAGAGGCAAGGGGGAGAGCCAGCTGGAGGGAGATTGAAGAGAATTCGGTGACTTCCCGGATGGGGCTGGGAGGAGGAATAAGGTTAATTCCAGGTTCCCAGGGTAGATGATGTTTGTTATTAACCTGTGATTGAATAAAAAAACAAGGCAGCAGAAGCGGGGTCTGAGAGCACCCCAGCTTTTGTAACAGCCGAAATAACCAAAGAGCTCAGCAGATCCTGGGCATTGTCTTTCAGGTTTGTTTGAAGAGACTACACCTGAGGGCCAGGGAAGAGGAGAAAGGAATTGAGTTGGCGTATCTTGAGCAGCTTCATGCTCAGCATGAAGCCTGGCTTGTCTGCAAAACAACCCCGTAAGTGGAGAAGAGAGCAGCAGTGCACAGAGGCCTGCCTTCCTGCAGCTGGTCATTAAAATACAGGAAGTTCAACATGCAGGCCCTTAAGCAGGTTCAGAATGTTCTGGAAGTGGTTGGAATTGTCAAGCATTATCCAAATCAGAAATTTAATATTGGATATAATCTATATATTCCAAGAAATTTTTTATTAGATTCTATTTCTCCAGCTTTTTTTGTTTTTTTGACATCCTCTGACTGACCATCGTGATTGATAATGATGACATAGTTGGCTCAGGGTAAAGGGCTGAAAAATTTTAGAGAAATTGTCAATGTACTAAGTTGTCATTCCTAGTTTCAGCCTTTCCTCCCTTCAGGTTTGGTGTGGTGTCCATTTAAAATGTTTGAGGCTCTGACCTTCAGTATCAGTCTCAAGACTAAAGAGGAATTTCAGCCTCATCTTCCCAGCCAACTTTATTGAATTCTTTTTTTAAACTACTGTTTACATGAAATTTCCTTAAGAAGGTATGTGACCTTAGATCTGTTCTGAATTATTAAGACTGGTGAGTATGTGAAACCTACCATCTTTTTTCTGTTCCCTAAATGTTCATGCTTCTTATAGGCTCCACTCTGAGGCTCTGCTGAACATTCCAGTGCTGGTGTTGGATGTCAATGACGATTTTTCTGAAGAAGTAACCAGACAAGAAGCGCTCATGAAGAGGGTGGGGAAGACCTTAACTCCTGCTTTCTAGTAGTTTTCCTTTTTTGCACTTTTATTGCTTCAGACTTCAGTATAGGCCCTGTGCATTGTGCCTCAAATTGCATTTCACACTCCAAAGCCTGTGGGGCCTTGTAGAAGTTACCGATATAATCCCTGTTCTCTAATATTTTGGGCCAATAACTGTTAAATACTTGACTTGTAATATGTGCTTTCCAGCTGACTCCCTCCTCTAAGGTGTTCTAGAACTAGGGAAATGAGACTTCTGGATTCTATCCAGCTCTGCCACTTGATACTGTAGGACCCTGGGCAGGTCACATTTCCTTTCCATACCTATTTTCCCTTCCTCACAAAAACTCATGGGCTTGGCTACATATGCATTATGGATGGACTATTGTGTAGTCTCCTGAAAATGTGAAATTAACTTTTGGTTTTTCTCTTTCCCACAGGTAAACACCTTTGTAAAGAATCTATAACCAGTACCAGGATGCTCTAGCTGTGATCTGGGCTCTCTTTGACTTTTTGAAGCCAGAAGAATACCAAGTCACCCACCTTCCCACCCCCACTCCCATCTCCTTTCACACCTAGAGTGCTCTGACACTCAGGGGTTAGGTTTCTATTATCCTTGGACCCTGCCTTTGTCTTCTTTTATATCTCAAGGACTTCTTAAATAAAGTCTACATTTTTGTGGATTTTGCTCTACAGTTGTTCATTTATTTCAGCGTGTATCTACTGGTGCCTGCTCTGAGCTCCCCTCTAGACTGGCCATTTTCACGTGAGAAAAGTCTTTGCTTTTCTTCTTCTTGAATCCTTCACCAGCCAGACTTCCTGTGTGTTCACTGGCTCCTACTGACATGCCAGGGCAGGAACTGCTTCTAGGACCCCTAACCAAGCTCTGCCTTAGGCATGAAGAAGGGAAGTAAAGTGACTCAGGAGTGGGTGGATGCTCAAGTGTGAGTCCCCAGAGCCAGGAAATGGAGCCCAAACTCCAGGAAGCTCCTCTGTCTCTTCCCATCCAGCACTCTTGGTTTGGGGGATGGGGTGGGGATTTAGACCTTTGTCTTAGAGCTGAAGAACCTGGATGAAAGAAAGGGAGGGAAGGAGGGAGAGAACAAATCATGAGCCTAAAAGTTCAGCATCTGATATTTAGGGTTCGGTCATCCTGGCACTCTGGCCTGCTCCAAACACCTGACCTAGTGAGTTTTGGGTGACCTTAATGGAATGAATCTGTCTATGCTGGAAAGAAAGAAAATAATTTTTTGTGCTGCACTTCAAGCTTCAAGGACAGTTTATTGTTAAGAGAGAAAAATACATGGCTCTATAGAATTGAAGTGCTTCATTGAAAGAAGACTGCAGATCCACGATTCACCGGGATCGGAATTCCTGCACTGAGCTCTTGACAGTTGCACAGGCCCGCAGGAGAATGAATGAGCTCGGGACCCAGAGTGTCCCAGAAGACAGAAACCTGTGTTTCCCTTGATGCTTGGGAAAACGAGTGTGAGACCGGTTTCTAACAAATGTGGGATGTTTTGAAATAGCACGGCATTTCTTTATCCGACTTAAAAAAACTTTTCTTTTAAATTTATTTTTGGCTGCCTTGGGTCTTCATTGCTGTGTGCAGGGGCTACTCTTTGCTGTGGTGCGCGGACTTCTCGTGATGGCTTCTCTTGTTGCAGAGCACGGGCTGTAGGTGTGTGGGCTTCAGTAGTTGTGGCTCGCGGGCTCTCTAGAGCACGGACTTAGTAGTTGTGACGCACGGGCTTAGTTGCTCCGCGGCATGTGGGATCTTCCTGAACCAGGGCTCAAACCCGTGTCCCCTGCATTGGCAGGCGGATTCTTAACCACTGCGCCACCAGGGAAGCCCCTATCCTGCTTAAAAAAATTTTAACAGCTTTACTGAGATGTAATTCACATACCATACAATTCACCCATTTAAAGTGTACAATTCAGTAGTTTTTAGTATAGTCATAGGGTCGTGCAACCATCACCACGATCAATTCTAGAATGTTTTCATCACCCTCAGAAGAAATGCCACACCAGCCGCTGTCACTCCCCCCCAATCCCCACCCACATGCGCCCCACCCTGGGCAATCACCAGTCTACTTTCTATCTCTGCTGATTGGCCTATTCTGGACATTTCATATAAATGGAATCACATAATATGTGGCCTTTTGTGACTGGCTTCTTTCATTTTAAGGTTTTCAAGCTTCAAGTTGTAACACGTATCAGTACTTCATTCCTTTTTATGACTAAATATTTCGTTTTGTGAATATACCACATTTTGTTTATCTATTCATCCATTGATGCACATGTGGATTCCATTTTTTGACTATTAAGAATAACACTGCTACGAAAATTCATATACAGGTTTTTGTATGGATGTACGTTTTCTTTTTTGTGTGTGTGGTATGCGGGCCTCTCACTGTTGTGGCCTCTCCCGTTGCGGAGCACAGGCTCCGGACGCGCAGGCTCAGCGGCCATGGCTCACAGGCCCAGCCGCTCCACGGCATATGGGATCTTCCCGGACCGGGGCACGAACCCGTGTCCCCTGCATCGGCAGGCGGACTCTCAACCACTGCGCCACCAGGGAAGCCCAAGGACGTATGTTTTCATTGCTCTTGGGTATATACCGAGGAACGGAATTATTGGGTCAAATGATAACTCCACGTTTAACTGTTTGGGGAACTGCTAAACTTCCAGAATTCCATGTTACATTCTCTCCAGCAATGTATGAGTGTTCCACTTTCTCCACATCCTTGCCATCTATCATTTTGATTATAACCATCCTAACAGGAGTGAAGTCGTATCTCATTGTGGCTTTGATTTACATTCCCTTAATGGCTAATGATGTTGAGCAAAACTTTTCATGTGCTTATTGCTCATTTGTATATCTTCTTTGGAAAAAAATGTCTATTCAAATCCTTTGTCCATTTTTTCAATTCTTTTATTTGGCTTTTTATTGTTGAGTTGTAAGGGTATATATTCTGGATACAAGTCCTTATTACGTATATGATTTACACATATTTTCTCCCATTCTGTGGGTTGTATTTTCATTTTGATAGTGTCCTTTGAAGCACAAAAAGTTTTTTATCTTGATGAAGTCAAATTTATTCTTGTCACTTACTTTGGCACCATGTCTAAGAAAGTTTTGAATAACCTAGGGTCACAAACATCTCCTATGTTTTCTTCTAAGAGTTGTATAGTTTTAGCTCTTACATTAGGTCTGTGATCCATTTTGAGTTAATTTTTGTGTAGAGTGTAAGGAAGGGATTCAACGTCATTCTTTTGCATGTGTATATCCAGTTATTCCAACACCATTTGTAGAAAAGATGAATCTTTTCTCCCCTTGAATTGTCTTGGCACCATGTTGAAAATCTGTCCCACTTGTTCTTGGGTTTATTTGCTGCTTCAGGCTTTGGACAAGACCAGGGATGAACACAGGGTATTAGGTGTGTTTTGGAAACTCAATGGTTTTGGTCCTTTAGCTTTGAGGGGCCTGAATGTTTCATTCCCATTTAAGTTTCCAGGAGCCGTGAATGTAGAAATCACCTGTAACCCAGAGTAAGAGCACTAGGCCCCCACCCTTCATTTATTCAACCATCAACAAATATCTGACTCTCTGCCATATGCCAGGGACCAAGGCGATAACAGTGAACACAACAGAAGGCAGACCTTGTCCTCACCTCGCAGAACTTGTCATCTAATGGAGAGGGTGATAGACACTGAGCAAGTATTGCAGGTGTAGTGACTGTTTCAAAAGATGTACAGGTGTGGGCTTCCCTGGTGGCACAGTGGTTGAGAATCCGCCTGCCAATGCAGGGGACACGGGTTCATGCCCCGGTCCGGGAAGATCCCACATGCTGCGCAGCGGCTGGGCCCGTGAGCCATGGCCGCTGAGCCTGCGCGTCTGGAGCCTGTGCTCCGCAACGGGAGAGGCCACAACGCCCCCCCCCCAAAAAAAAAAGTACAGGTGTACTGTGGGGGCCTATAACAGGAGGAGCCAACATAATCTGGGATAGTCCCCCTACAAAAGTGACATCTATTCTGAAGAATGAGTGGGGTATTTAGGCAGAGAAAAATTTTGTGTGCCAAGGACTTCATGTGAGAATGAGGCATTAGGCCCAGACTGTCAAAACTTGATGAGGTTAATGAGCTTATCATTTAAGAATATCCTCCTCTCCACATTCTTCACTTAGTCTTCTAAAGTCTGATAATCTACAAATTCAGCGTTTCTTTCCATTTGTAAACATTGCCTTTAGAATGTAAATGTTCTCTAAGATAGTCAAAGCCATCAACAGTCTCACCTGGGTGAAATAATTTGCCATTTTCCAAATTGGTAGCTGAGCTGGTCTGGCGAGAGAGAGTACATATTTAATGAGAAGTAGTTTGGGACTTTAAGGATGGGGGTCGGGGTAGGTCTGAGTGACGTGTTTAAATATGGAGATTAGGTCTGCACTGGCAGGCCTGTCTGGGTGGGCTGTTCTCACTCTTGGATTAGACGGTCCCCCAGAGTCAAATAACTGGGATTAACACATTAAAAAAGCTACATTTCTTTCCAGCTTACGATGTAGTAAAACCTGCTGTTCTAGAACCAGAATAATTACCTTAATGGGTTTATAACGTGGATTGAGGTTGTGAAAGTTCTCAAACTCCCAGGCTTTTAACATGAAGGGAGAAGGTGGTAGTTTCAGGTGAAAGAGGCTGTTTTGTATACAAATGCGAAAATCACTGGGAAAATGAAGCAAGAAAATAACATGTATTTTAAAATTGAAAGACTAACCTTCTTCAGCCCTCACTTTAAAGAGTAGGCAGTTTAAATCTCTGGACTACTTTCTCTTTTTTTTTTTTTTTTTTTAGTATTTATTTATTTATTTAGCTGTGCCGGGCATTAGTTGTGGCACACGGGATCTTCGTTGTGGCATGCGGGATCTTTAGTTGCGGAATGCGAACTCTTAGTTGCAGCATGTGAGATCTAGTTCCCAGACCAGGGATTGAACCCGGCCCCCTGCATTGGGAGCGTGGAGTCTTAGCCACTGGACCACCAGGGAAGTCCCTACTTTCTCCTTCTTGGAACTCTTTCCTTTGTTGGTCTCTTCTGGCTTTTCCACTACTTGGTGTCTCCCTTTCTGTCTCCTTGGCCGACTCACCTTGGTTTCCTCTCCTCTGAAGTGTTGGTGTTGCCCCAGGCACCATCGGCTCACTTCTGTCTCTCCTCACTCCTCTTGTTTGTAGTCTTGTATTTGTTTTCTATTGTTGCCATATCAAATTACCATAAAGGTGACTTAAAGCAGTACAGACTTATTATCTCACAGTTTTGTAGGTCAGAACTCTACCATGGGTCTCATTGGGTTAAAATCAAATTATCAACATGACTGTGTTCCTTTCTGGAGGTTCTAGAGGAGAATTTGTTCCCTTACCTTTTTTGTCTTCTAGATGCTGCCCACATTCCTTGGCTTGTGGTCCCTTCCTCTTCAATGTTGCATCTCTGACTCTTCCGTCATCACATCTCTCTCTGACCACAGCCAGGAAAGGTTCTTTGCTTTTAAGGGCCCACTTGATTACATTGGGCTCATCTGGAGAATCCATAATACTCTCCCATTTCAAGGTCTTTAGCCTTAACTACATCTGCAAAGTCCCTTTTGCTAGTAAAGTAACATTCACAGGTGCCAAGGATTAGCATGTGGACTTTTTTTGGCGTGGGGCAATCATTCCGCCTTGCACAGATCTCAAACACTGTAAAGGTGTGCACTATTAACATGGGGTGAGGACTTTTTAAAAACTTGGAGATGTTATGGAAAATATGGATCATTTGCAATAGCAGAGAGAATAGTACAGAGAACTCCCATATCCCTATTGCTCATGTCGTAATCAATCAGCCTAAGATCACTGGGAACAGACCTGTATTTTGACAAAAATCAGATTTATTAACTCATTGAAATGAAGGAGACCACATACCAGAGAAACTATGGGTGTTTCACCAAACAGGCAAAGAGAGAGTTATAGGACTTAGGGTAAGGATAGAATTTTGGTAAAATTTAAATGAAGCAATGTTTTGATAGGCTCAACGCAAAGCAGGAGTCAACATCTCGTCCGAACTGCACAGTAGACCAAGGTTCATTTCCTTAGGAAGTGCACAGTTAAGATAAACATGGAATGTTGTGCTCAGAAGCCCCTTATCTGAAGCTCTGAACCTGGGTTGCAAATCAAGACTGCTTCCTTGGGAATTCCCTGGCAGTCCAGTGGTTAGGACTCTGCGCTTTCACTGCTGGGGGCATGGGTACGATTCCTGGTTGGGGAAGTAAAATCCCGCAAGCCATGTGGTAAGGCCAAAAAAGAAAAGAAAAGAAAAAAAAAAAAGACTGCTTCCCTGTGTCAAAGTGACTTAGATCCTCCTGGCAACAGAAGAGTGATTCATTTTTACTGATAAAATTTCAAACAGCAAAGTTTCTGATGGTCTATCATTTTAGAGAACAAGGTTTCCCAGTGAGTCAGAAAGCAGTAGTCACACAAAAAAAGGGGTGGTTATGATACTTTAGCTGCAGTGTGCCCTTGGGAGGAATATTGTTTCATAGTAACTTTGTAGCTAGCCTTATCTATCTATGTCTGTCCTCCCAGCCTGATGAATGTCAGGGCAGCTTTTTCTTCCCCTGAGCATGAGCTAATTTTTACTTTTTCACCCACTTCAGTTATCTACTCATAGCCAATTTTGTTTCACCCATAGCCTACCCACCATTCTCAGATGATTTTGTAGCAAATCACAGACAGGAAGATGACTTTTAAAGCTACAGCTATACTGACCTCTGGATGTCATTACCTGGACATCCCTATGCTCAGTGTGTACAAGACAGAGTTCTCAACCCCACCCCCACCTCAGCCAACAAAATCTGTTTCTCCTGCTTCTCCATTCACCCAGCTGACTCACTAGAAGCTTTGGAGTCATCTTTGCCCCTCCAGCTCTCATTGTCCCCTCCTTTTTCACCAAAGTCTACCTTTTCATCTCTGAAATCTCTCAAATCTTCTCTGCACCTCACTTGGTTTCTCCAGTTGCAGGTGTAGTGGATATTGTGGTTGACTCGCCAGCATTCATTCACTCTACCTGCTGTGTCATGGTGCTCACAGGGCTCCCTTCTCGGTGTGGGTGGCCAAAGCCAGGAGTGGCCGGAACGCCCACTCACCGGCCAAGCCCCGGCCAAAGCCCGCCCATCACTACTACCACTAATCGTCTCTTTCCCGAGATACCTCAACTAAACCATGAATTAAAGACCTGTGGTTGCTATGCAAGAGAACAGCTTCAGGTCGGGTCTCAGGCCCCACCCCTGCCACCAGATAGCTGCCCCTCAGCCCTTCCCGTGTGGAAGTATCCCAGCTGCCATGGTTTTTTTTGTTTCTTTTTGTTTTGTTTTGTTTTTCAGCTGCCATGTTTTTATAACCTCACCTCCCACCACTCATTCCATAAACCCACAAGACTAACCTAGGTTCCAGAATACAACCTGTGTTTCCCGCATAATGCAATGCTTTTCTCTCCCTCTCTCACGATCTTCCCGGACCAGGGCACAAACCCGCGTCCCCTGCATCGGCAGGTGGACTCTCAACCACTGCGCCACCAGGGAAGCCCTCCCCACTCTTTTTTAACTGGAAGACCTACTTATTCTGCCAGTCCCAAGTGTGCTCCTCCTCTCTCTGCGAGGCTCTTCCCTCGCCCCTCACACAAGTATCCAGGCTTTGTGCCTTGGACCCTCTGCTTATTAAACTATGTCAAACTGTGTATCAGACCTGAATAAAGTTGTCTGGAGGCATCTCTCCCTCCTGAGCTTTGCCATTCTCAACACAGACCATCTTAGTCACTTAGCATAGTGCCTGACATGTATCTATTTATTGATATTTATTGAGTGACTAACAGAGACTTGCTAAATAAATGAATGTTGTAACTAGAGTCATGATCTGCCCTTTCTGAGGTCACTGGGCATGTGAGCTTCATATCACAATCATCAATGTATGAATTACCTTCCAAATGTTAAGCACTTTGAGGATATGCAAGAAAATTATAGGTCCAGACCCCACCCTCATGTTGTCAAAGGGAGCCGATTATTGAATGCCTACTGTGTGCCAGCCCCTCCCGAACACTGTGTAAATGTTAATCAATCCTCTCAATAATCTTATGAAGGAAGTTTAATATTCCAGTTTTTATCAGTGAGGAAACTGCAGCTCAGAGAAGTTCAGTCCCTCACACATGGTCTCTCAGTAAGTGATGGAGCCAGGACTTAAACCCTGGTCCATCCTGACCCCCTGTAGAGCCTGTTCTCTTTCCACATCAAACTGACTTGTAAGGGAGACAAGTCTAGACTTTCAGAAAAGAGGGCAAGCACGTATTTATTTGGCTGCCTGTCTGGGTTTACCAGCCTGCTTTTGTTGCCTGGGTAGGAAGACCTTCTAGCTTACCAGCACTGCTGGATGGAGGCTCCCAGGGGTATCTTTTTTTTTTTTTTTTTGCCACACCACGCAGCTTGCAGGATCTTAGTTCCCCAACCAGGGATTGAAACCGGGCCCTTGGCAGTGAAAGCACAGAGTCCTAACCACTGGACCCCCAGAGAATTCCCGAGGAAGGAGTTTTTCCTTTTTTTTTTTTGGCTCCCAGGTGTATCCTAAATATACCTTTGGCCCCCTGGGGCCCTGAGCAGGCCCTGCATCTTCAAGGTGGTGAGCCCCTTCAGTTGCTGGGCAGTGGGGTGTATTTGGAAGTTCGAAGGTTCTGGAATGCCTTTACAAGTGCCTTCCTATCCCACTTCCTGGACCAACCTGTCCATTGGTATCGGGTGGTTCTCCTAAAACACCTTTAATAATGTTAATATTCTCCTTTAAAAAAGTTGCTGTCTACTTGTAGAGTGGTATCCTGGATTGGATCCTGGAATAGAAAAAAGATATTAGTGGAAAAACTAGTGAAATCCAAATTAAGTCTGGAGTTTGAGTAACAGTAATGTACCAATGTCAGCTTCTTAGTTTTAACAAATGTACCATATAATGTAAGATGTTAGCACTAGGGAAAACTGGGTGAAGGATATATGGACACTATCCATGCCATTTTTGAAACTTTTCTGTAAATCCAAAATTATTCCCAAATAAAAGTTCATTTTTCAAAAATGTCAGTGCCTCTTGCAAGATGATGACTAGGTTCCTTAACTGGGCTTTTGGGGTCTTCCAGCCTCATCTTCCCCTGCCCCTGTGAAAGAACCCTCTGTTCCAGCTCAACGGTTCTCTGAACTCGCTGTCCTCTGAACCAAGCAGTGCTCTCCTGGTCCCCACATTTACCCTAGCCTCACCCCCTGCTGGACTGATGACAGCCAGAGACTCCATCATGGTCCGAAACTGCAATGAGAAGCAAGTTCCTGTGAACCTGATGAAGCCCCAGGGCCCGTCATCTGCAAGGCCCCAGAGGGTCCACTACAGTTGTGGTGAGAATGTGACCACCCTGCAACTGTTGCTGTCACAGAAAGTTCTCAGGGACCTGAATCTGGTAGGGATAGCTGACTCCTAGAATCTAGGCCACGTGCCCTTGACATGCCAAGTAGCTGCAAGGGAGTCTGGGAAAAACATTATCTGAGTTCATCTTCACTGTGGGAGGTAGGCTCTACCTCTAACACATTGGTCCTTCACAGAGTGGGAGATGTTCACTACAGATGGATTTTCTAGAGCCAAAGCTTCCACTAGGGACCCTCGGGATCAGGTGACACTTGGGAAACTCCAGCTGGGTCTGGCCTGGAGGTTGCCTGGTGCAGACCGTGCTCCTATATTTGATTCACTAGGTCAGGGTCAGGGGGACTTCACCTCCTGAGAGTACCTGGGTTAAAACCCTGAAAGTGAGAAGGGCCCACATTCACATCTTTGCGAGCAGCGATGGGAAAGACAACACTGGGGAAGCGACCACCTGCTCTGAGGCAAGAAAGCACTGGGCATCTGTGAGAAGATCCAGCGTTCAGTGTTCTCCTATCATTCCTGCAGCCACCGGGAGCGTCTGACTCCTCCTCTCACTCATCCCCAATATCCAGGCAATCATCTGAGGCTAGTAACAGCCCTCCTAATATTTCTCATATCTGTTTCATCGGCAAGCACCCTCTTCAAGAAGCCTTTGCTGACTGCCTCGCCCCCCCAGCTGGGGCAGGTGCCCGTCATTGTGCTCCTATTGAGTGCCTTTCTCGTACATCTTATTGTTGCACTTGCCACATAGCATTAAAATGATCAATTTCTTCATCTCTTTATTAGACTCAGAATGAGTCTTATTCCTCTTTGTCTCTCCAGTGTCTGGCACATACGAGTGAGGAGCTCGATAAATATTAAACAAATGGAAAGAAGTAGGCTGAGCTTAAGAAGGGCCCCTTGGACTAAGCAATGAAATGTCCCCTACACCCTTACCCCTTATGCTCCCAGCTACATGCTACATACTTGCCAAGTCCCAGGCCAGCTCCCAGCTAGGCTCTGAGCAGCTTATCCACCTCTGGACTAGATTATGTGATTGTGTGATCCTTAGAGTAAATGGCAGAAATAGAAGATGGGCAGTGAGCCCTTGGATTCTGCTGGCAGCACCCCTGCCCCAGGTGATCCTGGAGCCACTGGGACCATGAGTGCCCCTTGAGGAGGGAATTGCAGAAGAAAGCAGCAGCCCGGGGCCTAACTTGGTAAAACTGCAGCAGCAACTGTGGATTGCCCTCCTCAGACTCCTTTTACACAAGAAAGAAACTCTAAGTGACTGTCGTTGGGGATTTTATCATTAGGTACAGTTGTGGCTCTGAGGGTGTTGCAACATTCTCTCTTGCCTAATTTGGGGCCCTGCTGCAGGGCAGTTGTGTCAGATGGCTTGCAAATGGGGACCCCAGGGAATGTTACCTGGTACTAGGGACCACCTGAAGTTGACAGATGAGGAATGAGAAAAGCATGTAGGAAGAAACTGTGTCACCTTGGGCAAGTCTTGATACCTTAGGTTTTTTGCATTGAAAACAAAGATAATCTTCAAGGTCCTTACAGTCTTATGTTCAAAATATTTGCCCTATGAATGAAGAAGTCACATGGAATGGATGGAAGGCTTGGGTTTGGTGTCAGACAAGCCTAGGTTCCTATCCTGGCTGTGCCACACTAGCCAGCAATGCAACTCAGGCACTCTTGACCTCTCTGAGCTTCTATTCTTACCTCTGAAAGTGAAATAAACTCTGCACCTACTTTGCAAGGGTGTTCCAAGGATTAGAAATACTGGAGATAAACTTCTGGGCACAGAAGTAGACGATCAAAAAATGGAGCCAGCATGTCTGTGTGGGTGGAGTGGTGGTGAGAGTGGGAAAGTCCTTCACAGTCTGTCTCTGAGCTGAGCCTTGAAGGACGAGGTGAGGGGTGTGATGGCGGCAGAACGGCAAGGACGTGCAAGCAGGTGGGCAGCACGGGCCAAGGAAGGAAGAGACATGATGCGATGGTTACAAATGGATACAATGTGGTCCCAAATGGAGAGAGACAACATGACCCTGAGTGTGACGCAGGACACATGGTAACAGGTGCTACTTCCACCTACGGGAGCTTCATGGGTCACATGGCATTCGAGCTGGGCATTAAATGATAGCAGGATTTCCAGAGCAAAAGTTGTGGTTAGAATGGCTTTGGGGTAAACACCAAGAGCAAAGGCAGGGAACTAAGAAAGAGTCCTGTGTGCCTAAGGCAGGGGAGGCCGTGAGGCTGGAGGAGGGCGGCAGTGGACGAAGAAGGCTCGAAGGTTTTCAGTAGAGCGCTCGGAGCGGCCGAGACAAGCCGGGCCGGCGCCGACCCAGGGCTCACAACGACTCGCTGACTCTACCTGCTTCTCCGCGGCGCCTCCAGGCGGGTTGCGTCCGCGAGGCCAGAGCCAGAAGGCCGGGGTCTGGAAGGAGCCTCTGAGGTCCCCGGGGCGCCCTGGCAAAGGGGCTGGCGCGGGACTTGTGCTCAGAAGGCGAAGGGCTGGGAGAGCAGGCGGGCATTCGCTGCAACTTCCTTCCCGCCTGGCTGCTGGCTGCGTGCCCTGAACTTGACCTCAGATGACCTCTGTGTTCCCTTCTTGGAAACGGTTCCATTGCCAGGAGCAGTTGAGCTCTGTCTTTGGCTTTCTTTTTCCTTCCGAGCAGGGATCTCGTCTCAGCTGAGACTGGCTCCTGCTGCCCCCCGAGTCTCCGCTCCTTCAGCAGCACCTTGCTTTCCCTCCACGGCCGCCAGCGGGGTGCTTGCTGTTAGCAACCTGCTCTCCTTGCTTCCTGTCCGCCTTCATTGTTCTTAGGACTGATGGCTTTAAGAGAGTGAGATCACTGTATGCATAAAGAACAAGGGCAGAGGTGTGAAATCCCCCCACCCCCACCCCCCGGCCCCGGCGCCCCAGACACACAGCTAGTTAACAGCTGAGCAGAATCAACCCAGGAGTTCTGACTCGCAGGCGGATGCTCTCAGTCCGGGCTAGGAGCTGCTTAACTGTGTACTCCTCAAATTCATAAGTGCCTGGAACTGTGGACCTTGGCTCATTTGCAAGTCTTAACTTGGATTAATATCAGTGTCTTGAAATTCTTGTGTGAAAAAGTGAATTATGTTTTGGGTATTGTCCTTGTTGACAATACCATGTTTGCATGTTTTGTGGATTGGGTTGGCATGAAAAATAATTCCAGAAATGCCTGGATTTGTCCAGTGTTGCTGATTAGTGTTGTTTTAGGAGACTAAATCCAGTATTAGCCCCAATAAGGGGAAGGAACTGCATCATTTTCTCCATAGTCAAATGCACAAGGTGTACCCACAGCATACTTATCAAAAGAAAGAGACAGATTTCTGGTCAACATACAAGCTAGAAATTACTCCCAAACAGGCTGCTTTGTTCAAAAACTTTTCCAGACTTACCTTTGGAGCCAGTTTCTGAGTCCCAGTAGAGAGCCAGGTTCTGTTCACCACTCAAGGCCCCAGGTGCTGTGCAGGGTGCTGGGAATACACTGGGTAGCAAGACAGACATACATGTGTACCTTACAAGGGACCTCTTCGCTTAAAAAATAAAACGTCTAACCTAGGCTTGAATACCATCTAACTTGTCAGGTTGGTTCTGAAAGATATTTCTGGGTGCTTTCTAAAATTAAGCTTCTCTTCAAAGGATGGAGAATGAATTCACTGATTGAAAATACTCAGAAAATAATGTAGCTTAGACAAAGGCAATCTCAAAAGAGGAATTACTAAGACATTTTAAGCAATGGCCACATAATCTCCCAAGGAGATGATTTAGATAAGAACATTTATTTAGAAGTAGACACTCTGGGGACTTCCCTGGTGGTCCAGTGGTTAAGACTCCACACTCTCAATGTGGGGGGCCTGGGTTCGATCCCTGGTCAGGGAACTAGATCCCGCGTGCCACAACTAAGACCCAGTGCAGCCAAATAAATAAATAAATTTGTTGTTGTTGTTGTTTTTATTTTTTTAAAAAAAGAAGAAGTAGACATCCTGGGGTGTTTGTGTAGCATGCAAAGGCACATTTTCATGAGAACAAAGTTTTGGCTTCCAGAGGCCAGCCACCTTTCAAAGCAAGATGACCGAGTGGTCTGAACCAACTCAGATCTATTGGCTTTTGTTCACTGCCTATGAGCCCTCAGGCTAGGACTGCCCCAGGCATCCACATTTGACAGCATCTGCCTACAGGATCTCCGAATCAAATCAAATTACAAGACTGACACAGCTTAGAAACAAACCTGTTTATTTGCATGGGTTCCCAAGTTGCCAAGGATATTTCATTGATCAAAGACAGTTGCTATCATCTAAGTTTCCAGGTTCTCAAAAACAGTACATTCTATATGCTTTCTATTTCACACAGCACTTTCTCATTCATCCTCTCCTTGAAGCCACACCCCAAATCTTGCATTACATATTCCCATTTTACAGATAGACTAAGGTGCAGTTAAATGACTCACCTAAAGCGCACAGCTAGAGAGGCCACTTGGGGCTTGAAATCAGGTCCTGCAGTTCCTCCTCTGCCAGACCACAGTGGCCTAGACTCCTGGGGAAACTTGTGATGGCTCGTGCAAACACATCCCAGCCTAGCTGCACATTATACCCCCACTCAAAAGTGACTAGATATTGCCAAGGGCATAACGCCCTGGCCCCTGCTCAGCACGAATCTTCTCCTAGGGTGGGGCCCAGGCAATGGCTTCTTTAAGTTCTCTACGGTGGCTCCAGTGTGCAAAGTCAAAACCTTTCTGTTAATCATTATTACTTGCTTCCTGCTCTCTCAAGGACCTGCTTTAAGGCATAAATGTTCCACTTGCCTGTTTTCAAAAATAATTTTCTATTTCTCAATTATAAGAATTATATCCATTTATTGTAGAAATTTTAGAAGAAAGGTATAAAGAACAAAAATCATCCAGAGACCCATTATTATTATTTTTATGTATTCCCTTCCAATCTTTGTGCATACTGACTTACAAATTCTTGATAATACAATATATACTGATTATTTTCTTTTTACTTCATATGGTAAATATTTTCCAATATTACCAAATATTTTTCAAAAGCACTATTTTAATATTAAGACATAAAAGATTTTTAAAGATATGGTCCACAACATTAATAGTGATTAACACTGGACTGCAGATTCTTTTCAGATTTTTCTTTTTGCTCATTTGTATACTCACTTTTCTATAATTAACTTGTGTTTGTTTAATTTTTAAATTAATGAAATTATTATAATGGCTGCATCATATTCTGCTGTGCTTACATCTTATGAATTAATCATTCTTTAACGTTGGACATTTAGGTTGTTTCTAATTTTGTTGTTATAAATAAGCCTTCCATGAAGACCCTTGTACCTTGATTTTTGTGCACCGCTTTCCTAGAAGTGAGATTATTGAGCGGGTATAAACATTTTGAAGGTATTGACAAGCATGTGAAATTGCTTGCCAGAAGGGTATGTGAGTTTATGGTCTCATCAGTGGCATATCTTGGCAAAGAAAACTGTTAACAGTATTTGCAAAACTGAGTACAGTTGATCTTTGAACAACACGGGGGTTAGGGCACTGACACTATGGGAAGTCCAAAATCCCAGTATAATGTAGTCAGCCCTCTGTATCCTTGGTTCCTCTGTATCCCTAGTTCTGCATCCTCAGATTCAACCAACTGCAGGTGGTGTAATACTGTAGTATTTACTATTGAAAAAGATCCAGGTTCAGTGGACCAGCGCAGTTCAGACCTGTATTATTCAAGAGTCAACTGTATTTTCATTTTGTGATCTGTCAGCTTTGCTATGATTATGAATGAGGTTGGACTTTTTATATCTTTTTTGGTCATTTGTATTTCCTCTTTGTGAGTGTTCACATTCTTTGCCTTTTTGTCCCCTTGTGGGTGACTTTTTTCTTACATATCAACTACATAACACTTTTCATTTGTTTTGTAAATATTTTCCCTGAATTTATAATTTAATTTGGGTTCTTGACATGCAGAAAGATTCAGTGATTTATGCTTAGAAATACTGTTTGATTTGCTTGATCAGGTAAATAGTTACCATTTTTCTTCTACAGGTCTCAATGAATAAATGCCTGCTTAAGTAAGAAAAATTTTTCTGGTTAAGCAGGATTTTAATTGCCTGAACTAAGAAACAGTCCATCTCCTATAGGAACCAGACTTGGAATTATGAAAACTACAATACTTTTGGGCTTCCCTGGTGGTGCAGTGGTTGGGAGTCCGCCTGCTGATGCAGGGGACACAGGTTCGTGCCCCAGT
>NC_041225.1:88639428-88685571 GCF_002837175.3 Physeter macrocephalus
CTGGGCCCGTGAGCCATGGCCACTGAGCCTGCACGTCCGGAGCCTGTGCTCCGCAACGGGAGAGGCCACAACAGCGAGAGGCCCGCATACCGCAAAAAAAAAAAAAAAAAAAAAAAAAAAAAATTAAAAATTAAAAATGATGACCTCGTTTGAGGATTTGATGTTGAAGTTTAACCAAGAGGTAGATCTAGGATCTGAGCACAGCCACTTTCCCCTCCTGAACCCCAGGCCCTTCTATGTGCTGCTTCCTGGGTCTCTCTGTGGGCGGGTCCCACAGGCGCCTCAAATGGAACATGTCCTTGCTGACCTCGTTTAGCAAACTGCTCCTCCTCTAGGCCCCTTGGTGCTACCATCCACCCTGCTGCTCTTCCAGAAATCTCCTCCCCACCCCTCATCCAATCAGCCCCTTCCTGTTATTTGATTCCCTAAATCTCTCCAATACGTACTTCTCTTTATCCCCACCACCACTGCCCTAATGGAGGCCATCATTTTTTTTCTCACCTGGGTTCCTGCAACAGCCTTCCAACTGGTTTCTCTGCCTCTGTTCCAAGACCCCAAACTGAAGCTGGCACTGGACAAGATATGGTCCCCATCCACTACACAGTGGATGGGACAGACTGACTCATTCTTATGATATGATTGGTGGGCCCAGTCTCGAGAGATCATCAAAGGCTTCCCAGATTGTCACCTGAGTTTAGCCAGGAAGGATGAGTGGGAGTGAATGGCAAGAAGGCAGGAAATGCTTCTGCCACAGCTATGCTGTTTTAGTAGTTTCTTTACTAGGCAGGCCTCTAGTGACATATATACTGAGTCCCTTCTTTTCTGGATTCTTTTTTTATTTACACATTAATTTCTACTGTGTTTGCTCCACTGTCACTCTCCTCTCCCACCATGCTTCCCTCAACTCAGGTTTCTTTCTACTAATCTAAATCTCTGAACATGCAACATGGGAGGAATGACACCCATTAGAGTGGAAATCTCAAATATTTGTCCCCAGGAGGGAGAAACGCTCTTGAAATGAGCAGAAATGATTGCATTAACACATGCCTCAAATACACACACACACATCCACCTCACATATATGCACACATACTATTCCCTGTGTATTAATTATTAGTGCTGTTAACCAAATATTTTTGCTTCTCCTTCCAGGCACATGGGAGCATTGCACCTATGTCATTCCCCTGCTCCCTTATGACTTGCTTTGGCCAATGAAATCAGAACAAAAGTGATGTGTGTTACTTCCAGGTAAATGCTTTAAGAGTTAGTGCTCTATTGGCCCCACCCTCATTTCCTGCCTTCAGGGTTGAGGAGGCAACATGTCTAGTTGCAGCAGCCTGAGTCCCTAAGTGGCTATGGAAAACAGAGCTCCTGTTGATCCCCAGTAGACATATTTCATGATGGAGAAATAAAATTTTGTCAAACCACTGAGACCTGGGGATTGCTTCTTACTCTAGCACAACTTAACTGATCCTGACTGATACACCCAGTCAAATCAAGGTTTGGGGGCACCAAGCAAGGCCTTTATTCCTGTTGGGTATTCAGCATCCTGAGTCTCCGAGTCAATCAAAGTTCCCATCCTCCTTCCCAGCCCCCTTAGGTTGGAAGATTTCCAGGTTATTTAATCTCTTTCCCATTATGAAAGGGACACCTGCATGCTCCTTGTAAGTTATGTACCTATTTGATTGAACCTAAATTCAAAATGAAGTCACAGAAATAGCTATAAAACATGAAAGCATTTGCTGAGTTATCCAAAAGCATAATCTAGATACCCTACACACATCGCACTAACCAGTGCATGTCCAAAAGCAATGCACTAACGAATCTCCCTTTCACCAAGAGCAAAATGCCAGTTTCTTCCCCCAGAACAGCCCTGGCACTGGTAGGCTAATTTCAGAGGTCCTGGATGGCAGGCCTGATTCTGACACTTCGTAGTGAATGACCTTGGAAAATTTACCCCTCTGAGTCCCAGTTCCCTTATCTGTAAAATGGTTATAATAACAATAATAACTATGTCATAGAAAGAAAAGGAAAGTAACATTTGCACATTTGGTGTACAAGCCACTCTGCAGACAGAACTGGAAAGGGTGTGGAAGCGCTTTGCAAAGGGAAAGCTCTATGCAAATGTAAGGTGATAATATTTTTAACCAACACATGACCAAAGAAGAACACAACAAAAATCAAATGAACTTCTCAATGCCTTCAGTCTTTAAAACGAAGCTCAGGTGTGGACATTGGAGTATATTTACATTTCTGAAAAAGGTCCCATAATACAAAGCTCATTCTTCAAATAGGACAAATTGCTTATTAGCTAAAGGGAAGGAATGGAGCCAAGTGCCTCAGAGGAGGTCAGTCACGTTCAATCATTTGCAGGTTGGGCAAACACCCAGCAGTGGCGGCTCTACGCAGTGGCTTCCTGAAGAACCACACGCGCGCACATCCAATCACACTTCTTGTGCCCTTTGCCCAGTGCGGAATTAACTTCAGTTCATCAATGGAAGCCCTACTTATTCCCCAGCCCCACCTTCGTCCCCATCCAGCGAAACGCCCCCTGCCAATTCTGTAGCGCCTGCAGTCCCTCGGGCTCTTCCTTCTCGAGACGGGATTTCCCTTTCTAGTCCCTGGGGCAGCAGCTCAGCCAGGTCCTAACCTCACCCGAGCAATTGCCTAAAAGGCTCTGCCCTCAGCCGCTGCGGGTGGGGCCCGCCAAGCCGATTTATAAAAGGAGCCTCCCTGGGTCCGCCTCCTCTAAGCGCCTCCGGCGTGATCTTGGCCGGCGCCTAGGTGCTGAACTTGCTTCTCGCCCGCTTCTCAAACTTGAGGGTGCAACGCCTGAAGCGCTTGTTAAAACAGAACGCTGGGCCCCACCCCCAGAGTTTCTGCTTGAGTAGGTTTAGGGTGGGGCCCGAGAGCTTGCATTTCTAACAAGTTGCCCGGTGTTGGTGACGCTGCGGACCTGGGACCACACTTAGTGAACAACTCACTGCCTCTGGTTTCAGGCTGCTTTCAGATAGAAAGGCTCGCTCGCCACCTCCACGCCGGGCAGCTGTTCTGCCCTGAGCGCTGGTCCAGTAGGAATAACCCGGCAGCACAGGAGGCTGCAGACCTGGGAAGGCAGGGCCTGAGGAGTTTGGACTTTATTTTGAGGGCCCCTGAAGGGTTCGTGTAGGTAGGAAAGCAAGCAGGAGTAAACCTTGGAAGCCTGTGGGTGCTTGGTGTTAACTGGGATATTTCATTCATCAGCCTCTACTGACCTCGTTTCTGCATTGAACACATGTTGATTGGGTGCTTAGCTTTAGAGTTACAAAGGTGAAAAGACAGGGTCCCAGCCCTCCAAGGGCTCATAGTAACTGAGAGAGAAATGTGCAAATGATTACAGTACTGATAAGATTTTCCTAGGGAGGCAGCGTCAAACTTCTGGGGAGGGAGAGTGTGTGGGACTCTGGAATCTGTCTGAAGAGCTGGAAGAGGTTTCATGGAAGAACTGGCATTTATGCCGAGACTTGCGGGATGAATGGGAATTTGGCAGGTAGGAGTAACTGGGAAGGGGTTGAAGCGGGAAGGGGTTTCCTTGGGCAGAAAGAATGAGTGACAAGACTGCTGAAATACAAGGCTCCAGAGAGAGATTGACAGCACATCTCAGGCCTGGGACTGGTTTTCCCTCCTACCTCTCTGGCAGCTCCTTCTGTCTCCTTTGCTGGCCCCTTGTCAGCTGCTGTCCCTCATGAGCTGGTGTTCACCAGGGCTCTGGCCTGGCTGCCTTTTCTTCTCACTCTCCATGTCCACTCCTAGTGAAGTCCTCCACACCTGAGGCCTCACGCGCTGCTCCCTGATGGGCCCACAGCCCAAGCCTCACCTCCTCAGCTCCACACTCAGTTCCACGCAGATGTCCCCAGGCATCTTTCCTCCTGTACTCTGTCTTGGTGAATGGCACCAGCATCTATCTTGTTACCTAAGCCAGAGGATTTTGTGAAATGACCCTTTCATAGATAGCTGGTGAAGAGTAAACTGGCACAGTAAATTGCTGGTGCCATTCACCAAGACAGAAAACAGGAGGAAAGATGCCGGGCTCTAATTCTGAGCCTACAGTTCACTAGCTGAGTGACCTTGGGCAAATTACATAATCTATTTCCTTATGTGTAAAGTGGGTTTAAAGATAGTATGTACCTCACAGGGTTTTTATGTGGATTAAACAATAATTGTTATTTATTAAGCACTATGTTAAGTACTTTACTTGGATTCCTTCGGATATGATGATACCTTGTCCAAGGTCACTCTGCTACCAAGTGGCAGAGCCAGGCCTGGGACCCACAGTTCCCTGATTCCTAAGCCACCCTCTTCATTGTCACACTATCTGGAGATTGTCTATCAAACAGGGAAATACTTACAATATAATGTTAAGTAAAAAGTGGACAGCAAACTGCATAACCAGTGTGAGTACAGCCATGTTATTATTTTAAAAAGGGAAATAATCTACAATAGAAAAGGCTAGAGGGAAATATAGCAAAAGGTTAAATGTTGTATTGGGGTTATTTTTGTCTTCTAATTTTCCATTGCCTATGTTTTCTTTAATATACATAATTTTTACTAAAAGTAAAATACTTAAAACGTTAAATATTCATTACATAAAAAACAAAGTCCACAAACTGTTCTCATGTTTGACTGAAAATTGCACTCTATCGGTATCTCTTCTCAGTTCTAGTCTTACTTCCCTAACAGAAATTCTTTCCTACTCTCAAAGGCCAGAGTAGGAAGTAGGTATTGCAGCCATGTTCACCGCCCTCCCACAGCTGACAACCTGGCCACTGGAGCAGGCTGTCAAAATCAGGCCTGTGGGGAGGGAAGTTCCAGACGGAACCCGGGCTTCTCCTACCGCCTAGGGCTTTCTGGACAGCGCTACTTGAGATCAATTACTTTTTTTTCTTCCTCTTTTAAATAACCGGCCGAATGCTCTTTTTCCAGTTTTGGCTGAGTTGTTAGCTTCATCCCGGTGGCGAAGCCTGCCAGATACCTGGTTCCTTGAACACCGCCCAAACTGGTCAGGCCAGTCCGCCCGTGGTTGTTTCTGCCAGGACTTGCCCGTGTTTGTGTGTGGGTGGGGTGTGTGTGTGTGTGTGTGTGTTAGAGACCCACCCTTCTCCCCAGCAACCCAGGTAGGGGGAAGGAAGCTTCGGGGACCAGCCTGGCAGTCAGGCCCGATGGGTGGAGCTGAATTAATCTAACCTGGAATTTCAACTTGGCCTGAACAACAGGTGAGGGGAAAAAAAGCAGCAGAGAGAACCGGCAGTTTGGCAACTGGGAAATATTCTTACGCCTTGCCCCTTGGCTGGAAAATAGCCCGGGGTGACTTTTCAAAGTGTCTGCGCTGGGTTATAGGGCTCGGTTGCGCCACGGCCCCCTCGGTGGCTGTCCGAGCCCCTCCTGAACGCTGTCCTCCTCGGTTACCCTCCGCGACGCGCCCGTTTCCCCTCCTCTGGGAGGCAGGGCGGGGGTATCGGATTAGTCTTTGTTTTCGAAGCGAAAGAGCCGAGAGCGGCGCGGGGGAGGCTCGCGATGGCAGGGGCCCGGGGTCCGCCTGGGTAGGGCGCTCGGCCGTCACCCCCGCGAGGGTGCCTCCCGGCTGGCCCTCGGCCTCTGCTCGCGGGTATCCCCTCCTACCTAGCCGGCCAGGCTGACTCGGTACGCAAACGCGCGATGTACCCCATTGTCCTGCCTCGGAATGAGCGAGCGAGCGGTTGCCAGGAGAGGGGGGTCAGTCGGGCCCGGAGCTCAGGACTCCCGGGGGCGCCGGGGCCGTCCCAGGCCGCTCGGCCCGCAGGGAGTGGCAGGAAGTGGGGACACCGAGGCCAGCTCCGCCGAGGGCCTAGACTGGGAGGTCCGCGTGCCCCACCCCGCGCCGCCCGCCGCGCCCGCCCGGGCTGCAGAAGCGCCGGAGGGCGGTGGCGGCCAACCGGAGGAGGGCGGCCGGGTCCCGGGAGGACCGACCGTTGGGGAGGGGAAGTACTGCAGGTGCAAAGGCGCGGCGTCCGGGCCGGGCCCTGCCCCCACCCACTCGAGGACGGCCCGCGCCGTCCCCTCCCCCTCCGCGGAACTCCCCCCTAGCGTAGCCCCGAGCCCGGCGGAGGGGGCGGCGGCGAGGCCGGCGGGGCTCGGCCGGGCTCGGCGGGGCCGCACGTGCGCGCCCTCCCGGGCGGGGGAGTCCCCGGGCGAGCACGTGCCGCGGCGCGCGGGGGGCGGGGAGTCCCGCGGACGCCTTCATTGCTGCTGCTGCTGCCGCCGCGGCCGCCGCTGCCTCTTCCTTCCTCCTGCGCCGTCCCCTCCTCGGCCCGGGCGGGGGGCTCCGTGCGCCGAGCTCGGCCGGGCCAGGCGCTCCAGGAGGCGGGCGCCCCAGGCGGCGGCGGCGGCCGCGACGGTGGTGGCGGCGGCGCGGGCCGGGAAACTTTGCCCCTTTGTGCGCTCCGCCCCGGAGGCGGCGGGCAGGTCGGGGCAGTCGGTGCCTTTCCGGCTCCGGGGTGGGGGAGGGGAGGCGTGGAGGGGGGGGCCCGGCCCGCGGGGGAGGGGACGGCCCGGGGGCCGGCCGGGGGGCCGCTACTTTGTTGCGGGAGACGAGGCGGGGGTGCTGCGGATCACAGTGTAGCGGAGCCGGGCGGGGGCGGCGGGGCGGGGCGGGGGCTGCGGAGCCGCCGGAGCCGAGCGGCCGAGGCCCCAGAACAAAGGAGCCCGAGAGGCTGCGCGCGCGCGCCGGGCCTGAGCCGGAGCGCGCCCCCCTCCTAGCGCCCCCTCGTCGGATCGGGCCGCCCTCCCGGGTCCGGCCGTCGGGCGGGGAGCGCGGCTGGGCGGCCGGCGCGGGCTACCCCGGGCGCGCCCCTCTCCAGGCCGCTTCCGTGCAGGGGGCGCCCGGACAGCCCCGCCGAGTGAAGCTCTCTGCAAACTTTATTTTGAAAGCTGTGCTCCCTTGGTGAGGGCCTAGCGACCTCCAGTGAGGGGTGTGTGGGAATTTTGGCAAAACTCTCCCAAGCCCATGGGGGTGGGGCGAAGGACAACTTTCTTAGAAATCTCACCTTGACCACCGCATTAAATTCGCCGTCCAGGTTTCCTTACCACTCCGTCAGGCCCTAGGCCTTCTCTCTCAGGGAGCGGGTGCTAGTGTGCCCTGCCAGAGGTTCTGGGCAGAACTTCATGAGAGCAAGCCCATTCTCTTCCCCCATCTTCTCTTTTCCCAGAAGCAGGAAGAGGTAACATGTGAAAGTTGTCCCCGAGCCCCGAGTGATGTGCTTCCCCTTTCTGTCTCTTTTTCAGGCAGCGCTGCCTTCTCCATCATCCCGACCCGGGAGAAGAAATACCGGAGGAGAAACTCCTCACCCTGCCCTGCCCCCATCACACACGTACTGGCACACCTCATGCCTGGGTCCAGAGTGGGTGAGGGTGAAGAGCCCACCCATCCAAGATGATCCCTTCTGTGGGGACTGCCGCTGGTGTCCTCCCCCAGATCCCGGGCCCCAGCAGGTGGGAGAGTGGCCCCCAACTGAGTCCTATCAGACTGCTGCAGAGGAGGTGAAGAGGGGTTGAGAAGAGGCACCCATCCCGGAGCCTGGAGCTACTTGCCTTCACCCTGTAGGTTTTGACTGCTTTAGGAGAGAAGGACCTGTTGGTGGCCTTTGGAGGCAGGAAGCTGGACTGTGGCTCTGCCCCAGCACCTATGCCCCCACCTCTGGCAGCGTCATGAGTCAGTTTCAGGTGCCCCTGGCAGTCCAGCCAGACCTGCCAGGCCTTTATGACTTCCCTCAGGGCCAGGTGATGGTAGGGGGCTTCCAGGGGCCTGGGCTCCCAATGACTGGGAGTGAACCCCAACTCCGAGGGGGTGGAGATGGGCGGAAGAAACGGAAACGTTGTGGTACTTGCGAGCCCTGCCGGCGGCTAGAAAACTGTGGGGCTTGCACCAGCTGTACCAACCGCCGCACGCATCAGATCTGCAAACTGCGCAAGTGTGAGGTGCTGAAGAAAAAAGTGGGGCTTCTCAAGGAGGTAAGCTGGATCTTGCGTGGCTGCCCTGTCCCTTCCTTGAGGGTGCTGTGTTCACAGGGGTCTTGCTAAAGCCAGGTAAGCCCATTCTCCCGTTTTGATCCTCTTGGTCCAACTTTGAGTGGGACCATAAATAGGAGTGTTGCTGTCTTTGGAAGCTGTTTTAGGTTCCTTTGCCCGGCCGACAATTGATAGGAGAGGAACCGGGTTGTAGAGGGCTCTTGAGCTAGCAGTCTCATCTCTGATGTTTGCATTTGATGCAGGACAATGATATCCAGCTTTATCTCTAGAAGTTTCTTGTCCTGCTTGAAGCCTCAGATGTGTTTCAAGGTCACACCAATGCTTGGGTGATGTGGGGAGTGATGGTGTCAGGTAAGGGTTGGAGGCTGATGGGTTTGGAAATAAAAATTTGGAGCGACAGGGTGTTTTTATGCTGCCCTGATGGAGTGGGATGTTTCTTTCCCTAAATCTTTTTGGGTACCATCATTTTGGGGATGATACCTAAAAGTGTTTGGGAATTTAATGAGAAACCCATGATTTGGGTTCCCCGACTAGCCAGTACTTCTTGAGGTCAAGGACCATTTAGCTCTGTGTTCTTAGGGCCTGGCTCAGTTCCTTGATGTGTAGTAAGCACTCAAATACTAATTGAATGAATGAATGATGTGTTTTTGAGACACTGTCAACCCCAGGAAGGAGTACTTCCTTAATTAGGAGTAGGGAGGCAGAGAGAGGGAAGGAGTTGGAATGAGAGCAGAGGAGGAAGTGGAGAGGCAGTGACCCTGCACTGGCCATCTTTCCTTTCCATTCTGGTGGTGGGCTGCCAGCATGAGGTTGGTGGCAGCTGTAACAGCGGAGAGTTGGCAGAGGTAGGGACGAGTGAAGTTGAGCAGCTTGGGAGGAGCAGTGTAGCGGCCGAGGTTGCTCCAGGCAGCGGAACTGGCGCTGGACAGAGACGGAGGCCTGCACTGTCTGCGGGACTCCCCCGCCCTGCCACTGATTTGTCCAAGGGCTCGGACAACTCAGGTCCCCTCTCTGGGTCTGTCTTCTGCCTGGGGAGATGCAGGGATTGTGCTTGATGGCCTTTGAAGCCCTCTCTAGCTGGGCTGGAAACTGCTGTACTTCTGAGAGCCGGGGTACCTGTGGCTTCCATGGGCTGGCGGCTTGCACTCGGGATTTCCCTGACTGCTGAGTTCAGAGCTGTGCCGCCAGCTTGGTGGGGCTGTGGTCCCGTGGCTGGGAAGAAAGATCCAAGTGTTTTGGTCAGGAAAGTGGGTGTTGCTGGGGTGTTTCTGCCCCTTCTCACCTTGTCTTGCCCACTCCCTGTGGAAGCTGCATATCACGGTCCAGGGACAGCGGACTGATGCCATATTTCCCCGGTCTCAGGTTAAAGCAGACATCTGGATCACATCTGCAGCTCCCCACCCCAGCCTGGGAGACTGTGTCCAGCTCCTTTACGTTGCTGGTGTTTGGGGGAGTTGGCATCCTGCTGGCCCAGTGCTCTGTGAGTCATTTCTGAAAGGGGTGGGGGTGGGATCAGGGGTAGGCTTCACTCCTGGGCATGAGATCTCGTGTTTTGGTATAAGTAGGACCTGCCTCGTCTACCTTGTAAAGCTTGATTCCTTTGCTTGCTTCCTGGTAGGGTTTACCTCCTTCTCTTCCACCTTTCTCTCACTCCATTCCTCTCAAACCCTGGGGAATGAAGGGGGCTGAGCTTTCTGGGCTGGAACGCGTGGCTCTTGTGAACTGTGTTTAAGCTCTTCTTTCAGCAACAATGAGGCATACCTGAGTGAAAGGGGCTGGGAGTGAAGCCAGGGGCCTGTCATCCTTGTGTGTAAGCTGCTGGCTTGGGCTTCCGGTGGTCGTGGTTAAGAGACCAGGGATCTGGCTTGGCTGAGGCTTAGAGACAACCCCGCGGAGAGATGTCTACATCCCTGTGGATCTTGCCATAGCCGGCTGCCCCTCTAGGCCCCCAGGGTCAGGGAAAATGTGGCTGGTGTCCTGTGATCCCCCCTGGACAGAGGGTCCACGTGCTGATCTGTGCACCTGTGCTGTCCCATGACAGAGTTCTCCCAGTTTCTGGAGAAACAATGGAAAGGGGACAATGGAGTGAGCTTTGTCTTAAAGTTAACTTTCTTTGACTTAAAGAGCAGTACTTTGTTTTAAGGATCGGTACTTTCTACTTCTTGATGTTTAAAAGTGTGCTTTTTTTTAATGAAATGGAGGTGTTGATAAAAATTAGATCTATTTTTTTTAAAAAGTCTTTACATGGCAAAATACAAAATGGTAACTAGTGTCTATCTCCACAATTTTTTAAAATTGGTCCTTGAAGGCTGAAAGTGTAGGAACCACTGACCAGGCTACACTGCATTTGACAAATGTATCTCTGGCAGAGTTGACAGGCCCAAGAGGCTGTGCCTGAGTGAGGGAGCCCAGGGAACCAGCCCAGCGTTTACAGCCCCCAGGGGACTGTTGAGACCTTCACTAGGTCAGAGCAGCCATGTAGCAGAGGGGACCTGTCCCAGGATTTGGGAGGTCAGGAAAGGAGGAGACCCATAGAACTTTATTTTTTTTCAAGCTGTGCATGCTGTTTATTTTTTGAATTTTATTTATTTTTTTATACAGCAGGTTCTTATTAGTTATCCATTTTATACATGTTAGTGTATACATGTCAATCCCAATCTCCCAATTCATCCCCCCCCCACCACCCACCCCCGCCCCAGCCACTTTCCCTCCTTGGTGTCCATGTGTCCATACGTTTGTTCTCTACATCTGTGAGACCCATAGAACTTTAGAACTTGGCCCCTACTCTTCAGGTGGGACAAGACACAGCATCCCAGGAGCCTCTTGGGAATCAGACCCTCTCTTTGCACCCGTGCTTCTCAGCATCTCCTCTTCTGGGCACCTTTCTTTACTTCCATCCTGTCTCCACCTCCTCCAGCTTCCTTTGGGGCTTCCTCTGAGCTATCTTTTGACAGCTGCTTTGTGTCATCCTGTAAGAGGGGGAACATTATCTTGACTTTCTTGTCTTCCTTCCCTGCTCCTCACTTTTTTACCCAGTGCGGGTAGGTGGTGCTGCAGAGCCCATCTACTCAGAAAAGTTCAGCATTTTAGTACTAGAGGCAGCTCCCAGGGCTGGTCCTGTCCTCCACAGAGGTAGGTGACTACTTACTCCTCTGGGCCCTAAAGAGAGGTAACACACCTGAAGGGGTTCATTCCTGTAACTGAGGTCTTCCTTCCTAGTTCCAGGGAGGATTTAGATCCTAGGCTGATGTCGGAGGCTGTTTGACTTCCACATTCTTTTTACCTGAGTGGTGGCTTGTAGCACAATGAAGACGGCTGATTAGAAAAGTAGGATTTGGTGAGTGTGAAGATACAGAACCCAAAGTAAGGACTGTGCCACTGACTCTCTTGAGCATTGGCTTTTTCATATGTCAGATGGGTTAACCCTTCTTTGTGAGGATTAATTGAGATAAAATATGTAGAATGTCTAGCACATGGTAGGTAATCAGTGCACGGTGACAACACATTCCTAGAACATCTAGAAAGGAATTAATCTTTATACATAAAACTTGGGTTTGTTAGTCTCTGAGCTTTAATTGTTTATTAAATGTTTGTTTCAAGACATCCCTGCTTGCTCATAGAACTGTGGGGCCAGGCAAAGGGAGGGAGAAATTTGCCGGCCTCTTTGCTGGGGGAGGAGGCTGGACACCCAGGAGCAAGGAGCCGCTGTGGCCCAGGGCCTGACTGAAAAGTTGCTCATGGTGAGGGAAGTAAATGTCTGATAAAAAGGAAAGGAGAAAACCCCTTTGTGAGAAAAACTTCCCTAGAAGTATGTATACATAAGGATGGAAGCATGACCGAGAATGTTGTGGGTGAGAAATGAAGAGAAATAGAAATATATATGGTGTGTCTAGCCCTCAGCCAGTTGGATTTAGTGGCTGAAACAAAGCTCTTTGCCAGTTTTGAGACAGGATACCTTGGAATTGGGGATCTCTCAACAGTATCAGAACCTGACCACTTCTTGCCTCGCCTTCTAGTAGCTCTGTCTTCCTGAAGATGGAGGCTATGAAGAGGGATGCTGTCAGGCTGGCACCAGTTCCCACCAGCAAAGGAAGAATTGATTGGTAAAGTAGAAGTGATGAGACTCTTTAGAGAAAGGGACCCCATCTCAGCATTTGTGAATCCAGAGAGAAGCCTGGGCAAGGAGAGGTGTTTACCATAGACTTTAGAAAATTGTTTTTCAGTTGTAAACAGTTTTAACCCCATGGCTACAGACTCTAAAAGGGAAGTTAGCTGGGGGGGTAAGATTGCTTTTGAAAAAGGAAATGCTGACTTAACAGTCCTAAATGGTGCCCTAAGGAGGAAGGTGGTAGGACTGGGGAAGATCTGAACCATCTCTGTGGCTGCTTGGGCTGCTGTCTAGTGAGTGCAGACAGTAAAAGACCATGCTTTTTACATGGAAAGGGGTGCAGTTCAAGTGTAGTCTGACGCTTTAAGAGGAACATTAGAGAGTCCAGTGGCCAGAATGTGCTGAGGTGGTGGAAAATGCTCAAGACAATAAAAGTCTTTTATATATTCCCAGCAAGAACATAGAAGGAAGAGACAGTCTTACAACTTTGGAGCAGAATTAGTGACAGAGAGAGAGAAGCCACTAGATCCCTGTCATGTCAGGGAGTATAAACTGGGGAGAGACCACAGCATGTGTGGTTAGGAAAGTAGAGCCAGCTGCCCTACCTGAATCTGAGTCATTCACTCCCTACTGCACACCTTCAGATATACTCATGGAATGATATTGTTATGGAATTCTGATGATTGGAAGAGGGCCAAAAGACCAGAGACAGGCAGAAAGTTCCATTTTTCAAAGAGATTTTGGAAATTGTAAACCAATGTCAGTTTTTGACAGTTCTAGAGCAGATTTTTTAAAAGGTGGTTCGTGAGATTTAGAAAGACAAGTGGTGAGCTTTGAGGGTACCTGTGGTTCTTTACAAAGAAACTCAGTCAAACCAATGGGCCGGATTTCTGCAGATAAATGATGGTATTTCCTGCCAGCTTCGTGGACAGATCAGAGGACCAGTTTTTATTTAAAGTCATCCTGAAGAGGGCACGGGTATAACTGCCTTGTTCAAACTTTTTATCAACCAGTGTGGATCAGGGATTCCATGTTGGGATCACCTGGATCCCGCCCCCAGGGATTCTAGTTTGATTGGTCTTGGGTGGATCTCTACTGGGCTGGGGCTCCCCAGGTGTATCTAATGTGTAGTTACAGTGGAACTCCTCTGACACAGATGAGAGCTGAATGATGGGCACCCACCTGGACTGTTTACTGCAAATTGCTCACCTGAGTCTTAGGGCGCCTGAATGGTTTACAGCCATACTTCCACCTTGCTAATCAGTGGACCAGCAGCATCGGCATCACCTGGGAGGTTGTTAGAAATGCAGAATCTCAGGTCTTACATCAGAATTACTGAATGAGAATCTGCACTTTAACCACATTCCCAGGTGATTTGTATGTCCATGAGAGTTTGCGGAGCCCGGTCTGTGGCACTTCTGTGAGTGGAGAAGGGGATGGGGCATGGAGAAGGGGACAGAAGTAAGTCTTGATGAACAGAGGTAAAGAACTCCAGTTGCAGGGACTTCTCTGGCGGTCCAGTGGTTAAGACTTCGCCTTCCAGTGCAGGGGGTGTGGGTTCGATCACTGGTCGGGGAGCTAAGATCCCACATGCCTCGTGGCCAAAAAATCAAAACATAAAACAGAAGCAATATTGTAACAAATTCAATAAAGACTTTAAAAATGGTCCATATCAAAAAAATCTTAAAAAAAAAGACGTAATGGGAATAAAAATTTGATATATTACACTTAAAAAGAAAAAAGAACTCCAGTTGCCAACAAGGGTAAGGAGGGTGATCCAACCCATTTACCCTGTAGGCCAGGGAGACAAGAACATCTTGAGATTTACTTCATGTTTATTCTTGTTTTTCTGGAGTCCATTTCTTTCTAGTCTAGTGAGTTATCAATAAAATAAGCCCTTTAAGAACTTGTGTGTGTGTTCTGAGAACAGTTGGGAAAGGGTTCTCAGAAGATGTTTGCTGCTCAGCAGTCTGACTTGGGACATGGGAGCCCCATGAGAGAGTAGTAGCTGGTGGTAGTTGTGAACAGGAGGAGCACACCCATAGAACCCTGGATTTCATGGAAGGGTCTGGAGGCTTAGGAGCTGAAGGGATGTGTGCCCCCTCTTAATAAGATGTAGGTAGGAGCAGGTGTGATCAGTGGGTAGGTGGATCGTGGTGGTGGTAGTGGTGATGCAGATATTTAAGTTGAATGATAGAACAAGGGTTAAGAAGATTGGGGGTAGTCTGGAACAATGGGCCTCAGCCAAACTGAATGGAATTTAATCAGGGTAAATCCAAAGTTCTGCACTTGTTTTTAAAAAAAGAAATAGCAGGTAGGAATAGCTGAAACTCTAAAAGGTGTGTTGACAGCCTGTCTCTAGGAGCTCTGTCAGAGTAGTCACATGCAAAGCAACTGAAAAAGATGAGTTTTTCAGCTTGGAAATGAGTAGAGGAACGCAGGCTAAGACGAGTCCTGTGTGGAAGAGGGCGTCAGTTCCTTTGTGTCGGGGAATGTGTGGAACTTTTATTAGAGGGTAGAAGTTAGCAGGTAGACTGAATACATGTTTGTTTGTTTGTTTGTTTAACATCTTTATTGGAGTATAATTGCTTTACAATGTTGTGTTAGTTTCTGCTGTAAAACAAAGTGAATCAGCTATATGTATACATATATCCCCATATCCCCTCCCTCTTGCATCTCCCTCCCACCCTCCCTATCCCACCCCTCTAGGTCGTCAGAAAGCACTGAGCTGATCTCCCTGAATCCATGTTTGAAAAAAGAATTTTCTAACATTTATAGCTGTTCCAAGACTGAAGAACCAGCCCTGTGCCTGCATGGGTCTGAGTAGAGGCTGGATGTTCTGGCTGGGATGTTACAAGGACATGCTCTGTCAGGTGGGGTCTTCCACACGTGGTGGTCTCTTGCTCAAACTGTGTAAAGTATAACATATTCCTTAGACAACTACATTGCAGAAGAAACATCGCTCTTAGGCCATAACATTTTTGGTCAATTTCTAGACCTGATCTCAGACCTGGGTTGGAATATGGTCTGTAAACTCTCTGAAAATTTCAGCCAAGTGTGTGAATGTGCAGGGGTATATTTTCTCAGGGAGAGGGGCTGTGGTTTTCAGCAAATTCTCAAGAGTATTCATGACCTCCCAAATTTAAGAAGCATGCTCTACCTGAGCTGTCCAATATGATAGCCATTAGCCATGTGTGGCTACAAAAATTAAAATTAAATTCAGAAACTCAGGCACACTAGCTGCCTTTCAAGTGGCTTGTGTGTTAGTTAGATTTTTTATCAATATGAATAGTTCTACTGGACATGGAGTTTCCCTGCATGGTCTCTGAACCCTCACTGAAGACTGTTTCTGGGTTGGGGAAATAGCTGTCGCAGTTGGTTATTCCTGGAAGGATTTTTTGGGTTAGGGTTCCTGTTCCCACCCCAAGGTAAGTGGTGAGGGGTATGGAAGGGGCAGTGCTTTCCTGGGTTCTAACCCACGGCAAAGCTTATTGTGTCTTTTTTTTTTACTGAGCATGCTCTCTTTATTTATTGCTTCCCTTGAAGGCATGGGCCATGTTTTAATTATCTGCTGTGGGGAAAAACAATAGGAATGTGGTGTGGCTCCCCATCTGAAGGGTTCTCTGAAGCTGCCTGGGGGAAAGTGGCTTCTCCCACCCTCACTCGTGCCCAGCAGCCCTGGTGAACCTTGCCTGAGGGTTCTTACTCAGGCATATGCCCCACCCCAAGTCAGCAGTCGCCTCTCTGCCTTGGGCCTCTCATCCTGGAGAAGGCAGTGTGGTGACTGGGTGAGTTGAAAGACCACATCAGGGGTCTCAGGAGTTGTCAGTAATTCCCCCTCCCCTTCCCATCACTTCTTTATAGTTCCCTTGTGGATTGAGGGCAGGATGCTCAGGAAGAGAGAAGGTGTTGGAAAGGAATACGACCCCTTTATCTACCTTGAGCCCTGCTGCACTTTGGCTGGGAGAGTCCTTTAGGGTTGCTTTGGGCCTTTGCCTGAGTGTGTCTGTGCAGGGCCCAGGCTGCTGGCACACCTGGAGTGGACACACCCCTCTGTGGCCTTGTCTCCTCTCATTTGCTTAAGAAATCTGATAACCTAAGTTTTTATTAGTCACTGAGGGAGGGGAAAAAAAAAAGCCGGTGCCCAGTGTGGGGTAACTGGCCAGCCTTCCGGTGACCACAGGGGGTTGCTTGCTTGCTTCAGGTCGCACAAGCTCTGTTCCTGCACTGCTGGCTCTGACCTGTACATGTTCTAACTCCCTTGTGCCCTGTCACCCCACACCCAGCCAGGGAGTTCGTGGACAGAATAATGCACCTCCCACTACTAGTAGAGCAGCTTCTAGATGCTCCGAATGGAAAGGGAGTTGCATTAGGTAGAGTCATTTGGGAGCATTTGCCAGAATGCATGTGCCCCATAGTCCCCCACCCCATTTAATTACTGCCAGAGGAAGCCTCAGGAAGGGGTGTGGAGGTGCTGGGTCAAAAACAAGTAGCAAGGTACCGGACTATAGAGTCTGTTCCCTTCTGAGCCTTTCTTGTGGGAAGGACACTGGGTGGCTCTCTGGTCTCGTTTTGTTCTCTCTTTTTATCGATTTCTCTGCCCTTTAAGAGTAAGCTGTGGGTACCCCTGTTCCCTGGTTGATGCTGGGAACGATCCTGGAGCCCAAGAAGAGAGAGGGAATGGCATCCTCTCACCATGAGCCTGGGTCCTGTCTGGATGGTTGACGCTGCAGGATGGGGTGGGGGCGTTGGGAGCCAGTGAGAGGAGAAGAGCTGGTGCTAGGAGGATACGGAGAAGAGGCACCTTCCTGGAATGCTTCCTCAGTCCCAGGACCTCCAGTGTCCCCTGTGCCGGGGGAGGGCAGCTTCTCTCTCTGGCGTTGCTTCAGTTTCCAGAGACAGGACGTCATCTGCTCTGACTGGTAAACCTGCAAGTTGCCTTCCCAGCCTCCTTCAGCACATCTCGCCTGGGACTGGCTGTGTGCGAGGCGCTGCGCTGAGCCTGAGCCGTCGGTAAATGGGAGGCAGCATTTACTCTGTCCTTAATGAGCTTACAGTCTGGGGAGGGAGGCAAGCGTGGCAACAAACTATTACAGTCTGGTAGGGCTACAAAGGAGGGATGCCTAGAGGGCAGACACCAGCCTTAGTCACTGTTAGGTGAAGAGAGACCATCGTGGAAGGGAAGGGACCTGTTTTGAGAGTTTCAGCGTAGTGATATGTGAAAGATGAGGGGGGGTACTTCTAGGAGGAGGGAGGCATCTCCCCTGAAACTGAGCTGTGCAGAGTTGCTACTCGAATGCTCACGGCGGGTGGCAGTGGTGTGGAAGGACGCAGACAGACCACAAGGCACCAGCTGAGGGTGTTCATGGATCCTCAAGGTGGAAGGTAAGATGCTTTGTGTTAATTGTTCTTGGAAGTCTTCCCCTGGGGCTGCCCTCAGGTTTCTAAACCACTCAGTATTCCTGTCTCACCTTCTCAATGAAGGTTCTGTGTTATTTGCTTGGATCCTGGAACATTTGGTGGTCCAAGGCTATTGAATTTGGGGTGGGGAGACCGTGATGAGGTTCATAGAATATAAGACCTTCTTACAAGCATTTAGGATGGCTTGTGGGGTGTGGGCAGAGCCACAGCTGCTGCTTGTCAGCCTGGGGGGGTCTGGGTGCATTCTGTTTGTTGGTATGGAAATATGCACGTGGAGTTGCTGGCTGGCTCTGTTTTCCCTCTGACATCACTGGGTGCCTGAGTTCAGTCTGGTTCTATTGCATCTCCAAGGAGGAGCACCTTTTCTTCCTTTGCTGCTGTTCTTTCACCTCCTTGTCTTTCTCCTCCCCGAGATTGCCGTTGATACAGACTTCCGCTGCCAAAGCTAATTGTGAGGCCTGATCTGTGAATGAAGGCAAAGGCAGTTCCCATGACAACTGAAAAGAGTTTGAAATATAGGGGATGATGTGTGTGTGATGGGCTGCAATTACTTGGGTGGAAATTGATGTGTGGACACCGGTGACTTCAAACATAGGCTCTGAAGGTGGAGGGGATGTTGGGTTTCTTTGGCAGATCCTTTGTGTGATGGAGAGGGAAGGGAAGGTCACAGATTTCCCCCACAGTCGATTCCAAGTGCCTTCAGTGTGTGGAATGCTGGGCAAACAAAACAAAACAAACAAACAAAAAACCCGGGGCTTTGAAGAGGCACGGCTCTAGCCATTCTGGTTGGAGAGGCAGGACACACAGAGAGACGGATAGCAGTACCAAGTGTCAAATGAGAAACATTGGAAGTGCTGTCAGCTGGCAGAGGTCTAGGGTAACCTGAGAAGGCTTCCTGGAGGAAGTGGGGCTTGAACTGAGCTTTGAAGTAAAGCCCTGTGGGGAGTGACCTCCTTTAGGACACAGCCATGGCAAGAGAGGAGAAGTTGTCATCTACGCCCTGCCAACTCTAGAAGAGGTAGGTTGATAAGAAAATCATAGAGCTACACAGAGCAGTACCAGCTGTATTGCTACGAGTGGGGGGGCGGGGAGGCGAGAGCCCTGCTCAGTCTCCCAATTTTTCCATCTGTAGAATGGGCATTAATAATTCCTGTCTCATGGTTTGTTGTGAGGGTTAAATAAGATACAGTACATCATGGTCCAATTATGGGGCTTGGCATGGGGTTGCTGCTTGGTTGATCCTCCTATAAACCCCCCCGAAACTATCTCTGGATGCATCCCCATTTCCTAGTCTTTATATATCTGTGTGGGTTCTGGCCTGTAGGTAACTGTGTTTCTGAGGTTCTCTGTGTTGGGGTATTTTGTGGGTTCTGAGAGTTAATTAATCCATTCCCCTCTCCCTAGTGGGGAGGGCCGTGGCTTCATTCCTCCTGCTGTGAGTGCAGTGGGGTCTAGGGGTCATGATGGAAGGTGGGGAGGGACCTCCAGCTCCTATGCAGAGGGGTCCCAGGCACCTCTGGGTTGGTCACTGTGAAGCCCCAAGTGTAGAAAGAGGGGAAGATAGGGGAGGGGGTCAGGTATGAGGTGTGGAGAATGTCCCTGCTGGAGGCAGAGTGGCCCCGGCATGCACCTCTTTGTCTCCTTGGAGCTGTAGCATTCCAGGTGCTTCAGAAAAGGGCAGGAGGCCAGGGTGGGATAGAGATGGTTGCAGGTGCCCTGCCTTGGGGACCACAGGCTCTGCTAGGGTGTCTGCAGGCTGCCGGGGGTGAGCCGGGACCTGTGGTTCAAGCAGAGAGTCAGGGTGGCTCTTGCAGCCTTGTGAGGAAGACGTGTGCTGGCTGAACAAGGCTCGGCCTTGGCTATAGTTCAGATGGCAGGTCGTGTCCTCCCAGGAGAGCAAGTATTCCTCTGATCCCGGGGGACCTCAGAGAACAGGCCGACCAGGAGAGTGTCATCTACATCTCAGTGCCCAACCCCCTGCCTCTCCACCCTCCTTGTGTAGAAACTCAGCTCAGCACATTCCAGCTCTGTGCAGAGCCTAGTGAGTGGGGAAGACGGGGCCCCTGCCCACGTGCGGAAGACGGCCGTGTAAATAAATAACTGCACTTGGTAGTGACGGCTCTAGAAGAGGCCCCAGGAGGAGTGGGTGAAGCTCCTGAGGGCTAGATGAGCTGGGAAGGCAGCAGTGGCAGGTGACATTTGGATTAAGCCTTGTACCATATTAGCTTGCCAGGTGGGGGAGAGGGAAGGGAACCTAGGCAAGGAGCAGCATCGTCAAGTCTCTGAGGCATGAAAATATTACTGTTCTCAGACCCACAGCTTAAAGGGAAGTGGTCTGGTTCAAGAGACCCTATCCCTCTTTAAGTTTCCCTGAGGTTGGCTGGGAGAGAGGGCTTAAAGAACTGGAATGAGAAACACCTGGGCTGGAATTCTAGCTCACCACTCACCAGCTGTGTGTTGATGGGTGAGTAACTTAACATCTCTAAGCCCATTTTCCCATAAGGTTTTGTGTGGACTAAGTCAAATGAGATGCTCCCACAGCATGGTTGGCACAGGGCCCGGTACCTAGCACGGGCTTGATAAACTGTGGCAGCCACAGCAGCAACAGTATTGATTGTTACTATCCAAGCAGTGTTAGTTGCTCTTATCTAGCAGCAGACTGTATGAGGGTGGGTGGGGCAGGGGTTTTGGGGACTAGGATAAAGGAGGGACTTCACTTGGCCTGGCCAAGGTAAGAGCCAAGGGGTGCAGAAGCCCATGGCTCAGGACAATGCTCCTTGCCCTGCCTTGTCACCTGCCTTCCTCCCTGCCCTAGGGAGGAGCCCAGTAGGGCTGCTCTTTGCCCCCAGAGGTGAGGCAGGGTGTGGGTCCTGGTGCCTTCTGGAGTCTCCTCACCAGAGCCCAGCTTTGCTGTCTCTCATGAGGCAGCTCGTCCCATTCTGAGTACCCCCTTGGAGCTTCAGGGAGGGGGCAGTAATTGGGTAGGTGTGGTGGAGTTGGTAGCAGAGCACATTACCGAAATGAGCTCTCACACATCCTAACTAGTCCTACAAGTCACATCTGTGAGTTGAGAAGTAGCACACAATCAGCTCTCTCAGAAATTGAGTGGTAGCTAGCAGCACCTGCAGTGTGGCAGGCACTGTGTTGCATTTTTTCACAGAATCCTCACACCTTTGTATGAGGTAGCTGCTTCTGTAAAATAGAACTGCAAAGTAGGCTAAGGGAGGTAAGGTACCACCACCAAGGTCCTGCAGCTAGATAGTGGAGCCAGGAACTGAACCAGATACATGAGTACCAGAGAGCTCTGGGGTGATCAGCTACAGGGAGGGGATGGGGTGAAGCAGGATGTCTCTTGGGTTGCCTAGGAACTGCAGGGCTTTCCTCTCCCCGTTCTGTTCTTTCTCCTTCAGTCTCCTGGGTGTTGCAGCCTTCAAAGGCTCAGAGTCTGGGCTGCCTCCCCTCCTCAGCCTTTCCAGGGGATGGGAAGCCCTGAAGTCTGGAGGCGCCACCTCCTGTGGCCTTTCTAAAAGAGGAGGAAACATTGAGGGTGGTGGTGGTGGTGGTGAGGCTGTCTGGAGGGGGTGGCCTATGTTCAGGCACTAGGGATGAGTGATCCTAGGGTGAGGTGTTGGTGTTCGTGAGCAAGGGAGGGCAAGTCTGACTTGGTGAGGCTTTGAGCCACAGGCAATGTTGGCTTCCGGATCGACCTGCCTTGGAGTCCCAGTGCTGCTGTTTTCTAGCTGTGTCACCTTGGGTAAGTTACTTCACTTGTCTTGCCTTGTTTCCTCATCTGCAAAATGGGGTAAAGGTTCCTACTGCCAAGGCTTTATTTTTTTCTTCTAAGATTGCAGGGGCTATTGCTTTTGTAGCGCCTAGCACTGTCCTAGCTGCTGCTAGGATGAGGCAGTTTGCTTGTGTCCTAGGGCTAGAGAGTGGCCTGAGGGGGAAGCCTGCCAGCATCTGCTCGACCCCGACGCAATCTGTCTTTGACCCTGGAGATGCAGAGGATGCCTCTGGGTATTACCTTCGGGTCCCCGACTCGGGAGTTGTTGAGGGTGTCCCGGGATCCCCAGCCTGTCGGGGAGCGGCGGCGGGTCTGGGCCACAGCCAGCTAGGCTCCAGCACCCTTGGCTGTGCCCCCGCCTCCCGGCTGGGCAGGTCCAACCCCCGGCGGCCCTGCCCCCGCTCGGCCGGCCGCGGGGATTGGCTGGCGAGCGCGCCGCCCCCTCCACACCAGCCTCGCCGGCGGCGGGGAGGGGAGCCAAGCCGGCAGCTGGCCGCCGCCGCCTCTGCAGTGCCTCCCTCCGTGCGCTCCGGCGGGGATAATGGGAGGCCCGCCGGCCGATGCACCAGAGGAGGCCGGCCGAGGTAGAGCGGGCAGGGCGGGGAGGGACGAGGCTAGACCGGACGCAGGAGGAGGGGCAGAGCCCTCCTGGATCTCGGGAGGGTGGAAAAAGGAGAAATGAAAACAAAAACACTCTGGAAGGCGAATGAGCCCTTCCACCGCGCGTCTGGGTGGCAGCTGGAGGCAGGAAGATGGTCCCTGCTATCCTTTCTTTCCGAGGCCCCCTGCCTCCCCTTCTCCCCCTTTCCCTGCAGCGGTGCTGGGGGTGCAGCAGAAGGACTTTGCCGCTTTCCTGGTGTCAGCCTGGCTCATCAGTCTCTCCGGCTTCTTTTGCAGGTGGAAATAAAGGCTGGTGAAGGAGCCGGGCCGTGGGGGCAAGGGGCTGCTGTCAAGGTACCTTGTGTGTGTGTGTGTGTGTGTGTGTGTGTGTGTGTGTGTGTGTGTGGTAGAGGTGAAGTGTTTGATGGGATCGGATAAAAATAAAGGGTCTCCTCTGGTGATCCCTTAATCTCCCACTGTGTGTGTAGCAGCAGCTGAGGGGGAGGGGCGGCGGGGGTGTGGGCGGCCAATGAATTCTCAGGCCTGTGTGGGTTTTGTTTGGATTCTTTTTGCTTTCTCAGCTGGATGGTTTGGGTGCAGTTGGGATTGGGTTTGTTGAACTGGTTTTTTTTTTTTAAGACATGCAACCCACTCCCACCCTTGCCTCTGGAAATCTCTCGAGAATGTCCCTGCCACTGTTGGTTTGCATCCAATCTGCAGAAATCCCGGGCGGGTGGGGGGGGGGGGAGAGGTTAAGGGGGAGGGGGAATTGTGTTCCTGAGTCTGAAGCTGATAGGGTGTCATTAGTCATGCTGCTGTCACCATGGAGATGGCTGGAGGAGAGGAGGTGGTGGGGGTGAGGATATTTTGGGTAGGGTGGGGGCTGATGCAACATCATGACTGGGAATCCTGCAGGCGGTCGGCTGCTGTTACTCTGTGCAGCTTGGTGTCTGGGGGACTGGAAGGGAATGTTACCAGGTGCGTGGGAAGTGGAGAAGGGGGCACTGAGCTTCTCCATGTGGTTTTCTCAGGGCCAGGGCTGGGGTATTTGGGGCAGGGCAGAGTCTGTGGAATATAAGCCATTACGAGGAAACACAGATGTTCCTCCCTGGTTGGCAAGGACCAGGATCAGTAGGTTTCCTTGGGCTTTGCCCTGTTTTCAGGGCTGGGGATCCGCCGTGAGTTTGGGATTACTCAGCAGTATCCTCTGCTGGCCCACGGTGGAGAAAACAGAGCAAGAGGCAGCTCAGTGTGGTTGCCTCACAAGTCAAGAGAAGAGAGACTGGGGAAGGAGTGTAGGGACAGGTAGGCAGGGCAGGACTGGATGGGACTTCTAGGAGGAGGGAGCCCATTCCTGCCCTGCCTCAGCTCTGTCTTCTCCTTCAGCCCCTGGAGCCTGTGAGGAGCTGGGGGAATCTGGTTGCTTGGGTAGCAGGTGGGTGAGCTGCTCATGTCCCCAGATGCTCTGAGATTTTTCTCCCTGGAAATCCTCCTCTGGCTTCCTGGGAAAACTGTGGGAAGCTCCCTGGAGGTGCTGGAAGTGCCACCCTCACTGCCTGGGTGGGGACGCTGTCAGGGAGGGGCTCTGCTTTCCCAGAGGGGATGGGGGCTACTGGGTGAGGCTGCGGGGTGGATCAGGAGCTGGGGTGGTTCCCTGGCTTCCTCCCAAAGGAACTTACAGCAAGGAAGTACTTGGGGGAGGGCAAGAATTTTGCTTCTGGGAGAAGGAGAAGAGCCAGGTCGCATTGGCTCCCCTGGGGAGCTGGGCAAGCCTTGATGAGGATGCTAGTAGTGGGTGACCACCTGGGACAAGACCATGGTAGGCCCCTGAGGCAAGCAGAGGTGGCTGATACTGGCGATGCTGTGCGTGGGGAGGAGAGAGCTGTGAGCTCACTCCACACCCCTTCTCCGGTGAAACCCCCAGGTGTCACCTCCACTTCCGCCTCTGGCCACCCACTGCTGTAATCACCTGTGTGCTGTTGAAGGCTGTGGACACGGAGATCATGGAGTACACCTGTTCTGCCCCCCACCCTGGGGAAAGCAGGACAAGGGGATGAGGACAGATAGGCTCAGGGAAGGGGCAGCTCCCTCCCTCCTCTGTGTCTTTGGCCTTGTCAGCCAGAGCTTCTCTCTCTGCTGGGAGGAAGGACTGCTGGCAGGTTTGTTTACTCCGGAAAGCACCCCTTCCTGCCTAACGATGGCTTCTCTTCAGGTCTTTCCAAGTGTGTTCTCCATTCCTCCCTGCCTGCATTCTGCTGTCCCTGCCGTCCTGCTGGAAGCTCCCAGCTTAATACCACCACCCTTAGTGTTGTGGGCATGGAGCAGGGCTGCCCGGAAAAACAGAGGACGCCCTTCAAACATGTCTTCCTCCTTCCCCCTTCTCAGAGTGGGGCCTGAGCTGGCGGCATTTTTATTATTTATTTATTTTTTAAAAAATATTTATTTATTTATTTTAACTGCGTCAGGTCTTAGTTGCGGCACGTGGGATCTTCGTTGTGGCACGTGGGATCTTTCGTTGCAGTGTGCGGGCTCTCTAGTTGTGACGCGCAGGCCCTAGAGCTCACGGGCCCTCGAGCGCGCGGGCTTAGTTGCCCCGCAGCATGTGGGATCACAGTTCCTGCGTCCCCTGCATTGGAAGGTGGATTGTTAACCACTGGACCACCAGGGAAGTCCCTGGCGGCGTTTTTAAAGCTCTGAGGTGTCTGTGCTCGTTTTCATTGTTAAGTTGTCTGTTGGAAAAGCCTGGCTTCCTCTTGGTCCAGCTTGCCACTGCCAGCAAGCACTTGGATCTGGGCCCCTGTTCCTGGTGTCACCTTCCCCCCAGATAGTTTTCTTAGGTGGCCAGTTGAGTGTGGTGTCCCACATACCCTGGTGGAGCAGTTTTGCTAGATCCTGTTCCGTTAGGAGGTGGTGGTGTAGGAAGATGTGTGTGGCGTGTGAGCTCATTCAGATCAGGCAAAGACCCTGGGACACAGGACAAAGGGGTCTCCCAGTCTGTGTTCCCACAGGATGGGCACAGGATCACAGGATGGGTAAGCCCCCTGGGTGAAGGGTATCCAGCAAGCAGTGGGAATGTGTTCATCTACCGTGTGCTGAGTCCTGCCAGGGTTTCAAGAATATTCATGATGTAGGGTGTGCATCGTGCCTAGCACAGGCACAGAGTTGAGCTTGATGAACGCACGTGGTCATTTACTGTCTAGTGTGTTACGTGTCTACCCACGATACCCCAAGGAACATGCCATAGCATACGCTGTTGCCACTGCCTCCCTCTTTGCAGCCTGGACAGGTGTGAGTGCCCAGTGCCGAGAGCACCAGGCTGCCCTGCTCTCCGGCTCCCATGCTGCTCCCATACTTTGCCCCATGGGAACTCTCCACTGGCTGAGGATGTGTGGAAACTATTTTGGAACTGTGCCCAGGATCTCTGCCTTCTGTCTCTCCTTTGGACCACTGCTCTTTTTGTCAAGGATCTGTGATCCTCAACTTTCCACACACCGTGGGTCACTCCTACTCGTTCTTTCTCGCCTGCTCTTCTCACTCTCCAGCCCTCTGTGTGGGTCCAGTGGGAAGTCTTTTCTCTCTGAGGTATGTTTACAAGCAGTAGTGAACTTGGGGAGATATGGAAGCAGGTGAGCATATCAAACGATGATAGGAAAGGAACCAACCAAGAGGATTTCAGAGTTGAGTTTGAGAATGGAAAGAGAGGGCTTCACCATGCATAATAAGTGGTAGAGTTAGAGTTCCAGAGCTCAGCTTCACCTCCTTGGTGACCCCAGCCATTTTTTAATGTTGTGGGAGAGCGGGAGGACTTTGTAGTACAGATAGGTGAGTGAGCCCAAGGGAGAGCCTTCCTTCCCACCACGGTGCAGGCCCTGGAGCTGCCTGCAGGGGTCACTGTGATGGCTCCTTAGCCCCCTTGCTGGGCTGGCTGAGGAGGGACCTAGGTGTGCTGGGCTCCCTCCAGCTGTAGATGGACATTTCTGCTAGAAACCATCATTGTGGTCTTGCCAAGTCCCGTCCCATGCCCCCGAGGCTGTAGCAAATAGTTTGGCTGGCTGGGGATGGGGGCAGGGAGTATAGGGAGGCCTTGGTTTGGCTCAGCTTTTGGGTATCTTGTCTTTCCCACCCTGACCTCCTGGGCTTTTGGCTTCGTTTTCTTTCCTACTCTGGCATCTGGCAGTCAGCTGAGGACTTCCCCTCGTTACCAGCCTGTCTGGAGCTTCTGAGGAGGAGATAGCTTCCTTATGGATTAGTTTAGGAAGCTGTTGGGCAAATAGAGATGGGGTAGCTGAGACAATTAAAATCCACAGATTATCATGCTATCCAGAACTGTGATCCTATTCCCATTCACTTTACCTCCCTTTGTCTTTCTGCATTTACTGAGTGTTTACCATGTTCCAGGTATAGTACTAGGTCCTGAAAAATAAGAGAAATCATTATGATTTGATATTCACAATATCACTAGAAGTAAGAGACATTGACCGAGTTGCCTAAAACAGTAACACTGAGTGCGAAAACCATCACTGGCAGTTGTTGTTGTTGTTTTTAAATACAGTAAATGCTTTTGATCTTTGCGTTGGGGTTGTGAACTAGCATGTGGCAGATCAAGCCTCTCACCCCCAGCCAGCCTTAGCTCTTTACATCTGCTTTCATCATCGACTTAGTAGACCTCAAAGGACTTTGAAGGAAGAATCAACATGCCAACCGTATATTCAATAAGTTAGTGTTTCCAGGCGATTACAGATTAGGGTAGTGGGGTCAGAAATGGACCAGCTGAGACGATAGCTTAATTTTTTTTTTTTTTTAATTTTTAAAATGTATTTTTATTTTTTTGGCTGCATTGGGTATTCATTGCTGCACGTGGGCTTTCTCTAGTTGAGGTGAGCGGGGGCTACTCTTCGTTGTGGTATGCGGGCTTCTCATTGCAGGGGCTTCTCTTTGTTGCAGAGCACAGGCTCTAGGCGCGCGGGCTTCAGTAGTTGTGGCATGCAGGTTCAGTAGTTGTGACTCGCGGGCTCTAGAGCGCAGGCTCAGTAGTTGTGGTGCACGGGCTTAGTTGCTCTGCGGTATGTGGCATCCTCCAGGACCAGGGATCGAACCCATGTCCCCTGCATTGGCAGGCGGATTCTTAACCACTGCACCACCAGGGAAGTCCTGGTAGCTTAATTTTGAAAGGAAGGTGTTGGCTTTAGATGTGTTGGGTTTGAGATTCAGGAAAAGCTGGAAGAAAATACTGTGCCTGGGCAGTTTACCTTGAACCTGAAATTGTCTTCTACTCATTTGAAGTGTGTGGGTCCTGGAGCCCTTACTGCTTTAGGAGCGCCCATGAGGCCACTGGCTGGGAAGAGGAGGATGAGAAGTGCAGTTGTCCAGTTTCTTTTCCTGTCTTATCCCAACTCTCCTACTCTTGGGTTCTTTCATTAGCCATGCGGCAGTCCCTAGACTTTAGTCTCCTCTGTAAAATGAAAGGGTTGCCTCCAAAGTTAGTTTTTCTCAAACTAAAAGGGGGGAAGGACCTTTTTCCTAACTCCCAAAATACTGCAGACCAAAACGGGTCCTACTTTGTACAACTAGTTGGCAGCTCTAGCCATGTGTGGCTCCCCTCAGGAGTTCAGCACCATCTAGACCAATCTGTTACCCATTGGACGAGGTGGTCCAGCGAATGTACACTTGGATAGAGCAGCAGGTTCAACTTGCAGTGCTGGTTTCTAAAGGCTTATTCTTGGCTTCTGTGTTTATGTTGTGGTGAACTGGTGATAAACAGTTTATGGGCCATTCCCTGAACAGCATTACTTTAGAACTTTGCTTCTGGGAGAGCAGAGGGTCTCTGTTTTGACCCTTGTCTTCCATAGTCTCAATCTTGGGGACAGAGCCACCACTTGGAAGAGTAGAGATCTTGCTGCCCCCGAATTCTCTTGGAATACCTCAAAAGATTTTACTTGCATCTCAGCCTCTGTAGATAAGGATGCCTCCTGTCTGCCCTTTTATATCTGCAAGTCTCAGGTTCTCATGGTGGATCGTCAGAACCTGTGGGGCAGGTCAGAAGGGGCAGGACTCTGTGTGTGTGTGTGTATGTGTTTGTGTGCTGCATGACTTAGAGGAAGAGAACAGTTAAGGCTGAGGCCAGGCCCCTGTAGTTGCCAGAGTGAAGTTGGGCCCTGCCAGACACTAAAGCTCCATTGCCTTGGGCAGGGTACCTTGACTTCTGAGCTTTCTCCATTTGGTGGCTTGAACAAGTTCAGGCTGGGTGAAGAGGGTGCTGCCTGACTGTACCAGGCTCTGCTGGACCCAGAGCCAGGAGACCGTGCCTTCCCAATTGGGATCATTGTTGCCCTGCACCAGAACTCTAGTGGGGGAGTACAGAAATGGATTTTCAGTGGAGTGCTGGAGGCTGTGCCCAAGAGATGCCTACCCTGTTTTTCCTGGCACTGCAGATTCCTTTCTCTTCTCCACCTGTGCTCTCCATCCTAACATGCTCTTCACGGCCTCAGCCCGTCGCCATTCTCACCCCTCGTGCTTTGAGCTCAGCCCTAAGTAGACTGAGCAGAGAGAGGGCCTCCAAGAGCACTGCTTTGCAGGGCATAGGCAAAGGACTCCTTGTGTCAGAGTTATCTAGGAGCTTGTAGAAATGCTGCAGGGCTGCCAGGCTGAGATAGCCATCTGTTGGGGTCACACCTGTGGGTTCCTATCACATAACTAGGTAGAATGGATGCAGGATGACTGGGTGTGGGAGCCCCAGAGGTGAGTGTTGGAACCTCTCAGCAGGTGGGTTGCGTGGCATCCCCTTTTCACTGCCTCTACCGCTTGTCCCTGAGCCAGGTCCTACCTCATGATTGAGCTATACACTGACCTCTGCCCTGTGTCCCTTTTTTCCACTGTTATTTTTCCTTGGTTCCTGTTTTCCAGCTGTGGGTTCCCAGTGGTGTCATTTGGACCCTGGGTAGTAGTTAGGGCTTAGTTCTGGGGTTGTGTGGTTGGAGTGGTATATGCCTTGGGGCTGAACTGACAAGTGATCTGGAGCAGTCTGAACACCCAGCTGGGAGCCAGAGCCCAGGGTTCAGTGTCCAACCCCTGGGAAGCCCCTCCCCCTTACTTTCCAGAGGCTGCCTCCTCCATGTGGGGGGCATTGTTCCTCACTGGGTCTCTGCTGAGGTCTGGGGAAGCGGCATGTGGAGGAAGACCTGGGCGGGTGGCAGGGCACTTCAGCCCTAAATACTTGCTCCCCTCCACAGCCTCCACCAGGATGCGCAGGGGCCACGCTTCAGCTTGCCTCCAGAGTTTCCAGTGGCCGGGCCCTCTGGTTCAACTAGTTTAGTGCATATTAGAATCATCTGTGGAGCTTTTGAAAAAGAAAATATCAATGTCTAGGCCTCAGACCCAGAGAATCTGATGTAATTGGTCTGGGGTGGAGCCCAGGCCCCAGCATTTTTCAAAGCTCCCCAGGTGATTTAAATGTGCACTCAGGGTTGAGAGCCACTGCCCTCGTTCATTTTGGCTTTCCCTGTGTCTCCTATATCCCTGGCTTGTCCTGGAATTTTTTTTCTCATCTATCGATAATTATAGTGAAAGTCTTTCCAGATGCTGTATTTATTAAGACAACGAGGCATGTCAGGCAAAATACTGGATTGAATGTTCTGTTCCATGAAACTGATCCATAAGTTCATATTAAAACCAGAATTTAAGAGGGAAATTCTGTAGCTGATGACAGAAACTCAGTGTTCTCCTCTCAGCTTTTAATTTTAAAAAACTTCTATTGAAGGATAGCATACACACAATAAAAGCACATACTGTGTACAGCTTGGTGAGTTTTCACAAAGTAAGTACACCTGTGTAACCAGCACCTGGATCAAGAAATGAGTACCCTCACCCCATTGCCATTGTTCAGAATTTCTGAGGCATTTGGGCAAAGTAGGTGAAGCTATGCTTAGTATAGCAGTGTTTGCTTGCTTTGGGCCTGGAGGGCTTTAGCTGGTCCTCTCTCAGGAACACCTTTACATGCCTGTGTGGGTGTTCCTGAAACTGAGTGGATTTCGAGGTGATAGGGCACAAGGCAGAGGAGTCCTGCAAGCCCCTCCCTGGTGTTACCCTCTCTTCTGTCTACCCTTTACTTCCTTTTCCACCTTGGCCTTTAGGCTTTCCAGTCCTCAACCTTGGCTAAATCCAAAAGTCTGTAACATTTTTTGGCTTTTTAATCTCTTTTTTGATTCTGTAGCTACTACATAGTCCTTGGAAAAATTAGAAAATAGAAATAAATAGAAGGGAAGAAATTTATCCATAACTCACAACCTGTTTAACCATTTTTAACTGGAATATCCCTCTGCACTCGATTCTATGCACACTGGATGCTTGTTCCGTGTTCTTTATAAAAATGGAGTCATGCTGCATTATAGCCCACTTTTCCCTACATAATAACTTACTGCAGTGCTATCTGTTGAGCACTTACCACGTGTGTGTGTCTCATGGGGCAAAGTTTTCATAGTTCTCCCGACACCTGGACAGTATGACCAAGGGCCCATGTTTCCTAAGGGGGTGGAGCTGGAATTGAGGCCAGGGATGTCTTTTTAACATGGTTTGAAGATAAAGGATATTTCCCCTTCACCTACTGATAAGGTGAACTGTGTTAATACAGAACTATCTTTGCATTCCTTGAATATACCATGGTTGGTAACGGGGAATTTTTTTAAACATGCTGTTTTGATTTGATTTATTAATGTGGGGGTTTAGCATCTATATTTGTGAGTGAGATTGAGCTATAATTTTCATTTTGTTTTTATTGTCAGATGTTGGTATTAGAGTAATGGTAACTTCATATAATGCATTGTGAAACTTTTATTCTTTCTTTATGCTCTGGAACAGTATAAATACAGTTTAAATAGTCATTTTATTCCTTAAGGATTTGGGAAAAAAAAAATCTGCTGATGAAACTGTCTGAGCCCAGTACCTTTTTTGATGGATGGGTCTTTGCAGCTTTCAGATGTTTTTCCCCCTGTGGCTATTGGTACAAAACATTTACTTTGCCTTTTCCATGAGATCTGTTTTCAGATTTATTATTGATAGCATAATGCATATATGGTTATTGGTTTTCAGTTTCCTCAGTATCTGTGATTTTTTCACTTTCTTAATTTCTAATGTTGTATATTAATTTTGTCTCTTTTCCTTCCTTAGCTTTGCCAGTTTTATGTGATATAAAAGCAGATTTGTCAGTTGTGCTTTCTGTTTTCTAAAGCATTAACTTCTGCTTTAGTCTTTATTGATTGCCTTTTTTTAGGTTTATTTGGTATGTACTTTTTCTTTCTTTAAAATATTTATTTATTTATTTGGTTGCACCGGGTCTTAGTTGCGGCTCGCCAGCTCCTTAGTTGCGGCATTTGGGCTCCTTAGTTGTGGCATGTGAACTCTTAGTTGCAGCATGCATGTGGTATCTAGTTCCCTGACAAGGGATCAAACCCGGGCCCCCTGCATTGGGAGCACAGAGTCTTATCCACTGTGCCACCAGGGAAGTCCCCGGTATGTGCTTTTTCTAGATTCTCAGTTGGATCCTTAGGACACTCTATTTTTTCTATCTTTGTTTGCTTTTTTCTTCTTTGATCACAAACACATTTAAAAATATGACTTTTGGGCTTCCCTGGTGGCGCAGTGGTTGAGAGTCCGCCTGCCGATGCAGGGGACACGGGTTCGTGCCCCGGTCCGGGAAGATCCCACATGCGGCAGAGCGGCTGGGCCCGTGAGCCATGGCCGCTGAGCCTGCGCGTCCGGAGCCTGTGCTCCACAATGGGAGAGGCCACAACAGTGAGAGGCCCGCGTACCGCAAAAAAAAATAAAAATAAAAATAAAAAAAATAAAAATATGACTTTTTCTCTAAGTTATACTGTGGCCTCCTTCTCCAGGTTTTGATATTTTATGTCTGTTGGAGTTCTTGGGGAGATGCCGATGGCTTACCCAACCTGAAAATACCACGTCCTGATGTAGCCTGACTCCCTTCCTCCTAACACAGGCCTAGTAGAGAATCCCTGTATGTGGAAAATTGCCAAGGCCAGACAATGCAGTGCCTGCTTACTTTTGGGGGCTTTGTCTCCAAACCCCTTACCAGCTTAGCAGACGGGACCTGTGGAAAACTTTTTTTTTAAACCTAATAAGCAAAATCACTTTGAATTGCTAGGACCAGAGCATATCCTAAACCCAAATTGAAGTTTTAGTAGTATTTATAAAAGCCTCACACATTAGCACCAGAGAAAATGAAGCTAGAAGCTAAGGATAGAGAGAAAGAAACGTTTGACCTAGAGCTCATGGCCTAGGCTGCAGGTTCAAGTCTTGCTCCCTGTTCTTTCAGGCACCTCTAGAAGCTATGGCCCAGTTGGTGTCCTTGAGGCTGTGAATAATGTCCTAAGATGGAGAGGACGGTAGAAGACAAGTGAGGAATCCATAGTGCTAGGAGAAACAGGGTGTGCATCTATCTCCTCCTGTGCTCTGCTGAAAATCCATTTCTGTGTTCCCTCCTAGAACTCGGGGTGCTGGCAACAATGGTTCCAATTAGGAAGGCAGAGTCTCCCGTCTCTGGGTGCAGCAGGGCCTGGTGTGGTGGGGGGAGGCCTCTGTAGCCAGCCTGAACTTGTTCAAGCCAGCAGAGAAGGACTTGGCCCAGGGGTCACACTAAGGGGAGACAGTGCAGCACCTTGGTGGGTAGAGTTTCTCACCCTTTATCTTGACTCCCTAGAGGACACTAAAGGCCAGGGGGAGTGTATGGGCAGGGAACAGAGAAGGGATGAACTTCGAGTTCAACCTAGAGACCGATGACAAAATTATTATTATGCTTTCTTTTTCTTTTTTTCTCCAAAATGGAAAAGAAATTTTTGGACTTTAAATAAAAGTAGTACAAGCCCGTTTAAAGAAATAAAATAATATCAAAGTATGTAAACTGAAAACTGAAAATCCCTGTATCTTCTCCATCCCAGTATAATCTCTATTAACAATCCAAAATGAGCACATGAACATAATGCCTTTCCTGCAGTAATGTGTTCGTACCATACCTTTTTCGGGGTAATCTTTTTTTTTTTTAAATACAGTATATTTTATTTGTTTTTAAAATTTTTTTTTTTTTTTTTTTTTTTTGCGCTACGCAGGCCTCTCACTGTTGTGGCCTCTCCTGTTGCGGGGTTTTAAATTTTTATTGGAGGATAGTTGATTTAAAATGTTAGTTTCTGCTGTACAGCAAAGTGAATCAGTTATACATATACATGTCAGGCAATCTTTTATTTGCTCATAATATGTTGAGGCTATCTTTCAGTGTTGGTACACTTATCTTAGCCTTTTAAATGGCTGTGGAGTCTTTCATTTCATGGGTTAATTGTAATTAATTGTTTCCTATTGATGGACACTTATAGTTACAGTTTCTTGCAATTATAAATGATGTAGTAGTTTACGTATTTGTACATATATTTGGGGGTTATTTGTTCAGGTGTTTGTATAGGACAAAATCATACGAATGGAGTTTTAATTGACACCACCAAATTACCCTCCACAAGGTAATTTGATAATATCTATCAAATTTGCTCTCCTACTAACACTGAATGAGGAATTACCAGTTTTTAATTTTTGCCAATTTGGTAGGTGAAAAAAGATATATTAGTTTATTTAATTAGTGAACTTGAGAATGTTTTATGTATTTATTTATTTTGGCTGCACTATGTGGCTTGCGGGATCTTAGTTCCCTGACTAGGGATTGAACCCCGGCCACCACAGTGAAAGTGCCGAGTCTTAACCACGGGACTGCCAGGGAATTCCTGAGAGTGTTTTAAATGTTAACCATTTTGCACTTATTTTGTGTATTACCTGTTATGTCCATTACCTACTTTAAATTAGATTGTCTTTTTATTGATCCATTAAAGTTCTTAATATATTATCAGTATTAACCTCTATTATATTTTGAAAAAAATTTTGGCTTCTCATTTCTCTTTCATTGTGTCTGTCAAATGGAATTTGATTTTTGTACAATTGGAATTCATCAGTATTTTGGCATCCAAGTTTTTACTTTTTTTTTAGAAGAGAACCATGCAACTCTTTTTTAAAGTTAATTAATTAATTAATTGATTTTTGTCTGTGGTGGGTCTTCATTGCTGTGCGTGGGCTTTCTCTAGTTGCGGCGAGCGGGGGCTACTCTTCGTTGCGGTGTGCGGGCTTCTCACCGCGGTGGCTTCTCTTGTTGTGGAGCACAGGCTTTAGGCGCAGCGGGCTTAAGTAGTTGTGGTGCATGGGCTCAGTAGTTGTGGTGCACGGGCTCTAGAGCGCAGGCTCAGTAGTTGTGGTGCACGGGCTTAGTTGCTCCACGGCATGTGGGACCTTCCTGGACCAGGGATTAAACCCGTGTCCCTGCATCGGCAGGTGGATTCTTAACCACTGCGCCACCAGGGAAGTCCCAAGTTTTTACTTTATAGTATAGTCTTACTTTACATATTTAGATCTCTTTAAGCTGAGATTTATTTTTGTATAAGATAAGGATTGATTTTTCCCAAATAGAAAGACTGTTATCTCCAGTCTGTTTATTAAATATTTATAGTTTCCCAAATGGTTTATAATTCTACCTTAAGCATTTTATAAATACCCATATATTCATGGGCAAATGTTTTAGGGCCTCTCTTCAGTTCCATTGAATTATTTGTCTGATTCTGTGTCAGTATTTCATTGTTTTAATTACTGCAATTTTTATGTAACAATTTGGTTTAAACAAAAACAAACTCATTTTTTTCCACAACATTTCTTTGGCTTTTCTTTTGCCAAATAATTTGCTTTTCCAAATATGCTTACAAACAATTGGTCAAATTCTGTGAAAAATGTTGGGATTTTTCAATTGGGATCACATGGAATTTATAGATTACTTGGGGGAGAATGGACAGCTTTATAATGAGTCTTCCTATCCAGGGAATAGGAAGTGTATCTGTTTAGTCTTTTTGTGTGCATCAAAGTTTTTTAAAGTTTTCTTCATATGGTCTTATACATTTCTCATTAAGCTTATTCCTTGGATACTGTAGATTCTGTTGTTGTTTTTGCCTTTATACTTTCTAGCCAGCTATTGCAGGTATATTAGAAATACTCTGGTTTTTGTCAGCTCCTCTGTGATGGCTGAGCAGCCCCTTGTTCCCTCACTCCCCGTATGCACTGTCTGTACCAATGCAGTGATACTTTAGTGCCTGGTATGAATTCCTCGTGGTGAGGTGCTCGTCTTGCTCAATTTCGTTCCCCAGTACCTGGCACAAAGCCTGGCATGCAGTAAATCCTTTTAATAAATGCTGTGGAATCAAATTGATGACAGAGACAATGAGCTTCACCTCCTCAAAGTGTGACAACCTAGGCCAGTGTGAGGAACAGAATCTAAAGCAGCCCTGGCGGCCAAGCCTGGGAGCTGTGAGCCGGGTAACAGAGATGGGGCACCTGGCCTGTCCCCACAGTAAAAAGAAGGTCCTGGGCCATTTTCCCACAGGCCGATATCAGGGAGGAGCCCTCTGAACCCATACCTCATAATTACCCTGGGGCTGACACCCACTGGTCATTAACCCTCATTAGCACTAAGTAATAGGGAGAGCTGCCCTCCTGGTTTCCAGATACCTGAAGACAGCATAAAACAAACTTATCTGCAACTGCTCTTTGGGGATGAGGATTCATCAAGGCTGGAAGCAGAGCTTGTAAGACCACTGGTGAAACTGGCTCCGCGTCTGTGTGGCTGGTCCCCTTTCTCAAATGTAGTGTCTTCTCTCTACTGTTCTCCTCCAGAGTCTATGACCGCGCCCCGCCTCTCCCCCAGGATTTCTAGGTGAAGTTTATTCCTATCAATGTGCTAATCCTTCTCATTGTGTTTTCATTTTAAGTTTTTACTTGTAATTGGGGAATGGAAGGCACATTTTCTTGGTGGAGCTGTCCAGTGCAAGCCACTCTGCCTTGCTGCCCTGCCAGTCTTACCATAACTACAGGTCCCTGATTGCTGCTGCCTAGGAAGGCTGGACCCACCAGGACCCATGAATGAGGGACCCCTCATCCCTGGGGCATGGGGTCTACAGACCTGGAGACACGAGAATCCCTGCTGCCGTTAAGCAGAGGTTGGGATTTCTGCCTCTTGGCCTGTGTAAAAAGAAGGTGGGGCCAAGCCACATGAGAGCCTTCCCGGCACCCTCTAACCTGTGCCTTGCACCAAGTAGAAAATAAACTCCAAGCAGCCAGCAATGAGGGACCCCTCATCCCTGGGGCATGGGGTCTACAGACCTGGAGACACGAGAATCCCTGCTGCCGTTAAGCAGAGGTTGGGATTTCTGCCTCTTGGCCTGTGTAAAAAGAAGGTGGGGCCAAGCCACATGAGAGCCTTCCCGGCACCCTCTAACCTGTGCCTTGCACCAAGTAGAAAATAAACTCCAAGCAGCCAGCAAAAAAAAAAAAAAAAAAAAAAAAAAAAAAGAAGGTGGCAGGGAGGGAATCAACTTGGCTTGTGCATGTAAAAGAAGTAGCAATTACAGGTGGGCTGTGAGCCGCTTCCCAACCACTCTGTACCCTTGTGCATCTGGTTCAGTGTGTCACCGCGTTGCATTTGACTGCAGCAGTGAATGGTTCTCATTTAGCCTGTGGTCTGTGCTCGCCCTCTCCTTCAGTGCTCAGGGCGGCAGAGGAGAGATAGAAATTCTTTCTCTGACTCGTCTGCTAGTTCATTTAAACCCTTGGAAACGGTGGAACCCAGGGTACACCCATGAGGTCAAGGAGGAGGCAGGAGCACTGCTCTGGGCCCCCGCCCCATCTGAGTCTTACTCCTGCTGGGGCCATGACATGTCCTCCAGCTCCTTGTGGCAGCCCCAGCTGCATCTCTGCCAGCTCTGGAGGAGGTGCCTTCTCAGGGTGCTGAGCAGAAACTCTTGACAGATGGGCCTCCGTGAACCCATGGAGTTGGTCCAAGTGCTTCTCCCAGAGCAGAGTGCATTCTGGCAGTTACGCTGCACCGTGGGGCTGCTCAGGGCTTTGGCTCACCTGTTGGAGAAAGCCTTTTCCTAGCCCCGACCCACAGCTGCTTGTTGCCCTCTTCCAGGAGTAGAGGCACTGACCCCTGACAGGTGGAGCCTGCGTGTGCACATGGTGGGTGGAAAGAGACTGATGTTCCCTGCCAACCAGTAAGACCCTCAGTTCACCCAGTTTCTGACCTAGCTGGGACTTCCTGCTTTTCTGCACTCACCCTCACTCCCATAGGGTTATTGGAGGGGGATTCTCAAAGGGTAGTTTGAGGACCACTGTGTCTGAATCCCCTCCATAGACACACAGGGTTGCTATCTGGGGGTGGGACCTGGGAATCTGCATCTGCAGCCAGCTTCCTACAGGTAATTCCTCTGTCCACAGGAGTTTGAAAACCTGCCAGTCTATGGAGTAATGTAAAAGGGGCTCTGTTTATCTGGGGCTCCCAGTGCTTGATGAGGACAGAAAAGACATGCCTTTAAGTGCTCTGATGGTTTGTGGAAAGGCATTATGCAAACACTTTTGAAAAACCAAGAGAGACTAAGTGTAAAAGCTATTAAATTTCAGATAAGATCAAACTCTAGGAAATAGTTAACTTTTTTGTTGTTTATTACAAGAATGCAAATTCATTGTAGAAAAATCAGGAAGTTCAGGTATGCAAATAGAGAAAATAAAACATCTGTGATTTTACCACTCAGAACTCCTGTTAATATTTTTATAGCTTTTAAAATTTTGTAATCTTTTTATAACAGTCATATTTTTAAAAATTTTAAAGTCTTTATTGATTTTTACCCCCGATTATAAAAATAATGCATGTTTATTATAAGCTATTTTTTATTTTATTTATTTTATTATTTATTATTTTTTTGTGTGTGTGGTACGCGGACCTCTCACTGCTGTGGCCTCTCCCGTTGCGGAGCACAGGCTCCAGACGCGCAAGCTCAGCGGCCATGGCTCATGGGCCCAGCCGCTCCGCGGCATGTGGAGCGGGGGCTACTCTTCGTTGCGGTGCGTGGGCTTCTCATTGCGGTGGCTTCTCTTGTTGCGGAGCAGGGGCTCTAGGCGCGCAGGCTTCAGTAGTTGTGGCATGTGGGCTCAGTAGTTGTGGCTCGTGGGCTCTAGAGTGCAGGCTCAGTAGTTGTGGCTCACGGGCTTAGTTGCTCCTCGGCATGTGGTATCTTCCTGAACCAGGGGTCGAACTCGGGTCCCCTGCCTTGGCAGGCAGATTCTTAACCACTGCCCCACCAGGGAAGCCCTAAGGTATTTTTAATTGGTATAAAAATTGGTGTAAAATGTTTTGATTCGCAAAATTTTTATTGCTATATTTAGTTGTGATCTGCACGTCTTTGTGAATATATTCTGTTTTGCTTTGCCTGTTTTTCTTTTGTGTGATTTTTCTTATGAATTCATAAGAGAGCTTTATATTTGTATGTTAGTGGTATTAATGCTTTGTTGTACCTTGGCAAATATTACAAATGTCTTTTAATTTTTTAATGTTTTTGTTTTACTTTGCCAAACTTTTTTTTTTACATGTTTGTATGATTAAATCTAGTTCTAGTAGTTTATCAGGTTTTTTTTGTTTTTGTTTTTTGGTTTTTCCAAAAAGAACAGGCACTGCTTTTGCATTTTAAGAGGAATTGGACAAGATCAGACAGATATAGGCCAGACCTGTGCTTCTCACATTTTAACGTTCATCCAAATCACCTGGAAATTTCTGTGCAATAAATTTTCTAATTCAGCAGGTCTGGAGTGGGGCCTGAGATTCTGCATTTCTAACAAGCTCTCCAGTGATGTTGCTGCTGATGTTCATTGAACCACACTTTGTTTATTATTTGTTTATTTATTTATTTGGTCCTGCTGCGAGGTTTGCAGGATCTTAGTTCCCCGACCAGGGACTGAACCTCGGCCTCGGCAGTGAAAGCTCAGAGTCCTAACCACTGGACCGCCAGGGAATTCCCTGGACCACACTTTAAGTAGTAAGGGCCAGAAGTTTCCAAACCTGGCTGATCACAGAGGTACTTAAGGAGCATTTTAAAACAGTGAGTTTTCTGGCCCTTCTGGAGATGTCAGGCTGTGGCCTCATCTGGCTGGGTGATTTAGAGACAGTGCCTTGACCTTTCTGAGCCCTTGGAGTTCTTGTCTATAATATAGAGAGGTAGTGCTTACCTCACAGGGTTCTGGGATAATTAAAGAATAAGAAAGATCAAAGAGGGAGGAGATATGGGGTATATGTATATGTACAACTGATTCACTTTGCTATAAAGCAGAAACTAACACACCATTGTAAAGCAATTATACTCCAATAAAGATGTTAAAAAAAAAAAAAGAATAAGAAAGACCAGCATTTTTTATGAGCTGGAAAAATAATGTAATAAACAACTACCGGGCCGGTGCCTTTTTTCGAGGGTAGCTCTCTGACAAATTTCTGCTTGTTTCCTGATTAATATTTTTAGTATTCCCACCTCTTTCCTAGAAAATCATTCTTTCATCCATGTTTTCAAACTTTTTAGTAAAGTACTTCATGTCTTAATCACCGATGATGGTTATATTCTTTTTACATTTCTAATGTAAATTTTTATGTTTTCTTTTAAAAATGATCAACGGAAGTTTGCTTATTTTATTGGCCTTTTGGTGAACCATCTATTAGATTCATTTATAAATACCACTACATTTTGTTTTCTAATCAGCTGTTTCTGTCTTTACTGATTTCTCTTTCCTGCCTTTTATTTAGTTCTTATTTTCTAGCTTCTTGGATTGAAACCTTTGTTTTCCTTCTTACTTAACAAAAGTATTATAGAAGCATGAATTTTTCTCTGTTAATAACTGTTGTTTTCATTGGTATTAATTAATCTTCAAATCTGTAATTGTGATTTTTTTCCCACAGAAACAACTCTATTTTTATATTCATATCAGATTATATATTAATGATGTTTAAAGTACATACTTACCATAACAAGTACAACTAGCATAAACAGATTGAAAATAAATGTAACTGTGATTTTGATTTTTTTTTTTTTCCTCTTGACCCTAGAGTTATTTAGGAGACTTAAGATTTCCAGATGTTGTGTTCTTTTTGGTCAGAGAGGTCCCAGGGCTGTACTGCTTGTCAGCTCAGGCTGTGATTCTGTGCTCCACATGAGCTTGTGTGTTCTGTTGGAGCTTGTGTGTGTTGCTAAAGCTTCAGGTTAGCCCTCTGGAGTGTGCTCTTTACATGTGGGGGGAGGGGGTCTAGGTGGGGAGTGGAGTAGCCCACATCCTGAGGCTCTCTGATTCTCCGGAGCCAGCCTGACACTGCCCAGGTGTCCTCTTTCTTACTTGCCTTCTGCTCTGCAGTTCTTATCCAGTGCCTGGAGTAGTGTGTGGGGCTCACTGTCCTTCAACGGTGGGGAGAACTTGGGGGTCTGGTGGCGGGGCAGGACTTGTTCAGAGACCCTGAGTTCTAGAGCCTTCCTGCTGCCGAGGAGCCGTGCTCGCCCTGTTTCCTGTTCCTCGTCTGTAAGATGCGGATAATGTTACCTTTTCACAGAAACTGGAAAAGTCTTAGAAATCATCTAGTAACATAACTCTTCTAAAAAATTTCGGGGCTTCTCTGGTGGTGCAGTGGTTAAGAATCCGCCTGCCAATGCAGGGGACACGGGTTTGAGCCTTGGTCCGGGAAGATCCCACATGCTGTGGAGCAACTAAGCCCGTGCGCCACAACTAGTGAGCCTGTGCTCTAGAGCCTGCGAGCCACAACTACTGAGCCCACGTGCCACAACTGCTGAAGCCCGTGCACCTAGAGCCCGTGCTCCACAACAAGAGAAGCCGCCACAATGAGAAGCCCGTGCACCGCGACAAAGGGTAACCCTCTCTCACCGCAACTAGAGAAAGCCCGCGCGCAGCAGTGAAGACCCAACGCAGCCAAAAATAAGTTAAAAAAAAAATTCGATTTTGGCACAATTTCAGAGTTTTAGAAAAGTTGCAAGAATAGTACAAAGAATTCTCTTCACTCAGATTCCCAAATGTTAACATTTTGCTACATTTGCCGTATTCTTTTCTATCTCTTTCTCTATAATTTTTATTTGAACCATTTGAAAGTAAGTAGCAAATGCGACACCCTTTACTTCTAAATACCTGAGTGTGGATTTTCTAAAATCACATAAATAACCAAAGTGCAATGATCAAAATCAAGAAATTAACATAGATGCAACACCAATGTAGACTTAATCTTGTGAACACTAATAACACTAATCTGCAGACCTTATTCAAATTTTGCCAATTGTCACTACCTCTTTTGTAGGGGGAAATACCCCAGATCACACATATTCATTGGTCAGGTTTTTTTAGTCTTCTTGTATCTGAAGCAGAATCTCAGTTTTTCTTGACTTTTTTTGTTTTATTTTTTTAAAGCAAGTGAGAAATCTTCGAGGCCCAGATAGATAAAATGACTTGTCCAGGACTTACTGTCAGACAGTCTTAGAAGAGCTGGGGCTAGGAATCTGGTCTCTCTGCTCAAGTGCTCCTGGTCACATGCCCTTCCAGCTCAGGTGATCACTTAACTCCTAGGACTTTCTCATTTGCCAGCTCCCCAGGCAGAGAGGTGGCATGGGGCCCAGTTCTCCATGGAACTGCCTTCTGCACTTCCCTTTGCCCCTCTATCTGCAATGCCAAACCACAGCACCCCTCCCCACCCCTTCCCTAGCTGGTTTGGTGTTGGCCAGGGATCATGGCCAGAGGTGGTGAGAGAGAGGGACTTTAAAACTGGTCCAGCCAGCATTACCTCAAGACAAGTTACTTAACCTCCTATGCATCAGTTTTCTCTTGTGTAAAATAAGGGGTTATGAGGATGAAAAATGTAAAGCTCTTAGAACATACCTGGAAAGTAGAAAGTGTTATATATACGTTAGCATTTGTGCAGCCTCTGAGTCAAGTAGAAAAAAATCCCCAAATATCTGAATAATTCACACTAAAATGCTCTGATAACTGAAGCCAAATAAAAATATGCTTCTCATTTTATACAAACAGAAAAACTGGTCCAGGCACTGCCACTCCCTTTTGCAAAAAGGGCTGAAGAGCAAGGATCTCCCTGCCTTGGGTGGGGCATCGCTGCTTTCTGAGGAGTGACACCTGGGCTGGAGGTGTGGGATTTACCCCCTTGGCAATTTTGGGGTTAGTGGCCAGACAGCCAAAAGTGGGAGCCTTGGGTATGTCCCAAGGCTTGGCCAGAGCTAGCAGGTCACCAGGCCCCAGGTCCTTCTGTGGAGGTTCTGGAGTGGTCATTTGCATTACAAGGGGGACATGGAACAGATAGTTATCTTGCAGTGGCAGCACCCTCTTGTATTGTGGGTATTAAAAACATGATTCATTTTTTTCAACAAAACTTAGCTTTTTAAGGGCATGCTAATTGCTTAATACATATTCTCTATCTTATTTGTTATAATTTTACTGAATCTCTTGCAAACTTCTCCCCCGCCCTTTTTTAAAATAATAAGGACCTTTTGAACCATCCTACATTTCTTGTCTGACTTATCTGTGACTCTGTTCAGCTGCTCAGCAGGTTTTATGTCAATGGTTCTTGGTTTGGGGGACCTTGGCATATGCATTTTCAGATCTCATCTCTTTCTTGCTCAACGCAGAGCTCATGGCCACACCAGCTTGCTTGCCATTCCTCTCAGAAGTTATAACCCTGCTGTCCTAAGGGGTCTTTCCCTTCAAAACTTGGCAGTGGAGTGGGAGGTGGTCTCCCCATCTTGACCACCACCATTTTCCCTGAGATAAGGTCTCTTCTTTTCACTTTCATTTGTAACCCAATGAGGAAATAAGAGGAGTGATAAACGCTTATGTGAGGGAGTTACTAAGAAGAGTTTTTTACAATATTCCTGTCATTCCTCCATCCTTTTCCCTCCACCTTTGGGGTGGGCTCACCAGCTCAGCTCTCCCCTGCTGGAGCAAGTACTCATTTTCTGCTTTTGTCTTAAAGCTTCTTACAGAGATAGAAATGAAGGTTTTCTCCATCCAAATGGAAAAAACCTCCAAATGAAGGTTTAAAAATTTAAAGGTTTTTTTTAAATTTCAGTTTTATTGAGATTTAATTCATATAACATACAATTTCTCCATTTAAAGTGTACAATTCAGTGGTTTTAGTATATTCACAGAGTTGTTCAACTGTCAGCACTACCTATTTAAGAACATTTCTTTCATCCCCAAAAGAAACCTTACCCACTAGCATTCATGCCCTTTTTGTTTCCCCCAATCCCTTCAGTCTTAGGCAACCACTAATGTTTTTGTCTCTATGGATTTGACTAATTTGGACATTTTCTTTTTTTTTTTTTTTTTAATTTTGGCTATGCAGGCTCTTCGTAGAGGGCTACTCTCTAGTTGTGGCGCGCAGGCTTCTCTGGTTGTGGCGCACAGGTTCTAGAGCACGTGGGCTCAGCAGTTGTGGTGTGTGGGCTTCTTTCTAGTTGTGGCACATGGGTTTAGTTGCCCCGCACCATGTGGGATCTTAGTTCCCCAACCAGGGATTGAACCTGTGTCCCCCACATTGGAAGGCGAATTCTTAACCACTGGACCACCAGGGAAGTCCCTAGACATCTCATGTAAGTGGAATCATATAATATATGGCCTTTTGTGTCTGGCTTCTTTCCTTTAACATAATGTTTTCAGGGTTCATCCATGTTGTAGCATGTATCAGTACTTCATTCCTTTTAATGGCTGCATAATATTCCTCCCCAAAGGCAGACTACAGACATACCTTCTAAGTTGTCACCCAAATGAGATGAAACCCTTGTGCTAATGTGAGTGAAATCCTACCGTTCTTATCAAGGTTGTTACATATACAGCCTTTGGGGCTGTTAGAATCCATCCATTTAGCGGACCAAAGCCCTGACTTAGTGCCCAGTATTCCACCCCTGTCCTCAGAGGAATCACAAGCCCAAACAGAGGTGGGAGGAGGAGGAAGGAAACTACCCTGACAGTTAGTATGTGTCATGGGAACGTAGCAAAATGTGAGAGAACTAGATATTCAACATCAGGGGCTGTACATGTGCTATATATGTACCAGGGAAAGCAGTAAAATTATTAGAAATGAAATTCTTGAAGAAGAGTTAACACTATGGGAAAATAATTATGATACAGTAGGGAAGAAGTTATCATTTTAAAAAACCCAAATATACTCAGTGACCCCAATTTTGTGCACGTTGCATAGGAGAAGAAAGGTGCCAGATGTAAACTATGGTTATCTCTGGGAAGTGGGAGTTTCTTGTTTTGTTGGGCTTTTTTTTCTGAATTTCTTGTTTTTGTCTCCTCATTTAAAAAAAAATAAATTTATTTATTTATTTTTGGCTGCGTTGGGTCTTCATTGCTGTGCCTGGGCTTTCTCTAGTTGTGGTGAGCGGGGGCTACTCTTTGTTGTGGTGTGCGGGCTCCTCATTGTGGTGGCTTCTCGTTGCGGAGCATGGGCTCTAGGCCTGCGGGCTTCAGTAGTTGTGGTACACAGGCTCCGTAGTTGTGGCTCATGGGCTCAGTAGTTGTGGCTCGCGGGCTTAGTTGCTCCTCAGCATGTGGGATCTTCCTGGACCAGGGCTGAAACCCGTGTCCCCTGCATTGGCAGGCAGATTCTTAACCACTGTGCCACCAGGGAGGTCCCTACCTCTTCACTTTTCACTTTGCAGTGACGGAAGTTTCTTTTCTTCCATCTCTCTCAGTATCTTCTACAACTGTTCTTTACTGTCCTTATCGTTCTATTCTTATGATCTTTCTGTATTCTCTTGGGTCATCTACCAGGGTTTTCCCTGGCTCTATAATGAGTTTTAGTATGCCTTTGATATTCTATCAGTAATTACACAAAGGGCAGCTTCACTTAGAGATAAATTTACAGTTAATATCAGTTTTCATTGCTTTCATCACATACTCAAAGTCACAGAGTACATGACAGATTTATACTGCTACACACATTTTAGAGATAGTGGTACATGTTCTGCCCTGAAGGAACTTACCTTTGAATGGAACCCAAGACAAATCCAAACATCTAAAAAGTCTGTCCATGAGGCAGGGACTGCTCGGTCACTGCTGTATCCCCAGTGCCTAAAACTGACACTCAGATAGTAAGTGCTCAGTACATATTTGTTGGAGGGATAAATAAATGAATGCATAATTTTATATATTCATACATGAAATGTATGATTGTTAAAATGTGCTGATAGCATCTGCAGGTGAAATTTCATAATTCTTTGGGGCTACTATAGCTATTTTCACTTTAAAAACCCTACTTTCCCTCTTTTATCATTTGCATGCATGGTTTTACATAATTCATACAGTATGGTGTTTACTTCCCACTTTACCCAATATTTTCCTTGGTGTTCATAAATTTTTTGTTTTCATGAGTGTATAATATTCCACTGAGTTGTATCATAATTTACTAAACTGTTCCCCTCATCCTGAGTTTTCAATTTTCACTAAAGTGTAGAAAATATTTTTTGAAGGGCAAATTTATAAACTTAAGTTCCTAGGAGCAGCACTCTGAGATGCAAAGGTCTTTATTGCCCTCGATACAGTTATTTATCTGTCTATTTATTTGCTTATGTACTCATTTATTTCTGTCATTTATATCAAAAGAGAAGATTGAAGTAATGAATTAGTGGGCACCCTGGCCTGGGAGTTGGGGGATGTGGGCTCAAGGCTCAATGGATTGAATATGATTCTGAGGGTGGTGTGCTGGGGCAAAAGCAGAGGTGGGTTGGCCAGTCAAGGAGCCTCCTACAATTGATTGTCCCTGTGAGAGATAAGTAAGGAGAGAACTGAAAGAAGGCAGATCTGGAATACTGTCCAGAGGAGCAGTTGACAGGACTAGGGTCTGCTTGCATAGGGAAACAAAGAGGAGGACCTCAAAGGTGACTGAAGGTTTGAGCCAGGATACCCAAGAGAATGACTCTTTTTTTTTTTTTTTTTTTTTTTTTTTTTTTTTGTGGCTGCTTGCATAGGGAAACAAAGAGGAGGACCTCAAAGGTGACTGAAGGTTTGAGCCAGGATACCCAAGAGAATGACTCTTTACATGAATTTTAAGAAAGGAAAGTCCAGAGGAAGAGTTGCTGGAAAAGGGGGACAGGTGCTGAATTAGGTGTTTTTTTCTTCTTTTTTTTTTTTTTTTTTTTTTTGCGGTACGCGGGCCTCTCACTGTTGTGGCCTCTCCCGTTGCGGAGCACAGGCTCCGGACGCGCAGGCTCAGCGGCCA